>NC_022020.1:38235586-38247421 GCF_000317375.1 Microtus ochrogaster | reverse complement strand
CACACACACACACACACACACACACACACACACACACACTTCTCTGTAAGCCCTACTGCTCAGGTTCAATGCCAAGTGATGACAAAATTAAAGGAAGGAAGTGAAGAATGGCGACACTCGGGGTGGCGCGAAGGCCCAGAGTTGCTGGAAACCTTTGGAAAGGGGCAGGGGATGCTTCAGGAATTGCGAAAGTGAGAAAGTCCCAGACATCTCTCCTTCCCTCTAGCTGGATACTCCTGTCATCACCCAGAATAGACTTTTTTTTTTTTTTTTTGTGGGACTTGAAAAGAGGCGAGGGGAGGCAGAGCTGAGCTTCCCCCTCCCAGTGCCCTCTCTGGCCTGGCCCTGGGCCAAGAAGCCCCCCCCCCCCTTTTAGCTCAGCTTCCAAGGGCTGCCAGGCCAGGGGCGGACTTGCCAAATGACTCTGGGGGAGCAGCACAGCAGGCTAAGAGCATCACACAGCTCGGACCAGCCCGTGCTCACGTCTGCTCTGATGACACACCCCCAGTTAACCCCTTCCCCTGACACCACTGACAGTCCCGAGTAGACAACAGTTTGCCTCCATCCCTCCCACCATCGTACCGAGTCCATCGATTAAAACACTAGTTGATTTCTGTCTGATTAAAAAAAGAAAGTGCTACAACTCTTCTCATGATAGCCGGAGCAAAGAAAGTCGGTCTGCAGGCATCCCTCTGTAGTTGCCAGGAGTTTGGAAATGCGATGGTCCCAAGCGAAAAGGGAGACCGGGACCCACCCGAAGGGCGCGGGTTGCCCTACTCCCTCCCCACCCCAGCCCCTCTCACCTCCTTAAGTTCTTTGGCCACGTCCTTCAGGTCGCCCAGGACTAATTCCAGATCCTCCACTATGATCTTGATCTGCTCCTTCACCTTGGTTTTGGAGGCTGCCGGAGGTCCCTCGGCTGCAGAGGACGAGGAGGGGTTCCCTTTGGACTTGGCTGACATTCTTCGGTGGGGAACTAGCGAGCCAGGTCAGGACAGGCGAGCGAGCAGAGGCTGCTGCGCGCCCGGGTCCCTGGCGCTACTCCAGCCGCTCCCACCCCAGTCCCCCCACATATCGGCTGCTCGGAGGGCAGCGGCGGGTGGCTGCGCGGTGCGCTCGGCCGGGCGGCCGCACTGTGGTGCTGCCATCAACTCCCCGAGACGAGGCGCTCGGCGCCGGGCTGCAGACGGGCGAGCAGCGCGCCTGCGCCTCCTCCCGCCGCCGCCTGCCGCTCGCGCGCACACTCGCGGGTGGAGAGGGGCTGCGCGGCGCCGCCGGGGGGTGTCAGCTGCACCGCCCCAGGCACATCCCGCTAGGGTCTCTCCCAGACCTTTTTGGCGTCATGGTGCCGGGAGACAAGTTCGTGAGCTGTCCACCCTTCTTACATCCTCATTCCAAAAGGTCCCTATCAAGGCAGCCTGCAGCTGCCTGTCTTCTTCCAGTCTGTCAAGGCCCCTCCAGCTTCGCCCTCCAGAAAAGACTTGGTTTCATTCATAAGGGACCACAGTGCGACCAGGAGCTGGAGTCCCAGTCTGTAAAGTAATCCTAAATATTTATTCAGGACCAGGTAATATCCGGAGACCTCAGTCACTCTTCAGGTGAGCTGCGAGTTGAACCGACTTCTGCAGCAGTCCTGGTGCGGAGTGGTGGGGGAGGGAGGGGAGTGGGCACAGCTAGGACTGCTTAAAACCTGAAATCCTCAAAATTAATCAGTGTTCTTGGACGAGGTAGACTAACATTGCTGAGTCTACAAAGCCAGTAGCAAATTTAGTAATGCCCTCGCACCAGAAATCCCCCTGGAGACTGTCTGAGTCATCTTGGTTGTGTTTCTTATCTATGTCAACTCTTCTTTTCCACTTATCCTCTTTTCGTGACCTAGGATATGTTTCTGGTGGAGAACACTTCCAGGAAGACTGCAGTAAGAGTCTGACTCCGACTTCTCTAAATGCCTTTGTCTTCCTAGTCTTGTGCTTCTAAACAAATAGGAAAGAACTTTAAGATTGTTTAGGCCAAGACACCTAGAAAAGAGAATTAATAGGATGTTTTCAGCTTACTCTCAGGGGGTGGCTGCCATCTCATTAGCTCTAGTTTTAATTTCTCCCGGGCTGTTAGCTACTGACCTGGCAGGCCAACACTACTTTGCCTTTCCTAGATCACACTGCTCGAGGAACAAGCTTCCCTTTTACAGGCTTCTCATCTACTCTTGCCTTAGCTGAGCTCCAGCTCTTGCGTCTTACACTTCAGGTCCGTGCTTCGGAACATGAAGAAAACGTGACAGCTCTCCTCTCCCCAGTTCCTGGGCTCCTAATAACCAGTCTTCAAGGGCACAGTTCTTCTGCATCGCTGGTTGTGAAATGTGATTGGAGGGGAAAGAAAACATACGAACGGATAGACATTACAAAGTAGTATCAAACCAATGGGGAAAAGTCATTAAACAAACAATTAAAGGACACAGAAGAAAGGCAGGAAGCATTTCACCATGTCAGAGAAGTGAAATGGTAAAATAATAAAGGAAGCAGTTCGCAAATTGGATGGGGAAGTGTTTGGAAGTGTTGAATAACTAATGTGTTGGAGCTGCCTAAGGAGGGAAAATAGCTAATAGTTAGGTTCCCTTCCCATTCCTTTATCTCTTTGGATTCTTTATGACGCTGGAAGAGTAAAACCAGTTCCATCTGGTTTTAAAACACTACCTATGGAAATTCCAAGTCACCAATGTTCTTCTGATTTCATATCTGAAGAAAACAGATGTTAGAGATGGCGCGAGCTAAGGTGAGAAACAAAGAGAAAGCAACAGCCATCTAGACTTGAATTTTTGAGTCTTGGTAGTGACCAAGAAAGCCCAAGAACTCAAAATACAATCATCTTTAAAGAAGGATAGTGGAGGAGAAGTTGTGACTTCCCTACACGTGATGAAATAATGCTTTCAAAATACATGTAACTGTTAGGCTATGTGGGATCTTTCCCTAAAGATTAAACAGAAACAGCCCCAATCTGTCATAATAACACCCATTGTTTCTTCTGAGCCAAGCTGTTGTAGCTCAAAATCAAATCACTAAATCACTGTCACTATGAAGCACAGTCTGGAATCCCCCCCCCTCTCTCACACACAAACACACATACACACCTACCTCTTTTATATAGAGATATAGATACACAATGACTGTGATGCTATCTATATATAAAATACAACAACTAAAAATGAAAAGCCAAAATTGGTTTCCAGGCCCAAGTTGAGGGAACTGGAAGGGCTTTTGGGAGACCAGTTTGTACATTTACTACAATCTCCTAGTTTCTAAGAATTGCTTAAACCATGTCCACAAGCCACTTTCCTGAAGGAAGTTTTACAAAAGGAATTGAAATATTATGGAGAAAGCATAGAAAAAGAACACACAGCTGTAGTCAAATCCATTTGCTCTCCATTTTGATATATCCTTGTTAAAATAAATATTATTCTTTAACTCATCCTAGATTTCCTTAGACATCAGAGTGTTTGAGGTGTCTAATTATAGAACCAAAAGCACAAGAGACACCTAATAAGATTTTCGATTAATTTTTCTATAAATGTGCTTACAAACTAGTACTAATTGTACAAGAGAACACAACTTATACAATATTATAAACCTATAAACTTAGAGAAGAGAACAAATTTAAAAATACAGAAAAGTCTCTCCCAGTTAATGAAGTAACTTTGTGCCGGGAATGTGTGTGTGTGTCTATATATGTCTCTCTCTCTCTCTCTCTCTCTCTCTCTCTCTCTCTCTCTCTCTCTCTCTGTGTGTGTGTGTGTGTGTAATTGGATGTTTCTCTCCTGCTCGGCAGTTCCCAATAAATCTGTAGCATGGGTTTGTGGTTTTAACCCATTGCAAGTGATCTCTAAAGATTAGCCTTAAGGAGAAAATTTTGCACCAATTTAACTTTTAACTCACAATAAGCAATGCTTCCCCCACCTTATTAGCCTGTAAACTTGTATTGATACTATTAGTACCCTACTCAACTATTCAACAATAGTTCTCAAAAAAATCACCAAGATTAATCTTTAAAAATATTTATTTTTTCTATTTTATGTGTATAGATGTTTGGTCTACATATAGGCACACTATGTGTGTGTAGTATTTTCTAACCTCCATAGGTTAGAAAATTAATGCCACATAAACCTTAGCTTAAAAAAAAAACAAAACTCAAATCCTGTAAAGTTGTGGGTAGGATAGTACTGAGCCTTCAAGAGCTAGCAGATTTCATTTCCGTTGTAGTTTTATAAAGCTTCAGTCCCTTATATTTCTCTATAGAACACAAACTATATGTGCAGAAAATCCATTTTCCTTGCAGATTAAAACACTCATGTGGATATTAGTACCCACTTTCCTTATTGTGAATACATAAATAACATGCATACATACATACATACATACATACATACATACATACCTGCTGAGAGAGAAGAGTAGATAGGAGAGGATGGAAAACAGAAAAGGAGGAAAGGAAAGGAGAAGAGATGACAGAATGAAATTTCTTTAGGTAGGATTAGAGTAAAAAAGTTTATGGCTACTGAGAATATGTTTCCTCAGTCTCTTACAGAGTTTCTACATAGAGGTATACCTTGATTTCTTGGATCTCTTAGCCTTTATTTTCACCATATCTTGCCACTGTAACCAGAAGAAATTATCATGACACGTTCTGTACATAGACACAACTTGGCAAGCTCCTGGCCCCAGGATATGTTTATAGCACACAGGCTACCATGTCCAGACTCTTCTTCGAATATCACTCATTTGTAAGACATGATTTTCCAGTAGATGGCAGTAAAATGAGTTTTTTTTTTAAAGTCTGTATATACTGATTTTCTGATAGATGAAAGTAACTAGTTTCTAGAAAGCAACACTTTTTTTCAAATTTCACACAAAGAAATATGAACATTAAAAAGAGCCTGTGGGACTAAACTGGATAAGTGCAGTGCTGCTATATTGGAAAAATCATCAATTTGGGGGTATAAAAAGGAGCTATCAATCACATGCTCAAATACATCCAGTTAGAAGTTATTGTTATCTGCAAGTGTTAGTTCTAATGTGTTTTGGGAGATACCAAATAACACATGCAATCAGGTTGCAATGCAGATCAAAGGAAAACTAATCAAAACACACATTGCATGGTATGAAATCAAAAGAGAATGATCTGTGCTCTTTCTGGGACTTCAAATGTAAATATAAATGATAAATTATTCAAAAATGAGTATTACTTGAAAAGCACAGTAGAAAATAGGCAAATAATATAGATGTATTACTCTGGTATGCAACAATATCTGTACAAGATTTATTATTAATCTTAGAACTCCTAAACTAGAAATGCCCTCAGATCTACACAGTACAAACTCATTATTTTTAGTAATATAGAAACCTATTTAATAGAAATGACATCATTAATTCAAAGATAGGGAATAAATAAATGATCAAAATCAGAACTGCCAATGTTTGGTCAAACAATGTTTTCTACCCTGGTATAAATAGATAAAGAAGGCAGTAAACTTCATTAACTGACTGTGTTCAAGACAGTGTGTTATGATAATAAGGCATCAGAAAACAACAGCTACAAAAAACTTATTTCCATCTTAAATACTTCCTACATCTCTAGTACATTGAAATCTTAAGTAAAAAAATTAAAGTAAAAACCTAGAGGTTCTAGAAAAGCTATATAAAGGGCCTCTAAATCCATTAACAGAAATATATATTTGGATATATATATGTATATATATATACATATATATACTACAATTTTAATACATACTTGGAGGTATACATAGTTTGTATATGTTTATGTTTATTACTTTTCTAGGCATGGAATAATCATTATAGCATTTCAAAATTACAATATATATGTGTGTGTTTGTGTGTATGTGTGTGTATAAATAAGTATAAATGATGGGAATATGTAAAATACTTTGATAGCTACCATTAATTTAATTAGATTATAACTTTACATTTCCACTTATTTTATAGCATTTTGTTCTAATTCTGTCAGATTGCTGCACAATATCCCTTTGCATACTTGAAGATGGTTTCTCATTTTTTTGCTGTAACTATTTTTATTAAAATCATTTTAACTCAGCCTTTACTTTTAAAAGTACTATTAGAGAGGACAGAGGGTTGCTGAATTGCAATATCTGTATATCATAGTAGATTCCTATTAAAAAGACTATCACCTATGAAATTCTTCTCACCTACTTTAATTAGTATTCCATTTAATTTTTATGAAATTCTTTAAATGTTTTCATGTACAGAGTCCTAACACAATATATTTTCTTTATATTTAACACTTGTTAAACTGTTTATTTAGATGACATTTGAAAGTGGTACAAGCCTATCCCACACATGGGTGGCATGTGGCACTGTAGTAAGTAGGAGGAGGGGGCTGCATCCTGCCACCTGGCTAGCTTAACCTCTGAAATAACCACACAGAAATTGTATTAATTAAATTACTACCTGTCCCATTATATCATATCTAGCCTCTTCTTGGCCAACTCTCACATCTTGATCTAAGCCATTTCTATTAATCTGTGCTCACCACGAGGTTGTTGCTTACCAGGAAAGATTCAGCATGTCTGACCAGGAGGCTCCATGGCTCCATGGTAGTTCTCTCTGCCTGCCTTCTTTCTCCCAGCATTCAGTTCTCTTTTCCCTGCCTATCTAAGTTTTGCCCTATCAAAAGGCTGAGGCAGTTTCTTTATTTAACCAATGAAAGCAACACATAGACAGAAGAACCGCCTACACCATAGCACCATGGCTTTCTAAACACCATTTTATGCTATAAACTCTCAAAATTTGAAATTCCCTTATAGAGCAGATCTGTTCCCTTGAACAACAAAACATCCTATTGATGACATGCTGTATCTGTCAGAGAAAAGTTCTTCAACGTTTTTTTATTTCATTTTTAAAGAACTACAAGAGGGTTTTCCTTTCTACTTATTATCAGCAAACCTCACAGCAGCAGGAGAGGCAGAACGAAAGCTGGAGAATTTTACATTGGAAACGGATGATCTTCCCATTGTTATGTGATCTTAAACGCCTCACCTCAACCACCATTGACTGCTTTGTTTGTGCAGGTGGATGTTATACTTACTTTGAAAGGGCATATTGGGAATCAAAAGAAGTAATTTTGTGGAAAATTTTTACAACCTGTGAATTGTTGGGTAAATGCTCACCAGTATTATGTTTTTGTATTTGTTTTGATAGGTGCTCTCTGTGCATCCAGGAACTTGGGACATACACTATTGCAGAATTTGATTACTTTTCAGAAATCCTTAATTTCTTAAAAAAAATTTGATAAAGCCATTCTATGGCAGCACATCCATGTATAATTCAGCCATTTCAGTGATTAATTTCTGGGAGGAAGGGGAATCTACAAACTACACATGCCTCTCATGCAATCATAAATTCAAACAGAGAAAAAATAAATTCTAATTTTTTTATCTATTTATTTTTAGTTTCTAGCTTCATTTATTTTATTAGACAATGGAATCGTCTTCCTACTTTTTGGGTTTTTTTCTTCTTTCCTTTGCCTTCCTCCTGCCCTATCAGTCACCCTCCCCTCTTGCCACACACCGCACCCCGGTGTCTGCACTCTGTGTGCTGACACCCAGTTCACGAGCTTTGGGCAAGGGGGCTGAAGGTTAAAATACACAAACACACACAGACAGAGAGACAGCGACACGGGTCATCCTTGAATTCCCCAAGAATGCCCCCCTTTATTGTGTTCAGAGACAGATTATATAGAGATAGCCATGGCCCAGCCAAACCCACCAGAAACCACTCTCCTGCCATCAGGAACTCCTGAAGTTCTCGTGCTCAGTGCAGCTGTAGGCACTCGGATCAGGGGATTACAAGAAATTCAGGATCTGGAGTCTCACTGTTCCCCACACCCTCTTTGTCTCTCTTTCTCACCTTTGTGACTTGCTTCTTCCTTCTCATCCCTACCCTTTTTTTCCTTTTATCTGTCATGAAAAGGACCCTCTATAAACCTTGATAAAATACACTGTGGTGAAGACAATTCTCGACTTTCTTCATATTCTTCCTTGTATTTTTCTTTTCCAAAGGATTGATTCTCTAAATTTATATAATCAAACCTAGGAGGTTTTCATCCTAGAGGCAGAGATATCAATTTCAGCAATATTTTTATATATCAAATTATATTCTACTGTGTTCATTCATTTCGCATTTCTTTAAAATATCCCTTCTATTTTCCACATCATTTTAAAATGTTACATCATCATCTCTTATTATTCTCAGCATAACCACATAAATTTGACTTTAAGTGCTTCAAAATACTGAAATTTCTACAGACTACAAACATGAAGTATACATTTGATTTACTTTTAGCTGCCTGGCAACTGTTCTTATATCTATAATTCCCTAGGATATTGGGAAAAGGAAAAAAAAAGAACATTGGGATTCTGCTAACTGCTGCTATGAATTAGAGAAGGAAAATAAAAGAAAATTCTCCATTTTCAACTTCAGACTCAGAACTATTCAAGAAATATCAAAGATGCCAGGTATTTCAAAATTTCTGAAGAACATGTCTCATGGATTTGAGATAGTTTTATACTTGACAGTGAATGCTTCCCTGTCATAGTGCATGCCAATATGATGTGAAGTCCTTCTGCGTATGTGTTCCTTTTATTGGTTAATAAAGAAACTGCTTTCAGATAATGGCTTACCAGAACATAGCCAGGCTGAAAAAGATATATATAGAGAGAGGAGTAGGCAAAATCAGTGAGAAACCATGTAGCTACTTGCAGGAGATAGATGCACCGTAATCGTGCCAGTAAGCCACAGCCACTTGGGGATACACAGAAAGATATAAATGGGTTAATTTAAGATATGAGCTAGCTAGAAATATGCTTAAGGTATTGGCCAAACAGTATTGCAAATGATATAGTTTCTGTGTGATTATATTTCTGTGTGGATATGGGTGATTGGGAATGAACAGACAGCTTCTGTCAATAGATTGGTATCCAACGTGGGGCTGACTACATCCATGTAAAACCTGAGAAAACTTGGAAAGGAATCCTAGACACAAAAGAATAGAGTTATGAAGACTTATTGGTATCTAGCATTTAAAAAAATGGGCTCTGTTAGCTGGCTTGCCACAGCTCCTTTAAGACAGGTCTCTCTGAATCAGCTTTGGTTAGGACCAACTCTGCTGCAACATGGCTAACAGAGTTGTGGTGGTGAGTGTGGCTCCCACCCAACAGTCTCAGAGGCAGTGAACAGACCTCTACCATGTTTGACTGGGTGGAGCCAAAAGGCAAAGCAGCCTTAGTCCTAGCCATGCCACTTTGAATTTTAAAAAATGGTCATAAAAGTGCCAGCCTGCCCAGCTCTGTTCTCTTGTTCCCACACTTCACACCTTGATGTTGGATCCCCCGTTCCTGTTCCATGATTTTTTCCCTTACAATAAAAAATAATCTTAAAGTCTTTTGAGGTTAACTTGGGATTCTTTGGCTCACATTTTCCCCACCTTTACATGTTCGTCTTCACCAAATCAGTTGTTCAAATGTCCATCTAGATATTTTAAGAGCTCCAATGCATTCATGCAATCCACAACACAGAAGAGAAAGATTTTTATCATGTATTTTGTGTCACATATGACACGATGTCAGTATTGTTCCTGAGATTTCTGTACTGTTCCATGGAATATCACAGAACTAGGAATCACAGTTAATGCTAACCTGGCATATCACCCATCACGGTCTTCTCTTCCATAGGTCACTTAAGTGAATTTCTGTCATATGAACGGACAGCAAGCGCACTATAAAAAGCACACTGTGGACTGAGTCCTTAGTAATATGGCATTGGCTTCAATTTTCTCCTGATATTGCATTGGTATTTAGTGATTAGATTAATATCAATAAGTTGTACATTGCCAACTTGTAATGATGTATGCTATTTTTTTATTTGCCTGACAAATTAAATGTTTTTAAGCATAAGAAATATTGCACTAAAATCCAGTGCAAGTCGAAATTTATAAAAATTAATTTAATGTTATCATTTTGACATCCAAATAATGCATGATTTTAAATTTTTCAGTTTTGTAAAATAACAATAGAATTATGAGACAAAAATGAAGATTTCAAGAAACTTGCTACTGAAATTTAATCTGTTTTCACATTCTGCATCTAGGGCAGCAAGAACACAGCAGGACCTGATAAACAGATATTGTAGGAAAGTCATCAGAGCAGAAATTTGAATCTATAAGTCCATACACACTCTCTGCTATCATGAGAAGTGCATTGTCTGTGTACAGAAAAGACACTCTCCAAACTCCTTGAGTTCTTTTGCTCTTCTGCTTCCAGACTGATTTAGGAAATCAGTACTAAAGGAGAAATATCTATTTACCTAGCATATTCCCTTTAAGACGGTTCTGGTTTGGCATGAGATACTTGGCAAGGCTGTGAGTTTAATCTTCTGCAAACATTCTTTGAAGCCTTTTGCCAATAAGTCTTGACCCTGCTTCAATGACACCACCATTCTCACTAAAAGACATAGAAGAAAAGACTCCACCAATACAACATACAAGGGCTCTCCACGTTTTCCTTTACTTTAAGTCAATGGCTAATTTTAGGGAGCCTCTTAGCTTCTCTCTCCAGTGTATTAATGATGTTAAGCAGCAACCATCAAATTTGTATCCTGTGCACCTCTGAAACAGACAGTATAGCAGCCTGCTTCAAGGATGCTGCCCTACTTTGCTGTTCTGCTTGTGATTCCTCATGGTCTCCAACTAAAATACTGTTTGGTCATAGCTGTGAGACTTATTTCCTTACAATTCATTAAGTCAGTCAAATAACACCTTCAGAATAGTGAGGTCCTGCTCCACCGAACTTTTGCCTTTAGCAACTACTATCATTATTCATCATATATGCACATTTTGCTATTTTTCTGATTCAATGATGAACATGTTCAACATGATCATCCAGACATTCATACTTGACACTTTTAAGGATTGTAACTTTTAATTAGTGCATCATAGCACTAATTCACAGGTGCCAACTATGTGCAAAGTGTTCAGTTGAAAACAGCCTTTCTGTGCTCATTTTGGATTATCAATAGTCAGAAAATGGTCACCAATATCATTCATCACACCTAAACAGAGAAAGCACCTGGCCAAGGATCACAGTCCCTCCAGAATCTCTGTATCTTTAAAATGGAGTAAAGACTCAGTTACAAGATAATTTATCTAAATCCATCAGTGATTATAATGATCAGTGTGATGCTGGGTCACTATTATGCTGAAGGAAAGTATTAGAGAAGCATTTGGGGAAAAAAAGATGCCACGGCAGTATAATGACATCACAATGAATCATGAGTAAAGTACCATTACAATATGGGAATGACTACTGTTTCCTCCTCTAGGTCCCACAGGGATAGAACATAACTCCAATTCAGATAACTGACTAACTGGTTTCTATTGCAAATTCTGGAAACACTGAATAAAACTAAAGGTTATTTTTCTGAAATCTCTGTGTTCCTAGCTGTTCAGGAACTCTCTCTGCAAGACCAGGTTAGTCTTAAACTCAGAGATCTATCTGCCTCTATCTCCTGGATGCTGGGATTAAAGGTGCGCACCACCATGCGCAGCTTCAAGGTGTTGGTTTTTTAAAGAACATTTTCTAAGCGTTGTTTCATTTCATAATCCCCCAGGTATGCATTTATCCCTAAGTACAAATGAGCAAAAGGGGGCAAAATGATTTTGTGCCTGGTCACACAAGAAGCGTACAGTTCTGAACCTAATCCCAGTGATGATAGACTAGTGTGCCCAGATATAACTCTTCAGAACAAAGGTGTGTGT
>NC_022020.1:38197249-38235486 GCF_000317375.1 Microtus ochrogaster | reverse complement strand
TGGGATAAATTTTGCACCTCTTTTAATCACAATGTCTTGAAAATTCATTATTTAATTTTTAAGCAACTTCCCACTTATAACACTTTAAATATTTCAGCAATCATTTACTTAATGAACTTGCATCAAGTATCCAGAAATTTTAGAGTCCATCACTAAGTACTCTGAGAAAGATTATTTCAAATCATTCAGTTTTTGGTATTATTTTTCTTAGGAGTTTGTACCAGTAGAGAAAGACAAGTCAAACCTGTTTTTGTTTTGCTTTCTCTCCTGAATATCTATCCCCACTATAACTACTGTAGATAAAAACCACAATATTTCAATAGTTTCACTGCTGTTAATAACTCTCCAAAAACAACATTTTAATTCTAGATACACAGTTTGCACTTTGAAGCCTGTCCATATTTATCTAATTGTCACAGTTTCTTTTTTTTCTTGAGCTCTTTAACAATGAAAGAAAAGTATAAATAAGGGTTTGGAATGGTTTCTCTTGTGGCCAAAAGTTAGTATAAGAAAACAAAGAATATTTTATGATCACACAGTTTTATATTCCAGAAACTATAAAGGTTTCCCAATTATGAAACATTTTTGCCATTCTATACTTGTGTTTGTAGTTGCCTGACATATAGTGTTTGCCAGAATGTTTACCATGTTTCTCTTCAGTCTATAGATATGACACACATTATTCATTTCTGAAGATATAAAGATACTCATCTCATAGTTTGTGGGGAATTTCTTTTGAGAGTGTAGAGATTTAGTACTGATACAGTACACTCATTTTGAGATAGAAAGATTTTAATTTTTTTTCCTTTGAATGTAATGATACCCAGAGGGCATTTCCTTTAGTAGAACAAAGTGATTGACAAGACAATCCACAAGAGTGTACAAGTAGTATAAATAACCTAACCCTCCGTCGTGTGACTTTTTTGCATCAAGGTTTCTCTACCTAGCAATACTCTGTAAGGTACTAGGTGAGGTTGATAGTGTAATCATAGGATTCATGCATTTTCTTACCCATTTTGAAAATGATACTCCTGTTTAAAATACATAAATTATGTAAAGAATTCTCGGTATGATTTGATAGAAGAGAAATTGCCTAATACCATGAGATCAGATAACAGATGAAAGTTGAATCATACCAAGGAAGCTGGAATGTTCTCTGCATCAAAGAAATACATTCTACTTAGGTCAAGCTCTCATTTTGAAAATTATGTGAAGATCCTTCAGTGTCTGCCACAAGCGCTATGTTACTGGGTCGTATGGAAATAATGGAGAATTCTTCTATTATGCACAGTCCTTTATATTCTTTGAATAATGAATCTATTTAATGTATTCTCTATTCAAAAGCATCATTTCAATTAGCTGTAACCTCTGAAAGTTTCTAAGCTAGAATGACATGGGTAATTTTTTTTAATTAAAAAAATATTTAAAGAAATACTTAAGAAAATTCATTGTAGTCCAATAGATGTTTGGGCTACAAAGCTTTTATTTTCCTATTAAGAATGAACACGATATGAATTATTCCATGTATTTAAAGAATTATTTTATTATAAGTGACAAAACAAAGACTCCAAACTACTTAAATAAATGATAAAGGGCCATAAATTTCTTGACTGTCCCACAATATCTATATCAAAACCTACTGGGCTACACAACAGAGATTTGGTTGGGTTGTACTGTAACTGAAGTCCTTGAACTTCCCACTGTGTATCAGTCTGCCCCTTTATGCAGCATGTAACAACCACCTGAAACTAAATCTACCACTGTTTTTTCTTATTATTTGTATATGTGTTTAATTTCATCAAAAACATTTACTAGCTGCAAGACGTGTTCCAGGTTTGGTGTTTGGCATTGACAATAAAACAACAAATGCATTGCTTTATCTTCTGAAAATTGTTGTCTGAGAAATGCAGATAAATCAGCATATACTTGTGTGTCTCTCTTGGACATATTTTTAAGCAGTTGTTGGCATAACATTATATGGAGATCAAAACAGTAAGGCATTTAGGAACTTTTGAGAAATCAAGTAAAGCTCACTAGAGGAGTCAACAGCTAACTGGAAGGTGAGTTGAGTCTCATATACTCCAGAAGTACCATGTAGCCAGGATGACATTTGCTAAACTCCTGATCCTCCTCCCTTTATGTACTGAATACTGAGACTGTAGGCATGTGTTACCAGATCAGGTGTGTGCAGTACTATTAATTAAATCCTGGCCTTAGTATGTTCTAGGAAAGCACTCTAGGAAATAAACTATATTCCTACGCTGGGTCAGAAATTTTTTTTAATTATATTCTACTGTATGTATATGCCACATTTTATTTTCCATCTTATTGCCATTGGGCTATAGTTAAAACCATCTTTATGAACATGAAGGAAAAACATGTTTTTAAGATCCTGTTTTCAGTTACTCAGACTCACAACTGGTAAATTACACAATTTTACTTTTTTATTATTTGCATATTTCTTTTATAAAATGACTTGTTTCACTGTAACATTTTAAAAAATTAGTCCTACATGTATGAGAAAGTGTGCTTGCTTCATTACAGCTTTTCTTTAAAAATTGGTTCTGCGTGTGTGAAGAAACACAGTATTTGTGTATCTGAGTCTAACTAAATCCAATTAAAAGATGGCATCTTCACTTCCTTCCGTTTTGATGCACATGACAAAACTGCACTTTTCTTCATGATTAAATAAAACTATACACTGTATCTATAGAATGGTTCTTTATTTTTCGTTTAATTTTTCTTATAACATATTTGATTGCAGTTTTTCACTTCAACTCCCAGATCCTACCTGTCTCCCTACCCACCCGACTTCATGTTCTTTCTGCCTGTCAAACAAGCAAACAAATGAACAAAATGGAGAAAACACCAAGAAACACAAAATCAAAATAAACTTTAAAAAGAAAATCAAAAAGACAGAAATATATATATAAAAGAAACCAAAAAGCCCACTGAAAAGCAAACAAATAAAACAAACCATGTAGTTCACGTTCTAGTGACCAATTGCTTAGGGGCACGGGGCCTGCTTCAGAGTTGTCTACTAGAGACAACTTTCCTTTCTCCCTTAAAAATGAGGCCTTGTGCCCATTTCCTCTTCTAGGGGATGGAATTTCCTCTGTGTTTAAACCTATGTAGGCCTTGCATGTGCTGTCATAGGCTCTGTGAGTGGATTTGTGAATCGTTCTTTTGCCTGGGAAAGTTTGCTTGGAGTCATACACAGCCTCTGGCCCTCATAGGCATTCGGACTTTTATTCATAGATCCTCGAGCCTTGAGGGGATAAGGGATTTGACCAAGACAGCCGTCCAAGGACTCAGTGTTCCAAAGTCTCTCCCATCTGCACAGTGTCCTGTTGTGGATCTTTCTGTTAATTGCCATCTACCGCAAGAAGCTGCTCTGATAAGGCTTGAAAGATGCTCTGATCTATGGATATAGCAGAAAGTCATTAGGAACAATTTTGCTACTTTATTCCTTTAGCAGACTGATAGTACTGGATTCTTTTTTCTATGCCTATTACCTAACTTGTCTCAGGATCTTGACCGCTTTAGCCATGTATCCATTCCACCTCATAGAGTGGGCATTGAATCTAATCAGGAAGTGCTTACTTGTTCCCACAGTATTTGTGCCACTTTTTGATTTTCTCCAGGATGTGTTGCAAGTTGTAGGATTTTCACCTAAGTGATGTTGATGATTGCTTTGCTCATTCAGTAGCAGGGAATGTACCTTTATGCACCATGAATGCTAGTCAGAAGGGTTGAAAGAGTCTATTGGGGGACCAGTTCTATTTCACCATATTTGATGACATAAGTAAGTTCTGTTTTAAGCAACAGAGCATTAATATCAGATTATAGATAGCAACTAACAGCTTTGGCAATAACCTGTGCTGTTCATAGGGATCTGTAGGATCCCTTTGGCTAGTACTCAACAAGATATAATTCATTCCTAATGGCACATTTTCTTCAATTTTTAATTGACCTCTGGTCTGACTCAACAACCTGGGTTGTTATAAATAAAGATGGATGCAGATATCCCCATTTTATGCTGACCTATAATTCTTTTGATGTAAACAGTATTTTGAGAAACACACTGAAAATTAAACATTAGTTTGCTTCAAAACAAGTGAATACTGGGCTGGCTAGCTGCCTCAGATAGTACAGTTGCTTGGCGCCTAAGCAGCCAACGTAAGTCTGATCCCTGTGATACATCTGGTAAAAGGTGGGCTCACCTTACAATTATGCTCTTCTTAAGTTGTCCTCTATTGTTCATAGTATGGGATTCCAGTGGGAAGACATTTAGTATGTCTTAGGAAATCAAAGAAACTCATTGAAGGTGTCAACACCTCATTGGAAGATGAATTATAAACTTCCAGTAGTGGGAATACACCATCACTTTAGCTATCATTTTAAAATTATTATTTCATAAGATAAGGTTTTATGTATCTGTAGATAACCCGGGACTCAAGAACAACCTTTCTTTAAAAAAAAAAAAAAAAACCAAAACCATTTTTATCCTCCTGTCTTTATCTATGTAGGGGAGAAATGGTAGATGTGCTCCCCCATGACATGCATGATCACACATATACACACACTCTTTGCCAATTTGACTGGATATGGAATCATATAAGATGAACATCCCTCGGTATGCCTAAGGACATTTCCACTAGAGTTTCACAAAGGAGGGAAGCCCCGCCCTGGATGTGAGCAAATAGGGAAAAGGAGATAGCAAAACAGACATTGTCATTCTCATTTCTGCTCCTCAACTGGCACCCTAGACTAAGTCTCCACAGCCACCATGATCCCTCAGCATTATGGAGCATACCCACTCAAACCAAGAGCCAAAATAAAGCCTCCTTTCTATACGCTGGTTTTGTTAAACATCTATTATTGCAGTATGAGATAAAAGAACTAATACAAGGTCAACTGTTGATGAAAAGAGTCCCATAATGCCATCCTTGATGTTTTCCTATGGTTAGGCCAGAAGGTATGCTTTACCCCAAGGTCTCCTTGTCCTTCATAACAGAATTATGTCTGCAATTATAATTAGTAAAGTTGCTTAATTAAGTTAGACATTTACCAGACATCAAAGATTATAACACATACCAATTATTTTCCAGAGTAGGTTATTAGTGTAATTTGCTTTATATTAAATAGACAATTAAATGTGCCAAGCAAAGCAAACAAATAAACCTCCCCCCTCAACACCCACAAGAATCTCTTGTGTGCCAGAGCTGTTCACTGTCTCTTTACTACCTCTGAATTTTACAGTCTGAGCAAGTTGATCTGTTCTACATTTTGGAGAAAGAGGAATCCAGATCAGGGAAGTGATGATAAAGTTCAGAACTACCTAACCATGGTCATATCTTCTGTGTGCACAGCAAAGCCTCTTGTTTTTCCTCTGTTTTAGTGCAGGACCTAAAGATCATGGTGGCTGGAATGTGAAGTTCCCTTTCTCTTCTTTTCATAAGCTTCCTCTTCAATTGTGTAGGATGGCATCTTTTTACACCATCACTCATCATCTCAACCCATTTAGATCAAAACAAACACGTGCTTTATAAACCATAGAATTTTATTTCCAAGAAGTCAAAGATTTAGTGAAGGCTGACTTCTGCTTCCTATGTCTCATTCTACATTACATGGTGGAAGGAGCCAGGAGACTTTCTTTGGTCTCTTTCATAAGAACACTAGTCTCACTCATGAGACAGAGTCCTCACGACATAATCACTTCCCAATATCATCATCACCCCGGGGTTAGGATTTCAATACCAATTTCAGGCAGACCAAATTTGGACCATTGCTTTATATCTCTTAGTCTTCATTTAATCTGTGTGGTTTCTATCAACACTAATACACTCAATGTTGTAAAAAATAAAATAGTCTTTCTTATCTATCACTAATTCTTTTGCTTTAGCTTTCCTTTTACGTATTTTTAAAATAAGTTGATATTCTTTTATCCTTCACATTTGATCATTCTTTTCTGTTAAAATTCATTCATTTTATTTCTTCTTGATAATCTGATACACATATACAATGTATTTAGAGTATTTTTGTTTCTTTATCCCCCTTCCAACTCCTCTCAGAGCTCCTCTCATATCCTCCTCCCAAATTCATCCCCTCTTATTCTTTTTTGTAAACCCAATGAATTCACTGAGTTCAAGTACTGTTGCCAATATGGAAATAAGTATAGGGCTATCCATGAATTGTGGGCAACACACTATGAGTTTAACCCCTGAAGAAAACTACTTCTTCCTACATCAGTAGCCATCAACTACTAATAGATCCTCATCTAGAGGTAAGGCCTCCTAAGTCCCTCTTCTATCTATGCTGGAATATTTATCATCGTGGTTTTGTTCAGGCAACCATAGCTGCTGTACACTCTTGAGGGCCCTGTCCCTACCATGTCCAGAGAAAATTTTTTTGCAGCAATACATCTAAACCTCTGACTCTTAGAACCTCTCTGGCTCCTCTTCAGTGATGTTCCTTGAATTTTGTATGGAGAAGATACATGTTATTAAAGAGCCTCTGTTTACCAGGGCACACATTTATAAGATGTTTAATTCATTCATTTAGAAATAATTTCATGCCAATGAAAATATCTGCTTTCACTGAAAGATGAACCTATTCGAATATCTAGTAAGGAGAGTTTGAAAAGTGCATCGTTTTTCAGTTATACAAATCTCTTTTATGTCATAAGCCTGCTGCTTTCTGGGTACACTCGGCACTGCAGTTGCTGTGGTGCTTTCCTGTGGCCTTGTGGAATTCTACCTCATACAGATGTATAATTGAAAAAGCAGAAATTGCTTCAATGACCTTTTCATATAATTGAAAATAGTAGTTTTGACTAGCTATAGATTCTTACAAGTGAGTGATGCTGTGCTTCTGAAGCTGTACCCTCGCTTCTGTTGCTGTGTTCCATTAAAGCCCATGAATCTGTTTTGATATGTTACTCACCAATTATTGTGCACTAGTCTTTTGGGAAATACTTTTCATTGACTTCTGTCAATCTTTCAAAATTTTATATACTTCATTACATAATATGAAATAATCTCTATAGCCAAACCATCACTGATATTTTGGCTGTGAAAGAAAATAGGCTTTTCAAAGTTTAAATTGTCATGAAAACTGAAATTTCATGTTTAGTAATGTAGTGCTGATTGAAATTTAATAAAGTTAATATTCTTATCTATTAATTTTACATTAAATCTAGTTTTAATTTTAATAGTTATGTTTGTGTTATTTTAATTTCAAAAATTAACAGTTTATTACTTATTAAAGTGTTCTCCAGTTAAATTGGGTATTTTTAAAGTGTAAGTGCTTGTTAATGAAGAACACAATTGACATTTGTTTAATGTGTTATCACTCTTGATTGGGAGTGTTTCTGAAGAATTGGTACCAATGTCAGCACAGGGAGAAAAGTCAAAATATATTAATTATATGTTTTGAATAGGTATTCTTGACCTTCTAGATCATCTGTAAGGATTCTGGCAACACCCAAGGTTCCATATACTAAACTCTGAGATGTGATGCTCCATATAGAATCATTAGGATATTCTGACAGAAGACCACACACCTATAAAGTAAAAAGGTTCATATTTATGTGTAGTAGTTAGTTTACAAGAGCCTATAATTCCAATGGCATGTTTGATGCCTGCTTCACAAGCCTAATCAGCTGCGTTCCGCCTTTGGGCTATTGAACCTTTAGGGAAGTAGTATAGCTAGGAATAATAAGCGCACAAAAGCAAATGGGAAAATGGCCAGTGCTAACCTCCAGAGCACTTCAGTGATAGTCTTAGCCACATACTAATTTCTACCTATGTCTTCCCAAATCTGTAGATCAATAAAGTGTAAGATTGTAGCCATTTGTAGCAGGCCTTCTTTTGTGCTATCAATCAGTTCCCAAATCATGGCATGGAGATATATTAGTTATGAATGCTTGGCCTTGTCTTGTGCTTGTCCTACTAGCTCTTATAGCTTAAGTTAACCTGTTTCTCTTCGCCTACATTTTGTTTTGAACCTTTCACCTTTCTTTCATTCTGTATGTACTACTCTGTGTCTGCCTAACTAGTCCAGGATGCTTCAATCTTTTTCTCCTTCATTCTTTTCTCTTCTCCTCTGAGCCAAATTCCCCTTCTTACCTATTCACTCTGCTCACCAGCCCTGCCTGTTTCTCTACTGCCTAGCTATTGGCTGTTCAGCTTTTTATTAGAGCAATTATGTACCTTTGGCAGGCAAAGCAAAACATTTTCACATCGTTAAGCAAATGCAGCATAAACAAATGTAAAACATCTTTGCCTAATTAAAGAAACATTCCACAACAGTCATTGGCTATATGTAGTTAGATTAAAATTAGGTAAAACCAAACAAGTTTTAAAACTCAATTTCTTTGTTCCTGTAGTTGTGTTTCAAGCACATAAATCACCATAATAGTTGCTATTATTTTAGAAAGTGAATATATAAAACATTGCCTTCACTGCAGAAAGTTCATCAGTCAGTTTTACTATGAGATGCCGTGTTCTTTATTTCACCTTCCTTTATCTACTTATTGTCTGCCATTTGTGGTTCTTTGATCTATTCCTGGTTTTTTTTATTTAATATGAATATCATGGCAATGCCCTGCACAAATAATTTCTCTATGTCCTCCAATTGTATGTCTACCCTTAAGCAAAGTAGAGCTACCTCATCTCTGAAATTGTATTGGCTCATTCTCAGTCCATTTACTTTCTTTTCATCTTTGAAAAACAATGTGTATCTTCTTTTTTCAACTCAGTAAAGCAACGTGAAGCCATAGACCCATATTATGTTATGAACTAATAATTCTCTGCCAACTTAGACTGAACCCTTGAGGGGACTCTCTTCTCAGAGAAAGCCGGCTCCTTGGCACAAGCCTAGCTACTTTTGGCCTGGTGAACACATTTTGCTAACTTTTTTACAATTTCCCTGCAGCCAACTTCCTGCCCAAGACAAAGTGATACTTTGTGTGAGACAGTATTTCCCTCACCCCACCCACTGACACACACTTAGAGAAGCAGACTGTGAGATCGATCAGAGGTGATGGAACAACCAAGAGCAAGAGAAGGTGCTGGGAGTCATTCAAGAAACAATTCTTGCCTCTTAATTTCTATAGTCTTTTTATTGGGATAAAAGCAGTTGAGTAAAGCAATTATGGGGTTAACTTCATCCAAACCCTAGAATGAAGCCAGGGGACAGGACAATTTCACGGTTATTTCCCCAGTTGTTTTACTGTTTTGTTTTTACCATTATGCAAACTGTGAGGCTAGAGTATAGATTTTAATTATTATTGCATCCATGCAGAGTGTAAGGCAATTCATAGATTCTTGCTGTTTGTGATTTACATTTGTTCTTCATCTAGGGATATTAATACATGAAAACATCTATGTAATTTATGTCACATTTTATTTTTCCACCCTTTCCAAAGTTCCTCTCTGGATAATAAATTCTGACACCTACAATACTCTAACTCCAGTAGAAACTGATAAGATTTCTAAGAACTTTATTCTCTTCCCCACTGTCTCTTAATTACCTTTCATATATAGAGAGTATATCAACATGTCATAGGAAAACAGAATTGGAAGTAATCAAAGAGTATATTAGTTTGTCTCACATTTCCAGATACATTTGAGATCAAAAGCAGAGAAGTAATCATTAAAGATTATTAGATCTAAGCATTGCTGTGGACATATATGCTTGACAACACATGTCGCTAAGGTCCAAATGAGTTGCTAGAATTTTTTTCTCTGTATTTGAATACATATAGAATTTGGATGTCAAAATTTTGAGACTGTAAAATAGCTCGATATTTTGATGGAGGGGAAAGAGGATAATTGGACTCTACACGTGACAGCTCATAACACTTTCTAGTGTTGGTTTGACTTTTTTCTTAATAGTGTTTATTATTTCCTGACATTAGTTTGCAATTTCATTTGCTTGTTATTCCTATCATCAGAAAATTTGTCTGTAAAGACAGATCTTTGGTCTGGTCAAAATCGCCACATTTGGAACATTATGCACAAGTGGTATTCAAGAAATATTTTATAGGTGCCTAAATATAAGATGTGTTTGATCTCCTTTGATTAAATATTACAATAGCAGTCCTTCACACACATGGCTTTCACATTAAAATTATGTGAATCACTCTGTAAGTATACCTTTGAAAGCTATGTGGAATTATCCTCACTTTAAAGAAAAGATGACTAAATGTCTAAGACATGGTGTTGTTAAGATAAAAATCAAAAGCTCATTAAGAAAGAGTCATTTCTGGAAAGAAAATGTCAGGAAAAGACAATTATGAACATTAATCTTTGAAATCAGGAATGTAATTCCTTAGAAGTGGCTTTAATAGCACCAAGCAAGTGCATAAACATTTTAACAGCATTTTACTAATTCCTTGAGAATTTCATACAATGTATTTTGAACATTCACCCTCCTTTCCCGTGTCTACTCATAATTTTTATCTCTTTGAGATTTCTTCTTTTTATTTTCTTTCCACATGGAGTCCAGTTTGTGTTAAACAGCTAGTCTTGTGAGGTGGGACCTGTCTGGTGTGTGGTCTACTTAACAGGGGTCACTTTACTAAAGATAAGAGACTCAGTCTCCCAGTAGCTATTAAATATCAATAGATGCTCAGCTAATGGTGATAATATATGCCCAGCTTCCCACTCCATGATGTGATATTTGTCTCAATGGAACTTTAACAGATCTTTTGCTTGAGTTTATATATGTAGGCACCCTGTTGTGTCTGAAGAACCAACATTCCCTTGGTGTTATCCACCACTTCTGGCTCTTACAATCTTTCTCCCAACTCTTCTCAAAAGATCCTGGGTCCTGTGGAGAAAAATATGCTAGGTATGTCCCAATAAGGACTGACCATGGTCTCATTCACTGCATATTAACTAATCGAAGATCTCTGTTCCATTTATCCTCTCTGATGACGGTTGCAAGATGCTCTGATCTACTGGCAGAACAATAAGTCATTAATAGTAATTTTATTATTTTGTCCATTCAGCAAAAACAATAGCATTGGCCTCTCCCCAAAGACTATGACTTATGTAGTCACAGGATCTGTTATCTGAAACAGTTCTATCTCATGGAACTCAGCCTTCTATCCAATAAGGAAGTGGTTGATCACTCTTATAATATTCAAGACATTATTTTACAAATGGGCACATTTTGCCAAGACAGTCACTATTGTAGCTTGTATGGGTCATAGTTGATGAGATTAAAGGTTAGTTTTCTCCTGTGAGAGTGTGCCTAGCAACAACTAGCACTGTGAATGCTTGTCAGAAGGAATGGAAACTGCAGGTCTTCATCACCCTGCTTGATTTCTCAATATTTTGTGACTTGAGTATGTGGTATCTTCAGCAACAGGATCTTACCATTAAATTCTATAGAGTACCCCAAATTATTGACAAAGACCTGAAATGCTTGTCAGTCTATGTGACCATATTTGGTAACAACTCAAAAAGAAGTAACTCAGTCCTGATACTGGAAGTGTTTTTTTTGTTTTTAAATTAAACATAACCTTTGTTGATTTGTTTTTGGAATTTCACATTATGTACCCCATTTCCACTCATTTCTCAAACCTTCCTTATTCATCCTTCACCACTGTAACATTTCTCTACAAAGGAAATCTAAAAAAGAAATAATAAAAATGAAATAAATAAAATTAAGAATATTAATTAAAAACAAACAAAACAAATAACAAAAACACTTTGCTCCTCTGTCCTTCCTGCCCTCCATCACCTCTTCATTCATCTTACTGTTGCCCCAAGTTATGGAGATGCTGCAGCTACTATTCTGCAGGACCAGTCAATTCACAAGCTCCAGTGGGTCATAGCTGGGGGAGATGCAGGGAGTGTGGGGCCAGTACCTTCACAAACTCCAGCAGATCATAGATGGGGTAAATGTTGGGGATTGCCAACCCAAAGCCCTGAAGGTGTGTCTGAGTAGTAGCTCATTTGGTCAGTCCAGGTCACTAGCACCCTTGCCCTTCATGTTAGAGACAGAGCCAGCTATCCTGCTGTAATGAGGGGAGCAGCCAGCTTAGCCAAGTGTGGGGGTCAGTTCTTTTATTATGAAGATCAGCTATCCAGTACTGGGGGTCATCAGGGTCCATTATCCCAGGTCCAGAGAGGAGCAGGTTCAGCTCAGCGTGACACTTGTACTTCAACATGTGGTTCAACACATTTTTCAGCACATGGTTTACATGGGCCCCTATGGTAACACAGGTAAGAGACATCAGCTATGGCAGGACTGTGGACCCAGATATGGCCATCACCAGCAGGTCACCATGTCTCCAGGTGGCAACACAAGCCTCTCAGATCAGCATGGGTGGGCCCAGAAGCATGGTAGTCCACAGACTCCAACACAGCCCCAGGTATTGGTCCAGATCCTGGGCAATTACACGACCTTCGATGATAACTGCAGATATAGACCTCAACACAGACTCCGGCTTAGGTACAGCCACAGACCCAGATGTGGTCCCTGGCCACAGACATCATCACGGCCCCTGGCAAAGCATAGGACCCTCAGTTCTGTAGGGTACAGGTGATGGCATGACTCTTGAATTCCAATATGGCTTCAGGTGTCAGCCCATACTCCAGATATCTGCACAGCCTTCAGTGTAACAGGCATCACTGATATCAATGTATATCCTGGTTGATAAAGCAAGGTCAACTCCATGGCCACTGGCGGCAGTGTAGGCCACTCAGATCAGCATAGTGATGGCAGTGTTACATCTTTTGGTCCCCAGCATGGCTGCAGGTGGTGTCCTATAACAAGGGCATCTGTGTGACCTTGGATGGATATCAACACAGACCCTGGTAGGACCAGGGTCCTCACCAGCATTCCAGTTCTGGATGCTACCATGGCCCTGGGTGGTAGGATAGGTCATTTGGACTGACATCTCTCCAGCTTCAAAGTGGCCCTTGGGAATCAGCATGGCCCCAGGAAGAAGCCCAGACCCTGTTCACCCCCACGGCCTTTGATGGTCACAGCAACATGTCTGTCAACATTGACCCTGGCTCTTGACAGCACTTCAGATCTGGATATCACTGTGGCCCCAGTTGGTAAGCAAGCCTCCCATAACAGCTCATTCCTTACTGTCTTCACGTCTTCAGATCTGCCTCTCTCTACAGTCATGAACACTTCCGCCTATCTCTTTCTCCCATAATACCCCATGTATTTGCTCAGCATAATGATGCCAAACCCCTTTCTCCACAAGGTGTCCAACATGCCTGTGGTTTCTTCTCCCTTTCTAGGACAGTGTTCCTGGGCAGGCATGTGGTTACTGGAATTTCAGTTCATTAGAATGAAGTGTATTGTTCTCTACTTAGACAGTAAAGCCATTAAAACCCTCTTTCTGTATATATGTGCATTTTAAAAAAGAAACTTGTATAGTAGTGTGGCTAACCTGCACTATACAAAGACCTAAGAACTATATGCTCAGTGCAAGCTGTGTAGGATTTGAACTAAATCCTGATTTCTCCCCCTTTCCTTCCTCCTCAGCAATTGAACAGTAGCTGCTGTGGCCAAGCATAGGTTCCCCACACAGTTCCCAGTCATGTCACACTCCATTCTCCTGGGCGGTCTGCAGCTTTCATCTTTCTCTAGCCTTTGATGCTATCCAAGGATGGGGGCCAATGACCTTTTCTCTGCCCAGTCCTGGTGATTGGATCACGGTACAAAATGGAAGCTGCATATCTGAAAATAAAAAAGATGCTACTGTGTACGTACAAACTCAGATAATGCTGCTCCTACTGCTGTTCTTGCTGCTGTTGACTGTTTATTTTTTTTCTTTTTTCTTTTTTGGCTTTTCGAGACAGGGTTTCTCTGTAGCTTTGGTGCCTGTCCTGGAACTAGGTCTTATAGACCAGGCTGGCCTCGAACTCCCAGAGGATCTGCCTGCCTCTGCCTCCCGAGTGCTGGGATTAAAGGCGTGCGCCACCACCGCCCGGCCCTGACTGCTTATTTTAATATTAAATATATTCTTAAAGTTATACAGGTAAAACAAACCAATTGAACAAATAGCCTTCAAAGTCTTACATTTAGAAAAAATAATGTGATATTTTTTAATGTTTAGTTGTTAAAGGTAACACCACTAATTTTCCTAGTTTTCTTTGTGACATTTATCTCTATACTTATAATTAATCAGCTTCTACTGATTAATTGTTATTCCTACTTTCATCAGTTTTAGGAATTGTCTATTTACTTCTGAGTAGGATGGGTAAAAATTTAATTTATAAGTACCACCCTTGATATTTTAGTGTTTTAAACATATACCTTTTATTTATTTTTCTCATGTTTCAAGCCATACCACAGGACAGTGACTGTGATTATGAACATGGTATTCATTGCTAAAATAAGTAAGCTACTGAATGTGATTTTTTTTATTTGGTATGAGATATCCAACCTATGGACTTGTGGTTGGTAGGCCCAAGTATTTGTGCTAGTTGTCAACTAGACAGGTTTCGGAAGCCCCTGGGAGACAGGTTACCATACATACATTGGAGGGATTTTTTTTTTTAATTAGGTTAGTCAGAAGCTATAACTGGGGGAATTACCTTGATTTAGAGGTGGAAATGCCATAACAAAAAGCAACATTTCCTGAGCCTAGGCCTTAGACTGCATAAAAAGTTAGCTGAGCACAAAAATTCATTGATTTCTGCTTCCTTCCTACAGATACAGTGTGACCAAGCTAAGCTACTAAGCTTTTTGCATATAGAAGAATAAAAAGATCCACATCCATCACTTTACACAAAATTCAACTCCAGTGGGATCAAAAACCCCAACATGAGACATGATACCCTGAATCTAATTGAAATCATTGTCACATTGAAAGGAGTTTCTGAACAGGACACAAATAGCACAAACATTATGTACAAAATTTACTAAATGAAACCTCATAAAGACAAAAATTCTGCACAGCCCTGGGCACCATCATTTGAGTAAAGCAGCAACCTATGGAATGGGAAACTTCTTTGTCAATTGTGCATCTAATTAATATTTAGAATGTACAAGGATTAAAAAGCAATGAACATCAGGGAAACGGCGTAATTGCAAATGGGATATAGAACTGTGGAGATCGGAATGAGACTGACCCACATTTGAACAATTGTTTCCCAATAGGTAGGCCATTTAAGAAGGATTACTAAGTGTGGTCTGATTCAAGTGTGTCCCTGGGGATGGACTTGGAGGTTTCCAAAGCCTACACCAGGCTCAGTCTCTCCCTCTCTTTCTCTCTCTCTCCCTCCCTCCCCACATGCTCTATCATCCTTCCTTCTTTCTCTCTCTTCTCTTGCCACTTTCAGATCAGATGTGAACTCTCATGTACTGCTCCAGTGCCATGCCAGACTGCCTGCCTTCTGTCCTGCTTCCTGCCATTATCATTGTGAACTAATCCTCTGAAACTGCAAGCAATCCCACAATTAAATGCTTTTTATTAAAAAAAAAAAACTGAGCTGCTTTTTTCATGGTGTTTCTTCATAGCAATAAAACAGTAACTACTCCAAGTACTAAGAAGAGTTCTCAAAATGAAACAAAAAATGGATGAGAAGATTTTAAACTGTTCCACACCCTTGGCTATGAGGAAAACACAAACTAAAACTTCATTGAGATTTCATTTTTATAACTTTTTATTGATTTTTTTTGTGGATCCTGATTCTGTTTACCTCCCTTTCGCTTCATATCCACCTTCTGCCCTTGCAACTCCCATTCAAAAAATAAAAGAAATATTAAAAGAAAAAAATCTCACAGTTCATGTCAGTTCACACAGGGGTAGGTAAGAGCTTAGGAGAAAACTTTCTGTAGACTTTCTGTAGGCTGCTGATCTTCAGAAACCTATGGAGGTTTTTTTTTTCTTTGCATTCTACAGGTGATTCTTGGGTGGCAAGAACTGGGTTCACACTGGAAATGGAAGTAATAAATGGGACTAGGCGGCAGGATGGGAAACTCTCCTGTGGAGTTGTGCATGGTGGAGACATTCAGGAGTTCTCTATCTGGGACAATGGTCAAAGAACCCTGTAAACAGAGACAATGCATTAGTTTCCCAGCCACCCAGACCCGAATAATCACACAGAAACTCTATTAATTACAACGCTGTTTGGCCAATGGCTTAGGTGTATTCCTATCTAGCTCTTACATCTTAAATTAACCCATTTCTATTATTTTATATTTTACCATTAGGCTCATGGTTTGTTACCTCTTGCTTCTTGGGTGGATACATGGTGTCTTCCTGACTCTGTCTTCTTTCTCTCTGCATTCAAATTATTTTTCCCACCTACCTATATTCTGCTCTGCCATAGACCATAGCAAGTTCTTTACTAACTACTGGTAATAAAGCATATTCACAGCGTACAGAAGGAAATTCCACATCAGAATTCAATGCAGTCTCTACGTAGATCTGTGAGTAGGGCTACTCATGATGTATAGGAACACTGAATCTGAGCATCCCTTCCTAAAGTCCAGGATGCAGGACAAGCTGTTGTCCCGGAGGATGATAAAGATTGAAACTGATAAGCATTGGTATGGCTAAGTTGGCTTTGGGGTATTCCTACCTGAAATTCCTGGCCGGACTCCATGTGGTCCCAAAACAAATGTGTGTCATGGCATCTCTAAAAGCTTCCTTGGTCTTCATATTTTCTGAAGAGATAACTGGGATGTTCTTAGATAAGACAATTCTGAGACAATTACATCAGCACCAGGAGTAGTTTGGGTTGTGTGAGAAACTTAGAAGTAGAGAAAGAGGGGCTGGAGAGAAGTAGAGAAAGAGGGGTTAAGAGCATTGCCTGCTCTTCCAAAGGTCCTGAGTTCAATTCCCAGCCTCCACATGGTGGCTCACAACCATCTGTAATTGGGTCTGGTGCACTCTTCTGGCCTGCAGGCATACACACAGAATATTGTATACATAATGAATAGATATTAAAAAAAGAAGAAGTAGAGAAAGAGCTATATCATCTTTGATAATGACAGGTATGGTAAATGTGGTAAAGAACAGAGTTCCATAAATCTATCTTGTACAATATTCCTGCAGTAGGTGGTCAGCGTAGATTCTATCAAAGACATTTAGTACTGCAAAATGCAATAAGTAAGTAAATAAATAAATCAACACCAATTTTACACCTACTCCGTCTACACAATGAGCACACTAGGCTACTGATTGAATAAAGTAAACTATCTAATAAAATTATGTTTTCCCACCTATTATATAACTTAATGCTTGAGACAAATATTCAGCACCCACGTAAAACAATTCCTCTTGGTCACAAACATGTGTTTTATTTCTCTAATGGTTAATGGTTATTTGGCCCAAGGTCTATAGTTAAATAATTCAGGTAAGTAATATATTTTTCCTATGAATACCTATAAATGTAAGAGTACATTAAACAGCTGACATTTGATTGGAAAGAAAAATGTACAGTTTTAACATAATTTTGAGATCTTATTTGACTATAGAATCCAGTTGCAATAGAATTTCTATTAGTAACCTGCTGAAATAATGGTGCTCAAGAGATACTTGAGCAAGCACAGTTTAGTGGAATCAACTTGGACAGAATAGGAATCTGGCTAAAACAAGCCATACTGTGTCCAACATTATGAAAAAATAGACATGGTGGCACCAGAGATTAATCTTTCAGAACATCTGGTCTTTTAATGTGGAATATAAATCCCACCCATCTAAATATAATTCTTGCTTTTACCACATAAAATATTTTCTGTACCTCCCTGTAGAGCAACATTACTGGTGCTATTTTAATTGCCACTTGATATCGTCGCAGACGCAGCTGGCAATAATTTGACTGTGACAGAAATGACAGGATTTGTGTATATGTAACACAATTTGCAATTCTCTTTATTTATGTTTTCAAGGGGTGTCATATGCCTCAGCAAGTGACATTTGACATGCTCTCAACCTACTATTTATTAGATAAAAAGGAAGTCATTTTTATATTAGCTATAAATGGCAAGGCAAACAAAAAACAAAAATCCGAGGCTTATATCTGTTTAATACTATTCGGTTAAATACTAAATGCTTTTCATGAATTATAACTTTAGATTAAGCCCAGGAACGTCCAATGTGCAAATTTGATGCTCTAAAGTGTGATCTGGAAAACACATTATAAACACATGAATGAAACAGAGCAGTGCACAATTAAGGGACAAACTTGAGTGCAAGAAACAGAACATGGCAAAAAGATAATTTGGAGGTGACAATATTAAAGAACCCCTAAGGACGTAGATTTTGAGTTATATTTTCTAGTATAAGTTATAACTTTGTGTTGACTCACCCAATAGTCTGTTCGTTCTTGATATCAAGTGTCTGAGTAAAAAGAAGGCGTATTGAGATTCAGGGAATGAGTTATAACAATAAAATAATTGCCACCAGCTAACTTGATCAAGTGAAATGATGATTTCATTCATTAGCATAAATATTTACTCAGATATGTTAGTGAATAATATGTGATTTCAAAGTGCATATACTACAGAGGTATATTTTTTTAAAAACTATCTCCCTTTTTTGAACATTAGATATAAAGAGATTTGGGGGATGCAAATTGACAAGGTATCTACTGCCTGGAAGATAACAATTAAAGATATTGTTAAAATAAATTAGCAGGTTACTGTTATTATTTACTATGTGGTATAGTGTGAGGCAGAGCATTTTGAATAACATATGTCAGTATTTAGTTTATGAATTGCTTAAAAGAACAGAAGTTCAGGGCCAGTGAGATGGATTTGTAGGTAAAGGCCCTTGCTGCCAAAGCTGATCACCTCAATTTGATTTCTAGGACCCGTGTTGTGGAGGGAGAGAACCAAGAAACTTCAGCAAATTGTCTTTTGGCCTCCGTATGTCTCCAACTCCCACAAGTGAATAGAAATGTAATTTTTAAAATGTTTGTAGCAGAATTGAGCAGAATGTATGAGGATCTCCTGTAACTTCCTGCCTCTGTACATGCATAGCCCCCCTTATTGTCAATGACTCCCCTTTGGTGGGTAGCTTTGTTTGATGAATCTGCAATAACATATCATCATCTCCTAAAATCATGGTGCATACTAGTTTCACTCTTGAAGCTGTACATTCTGTTCAATGGGACACATGAATTGCAGCATGTGTTCTCTAGAGAGGATTCTTTAGAGTATGTTCATTGCCCCAGGACCCACCCACATGCTGTGTTTGTCTTCCCTTTACCCTCACTAATCTCTGGCAACCACTCTCTTTTAAACAATGTGCGCTCATTTAAATTGATTGATCTTGTACTTACTTGCATAGTTTTACTTTTCCAGAATTATTGTTTCATAAGGTGATGCTGTGTTTCCTCCGAAAGTGTAGGTAGCCCTCTGCAACCCTCAGCAGGGCTGAACAGGCATGTCGTTACTCCACATCCAGGCCAACATTTGCTATTATCAGTGTTCTAGACTCTGGCCATCCTAATAGATATGAAAGTATTTTAATTTGTATTTCCTTGCTGGCATATGATGTGCAGAATCTTTTCATTTGCTGACTTGCCATCTGTCTATCTTCTTTTACAAGAGTCTGTTCAGGTCTTTGAGGACTCATTTTTTTTCAGTGAACACATTTTTCCATGTTGTACTCCGTGTTGTTGGAAAAATATGATTGTGTCCAAATTATCTTTTACCTAATGAAATACTACTTCTTAATATTTTCTAAATATTTCTATATCGATTTCTAAATATTTCTATAGCAACCTCCATCACTTCTCAAATTTTTAAAAAGCCACCCTAAAACATACATAGAATATAGTTTCCTCTAAAGCACCTATCGGCTACCCTTAATCCCTCAGTGTCTTAGAGGATATGACAGTTCATTGATGTAGTCTAAAATTAGAAGATTTTTTTGATTTCAGCAATATTAGTTTGATAGAGCTCTAGGACTTCAGAAAAGAATGTTTGCATTAGGTAGGTATGTTTTGGTAGATAGGAAGTAAATTTGGATTTTCTGTTATGTAAAAAAAAATTCCCCAAAAATGTCTCAATAAACCTCTCAAGCACTGTCCAATCTTCTAACAATCTAGAAATAAGACTCACAAAGGGTTTTCCATTACATTAGAGGAAAAATATTGACATACCAAGATGAAAGAAAGAATATAGTCTTTATATTATGCAGACTTTCTTACCAAATGTCTAATTTTCTGGAAAAATATTTTCTGTATTAACACAACAACACTGTTTTTTGAAGATAACAATCTTTCTACAGACCAAAGCATTTAACATAAGTAATTATACAAGTTGACTTTAAGTATTTGATCTTATTTCTCAGAAAATGTACAAATATCTCTGAGTGATTTTAAATATCTTTGTATTTTATATTGTATTTTATAAAGATACAATAAAATATTATTGTATTCTCTCCTAAGTACCTATTACCTTTTAAAAAAAGACATTTCTTCCACGGAGAAATAATTTTCTGTGATCTTATGTTTTATTGATATGAATATCATCAGTTCCATGGACCTTGTATAAATCATTCTTGGATGCTCTTCACCCACAGTTTGCGTTTTAGCATACCAAACTCCATCCCGGGACCACCACCTTAGTGTTTCCTGGAGGCGTCACTCTGGCTGTGATACAGTTCTTAACTTTTTCAAACAGTTTCTTTACCCTTTCATTTGCTAGACCTATATAAATACTTCCTGTTTAAAACCTGACTTACTTACCTCTTCCTTTGGCTACAATATACAAAAGAGTAGATTTCTTCCACAGCTGTTCTTACGGAGTGGTGAACTACTGGAGTGCTTTATCTGGCATCTTTTGGCCTGCCACACTTCTTCCTTTATGTTCCAGGTCAGGTAGCCATTATGAAATCCCCTATGCAGGGAACTCATCCTTCCAGGCTGACTGAAGGTTGTCTGGTTATTTCAGCCTGCGGTGTGGCCTGATTTCATCATGGCCATCTAATAAAAACTTAATAAGGGCCCTAAGTCTCTGAAGGTAGCTGTGGCTACATTCCTTTCAGAACCTGAGCCCTTCACCTTGAGGAACCCTTTTATGGTTTACTGTAATAAACTTTATTCAATATCCATTGGTGCCAATGTATCATTTGTCTTGGCATCCGTTATAAATTGCTGGGGGGGGGCCTTTATAGCAGGATATATTAGTCATTCAAATAAAACAGGTTTTATACACTACTTATACTCATAAATCTCATCATGGTCATTCAGACTTTTCACTCCAAATATTAAAAGCAGGTCTTAATTTTTTGTGCCTAATTCAGATATATTTACTGTATGTAATGCATAGACTATCATAAATTATCTATATGCATACGTCATCTCTGACTTTGTGAAAGTTTATTAATAACCACTACTGTCTGTGACTGGGATATTCAAACATTCATAATCAATTCAACTTAATTGTGAGTGTATAGATATAATTAAAATGAAAATACATAAAATCTTAGCAATAATATTTAAACCTTTTATAATCTAAATATTAATATCATGATTTATATTAGCAAATTGTTGCAATATTGATACTATAACATTGAGTTTTATTCAACCTGTTTCATATTGAATGCCTTATTAAGCTTATTTTTATTTAAGCTTCCTCTCAGTTCAGTCTCCTGATGTGTTTACATAGTGAGACACATGTTTGCATAGTGAGACACTTGATGTGTGGGACTATTGTATGAATCAGCAGTCATTCTTCAACTGATTCCATAACAAAGCTTCCCAACCTCTTCTCTTTGTGCTCTGCTAATGTAACTTGCAAACTATTTCCTGTTACAAAGCATTTTCCATTGTTAGACTTTACACCAGCCACACATTATTGCAAACATCTGTAATACAGAGGAACAGACTTGGATTTCTTCCCCTAAATGTCTCAAAGAACAATCAACAGGATTACACAGCCAAGTGAGCACAATAGATGTTCAGTGGAGAAAGGTATAGAAAACACTAAAATTATTTTTGAAAAGTGTTGTATAATGCAATGTTCAACTTCATGTGATTCACATACCAATGACTCAAGCTACTTTCATTCAGGGTTCACAAAATATGTTTTTCTTCTAAAGTTTACAGGTGAATTTTGCACCCTCACAACCCTAAATGCACAGATGCAAAACAGAAGTCAAATTAAGCTTAAAAAACCCTGGCAGAAAAAAAATAAAGTGCTCTGAAATCAGAATAAAACCAACACTGGATGCCGTCATTCTGGAGCTCTTTCTTTCTTAAATTTTGTTTATTCATGCCAACATTTCTTTCATTATGGAAAATTTATTTTTATGGAGCTGTATATTATATGTACAGCATCTTTCTCCCATACCTTTCTTTTCTTGCCCACCTCTGCTCTGCTTTGCTTCCTTTAACCTCTACTGTTGTGCAGTGTACAGTTGATGATTTTATAAATTAGCAGGGCGTTGGTGGCACACGCCTTTAATCCCAGCACTTGGGAGGCAGAGGCATCTCTGTGAGTTCGAGGCCAGCCTGGTCTACAAAGGGAGTTCCAGGACAGGCTCCAAAGGTACAGAGAAACCCTGTCTCTCGAAAAAACAAAACAAAACAAAACAAAACAAAACAAAACTGCTAATGAGCAAAAAAATGGATCTTTTTCTTTCTGAGAGCGAATTAAATTGTTTAAAATAATTATTTTCAGTTGCATCCACTTTATTTGAAAATGTCAATAATACTCCCTTGTTTTTTTTTTCCCCTTGTTCTTTATGGTTAAAAAAAATCCATTGTATATCCATAGAATATTTTCTTTACTTATTCTATTTTTCTCCATACCAAGCTTGATTCCCGTTGTAGTTGACATTTCTATTATTGTGATAAAACACCATGACCAAAAGCAACGTTGGAAGTAAAGAGTTTATGTGGCTTACACAACCCAGGTCACAGTCCATTGACAGAAACCAGGGCTGAACCAAGGCAGCAACCTGGAGACAGAAACTGAAGCAGAAGCCATTGAAGAATCAGCCTGCTTTCTTATACAACCTAGGACCACCTATCTAGGAATGGTGCTGCTGCCCCCAGTGAACAAGTGCTTCCCATATTAATTATCAATCAAGAAATGCCCTACACGCTTGCCTACAGTACAATTTTATGTATTCATATTCTCAGCTATGATTCCTTCTTACTAGACAGGGCTTTGTTTGTGCCAAGTTGACAACAGCAAGCACAGACCAATTACAGCTAGTGTGTGCATAATATTACAACAAGTACTACATGGACTTTAGCTCTGCTTTATGCTGAATTAGATCCCTGTGAATAAACAGCCAGGAGTTGTGTGTTGAATCATGTGGCAGATATACATAGCTAGATTTTGAGAAGCTATAAAACTTATTTTCACCATGGCTTCACTACCTTACCTCACATGTCTTTGATCGATTAACGGTTTTCTTCATCGTGCAGAGGTTTTTAAAATTTCATTAGCTGTCATTGATTGATTCTTTGCATTATTTCCTTAATGGATAGAACAATATTAAGAAAGCCCCTGACTGTGCCTATATCTGTAAGCTTTTCCTGATTTTTCTTCTAGCAGCTTTAGAGTTTCAGGTCGTTAATATCTTCAATCCATTTGGAGCTAATTTTTGTGTAATATGAACGATATGAATACAGTTGCCTTAGTCTGTGAGTAGACACCGAGTTTTCCATTACTAGATCTTGAACAAGTTATCTTTGGACTAATGTGCATCTTAGCATCTTTGTCAAAAAATTAGTTTTCTATAGTGCCACAAGTTCACGTCTCTGTCTTCTCTCTCCTTCTACTGATCTCCCTGTCTGTCTCTTTGACAGTAATATAAAATCAATATTTTATGTAACAATTTCTTTTTAATTTTATTGAATGCTATGTCCAAATAAACACAAGACTACATAGATAGCTGAATTACTATTGCTGTATTTTGTTATCTGCTTTATCTAGAAGAAGCATGAACGGTCGCTGGTAAATAGTGTCATCAAGTGGACTGGCCAATGGGAATGATGGAGAGAAGACCAGAAGCTGAGAATGTGGAAAGGGGATATTCAGGATGGGTCCTGAGTTTGAATATTTCTCTGAGCCTTTTTTCCAAGTGAACCCCTGAAGAAGACAGGTAGTCTGAACAGGAAGTAGATGATTTAGTTTTCTGAAGTTTTTCTTTTTTGTCATTGTGCCATCCCCCTCCCCCCACCCTGTGTTTCCAAAGAAAGCTGCCATGATGACAAGGAAGCAGACTATGTGTGGGCAAAGTAATGGAGCCACTTCAACAGTGTCAGTTATATCATCTTAATGGAGGCTGTCATTCTGCAGGGATCCCATTTGGCAGAAGACTTCCCAGGTTTTCAGCAATCTCACCACTTTTTGAAACTTTCCCATAGTACTAAGGTAGAACATTTGCTTTGCCTGTTCAGAAACTTACTTTAACTTACATCTTATAGTCATTGGCAAATTTATGAAATTCCCTATAGACCATTATGAAATTTCTGTACAATAGTGATTGACATAACCAAAATTCTCAGTAGACAAAACAGAATAAGTCAATAAATGCACACTTGTAAAGTTAACTACTATTTCTATGTATTCAACCACTTAGAAACAATGGAAGAGTGAAAATACCCAATATAAGCTTTGACAATTTGCTAAGTGAATGATGAGCATATCCATGCTTTCATCTGTCTCTCAGGATGTTACCTATTTCCTACTCTGGCATTTATTTGGCTTCAGGTTTAATTATTCAAACAAGGAACATTTTCAGCAAGTATGTTTTGCATTGCAAATGCTCAGTTCTCAAGATAAACCACTTCTCAGAACAGAAGATTGCAAATAAGGACTCCTGGGTCCAGATTCCCTTACAGCTAAGATTCAGCGCATGCTCCTTGTCAATCCAATGTAAGGCAAATATGTAAGACATTTATAAAGAAATTGGGATTGTGAGTTCCTTTTTTTAAAAAAATTCTGATTAGATTGAGACAGAGAATTTTCTCTTGGATCAACATCTCTCTACAACCATTTGATACTTAAAGAGCATGTGGAGTACAACAAAAAACATTTTTGGAAATCTCCACTTCTTAAGTTTTATCAGATCCCCACCAAGGGTTTGGCAAACAGGTTCATAAAAGCTTTCTAATGACAGATAGCAAAAACAGAATGAATTTTCAACTGACAAAGTTTGGAAGCTTGATGTGGGAGTGTCATATATCAATCTGTTGATTTCATTGGTTAAGGAATAAAGAAACTGCCTAGGCCCCTTGATAGGCCAACCCTTAGGTGGGTGGAGTAAACAGAACAGAAGGCTGGGAGAAAGAAGCTGAGTCAGTGGCCATGGTTCTCCCACTCCAGGCAGATGCAGGTTAAGATCATTCCTGGTAAGCCAGCTCGTGAGCTACATGGATATTAGAAATGGGCTAGTCCAGGTGTGAGAGTTAGCCGAGAAAAGGCTAGATGTAATGGGCCAAGTGGTGTTTAAAAGAATACAGTTTCCGTGTAATTATTTCGGGGCATAAGCTAAGCTAGCCATGTGGGCGGCCGGATGCCGGGGACGCAGCCCTGCCGCTCTTATTTCAACAGAAGCTGAAGTTGTCATTTGATTGTTGTGGATCATGAGTGACATCATGAGAGCAGCCTAAAGAATGGGGTCATAGAATAGGGTCTCTGAGACAGTAAAGGAAATGAAGCATTCTAGAAAAGAACTTGGAGTCATATTTAGAACTATAGATTGTTTTCACCCTTCAGAATAAAGAGTAAAGCCGATCTATTTGGTGAAGTAGGTAAACAGTGCCATGAAAGAGAGGGGTGAGGCAAGGGGAATGAAAAGCATGTCACCGTGCAGCCAGGATCACATGTTACACTGTACCATGCAGTGAGATGTACAGACAAGGACTGCACTCTTCACCCGCTTCTCCTCCTTAAAGAGAAAAAACTGTTACGTTGTATTGCCCTTTTTGTCATTGTTGAGTACGGAATTTTCAAAATGAGGTTAAATGTGTACACCTGAAGGATTTAAACTAGGCTCTCTCTCTCTCTCTCTCTCTCTCTCTCTCTCTCTCTCTCTCTCTTAGAATTCAACTTCTGTACTATTTAATTAATTCAATTTAAAGGAAGGTAAATGCTAGATGAAATAGCAATAGTTAGTTACAATTAATTATAGATTCATTTGTTTTGATGCTATAGGGCCAGGATTGGGAGGTGGGGAGAGAGTATGGAAGATGTGGGAATTTCTAACTAACCCTCCCTTAGTTAACTAGGAAGAAGCACTACCTAAGAAGAAGATTGTGTGACATCTGCATCATTCTTCATAAGTTAATGAATCCCCCTTTTATATGAAAGAAAGTTTATTTCTCTGCTTTCTCCACCCAGGTAACCTGACCTTTGAAAGCTTCTCTTGAATGGCTTGAAGTCGAACTGCAGACTTCCTATCCTGGCACCATGCCTGGGAATTTACTTAGGAGATTCTACTTTATCTTTTTATACTAGTTCTCTCATTTCAAACAGTGGAATACAGACAGTAATTGTTTAGGGTGACGTCTTCATCATCTATTTATACTTTTATTCATAATATTAGAGAGTAACATGAAATATGAGAGTGATTATTCTCCAGGAGGGCTGGTTTCGCTAATGAAATATATCTACTTTTAAGAAAAAGTATCAATCATATGAAAACTGCCATGCAAAGACACTGAAAATTGCAGAGAAAAATTCATCATACAGCAAGGCAAAAATTCTCATGAAATGCTAGAAAATGGCACTAAGCAGTATATATAAACATAAAATGTATCATAAACAAATGAGATTCACCTCAAGAATGAAGGACTTGTCTAATCCTCAAGAGTCAATCAATTATACATGCTACATTTACAGAAAAAGTCAGAAAAGTATTTTCATATCAACCAAATTAAATCCCACTGATGAAAATTACAACATATTCTCAACATTGGCTTCAGAATGAACTTTTTCAACCTGAAAACATATATCAATGACCAACATACGCCTATTAACATAGTAACCTGACAGCATAAGAGTCAATAAAATTATCAGATTAATGAAGTAAAATCAGAAGTGGAAAAAATAATTTTACTTTTACTCAACATGCAAACTCCAAAGAATGGACAAAATAACTGAATTGAACAGTGAATATCAGAAATGGCTGATTACAACATCAAGGAAAGAAACCTATCTTATTGTTAAAAGCAAGGAGCAATGGAAAAAGAAATATTAAAAACCACTTATAATGGGACTGAGCAGGATAAGGATATCATCAGTCATAGAGGAGTTGCCTCATAAGCCTCAAAGCCCTAAATTGAGTCCTGTCCACCACATGAGAAAATGTTTTAATTTATGAAATACTCATGAATTGCTTTAACCTGAGGTGGGTATGAACACTGTACTGAAATTTGACAAAAGGCTATTCAAATAAGAGTTCACAGTGGAAAGATGTAGATGGATTAGAAGACAATGCCAATGTTTAGATGTCAATTACTATGAAATAATGTTCAGATCTAAAGAAATTTGGATAGACTAATAAATAGGTCAATGGGACAGAAGGTCAATATCAAGAAATAGTTCCATCCATATAGAGTACAAAAACAAAAGTTAATCTGATTGTTTGGTAGTTAAGTATAAAAGTAACATTTATTTTTAAAATTATTATTGATAATTGGTTCTGTTCTGTTTATTTGATGCAGGACCTCATGTAGCCCAGACTGACCTTGAAGTTAAGGCTGTCCTTGAATTCATGATCCTTTTGACTCAGTTTGCCAAATGTTGTGATTATAGGAACAAACTAATGTACCCATTTTAACACTTACATTTAATCCCATGTTGGTGATTAATATCAAGCTAACATGGACATTAGGAAATTCTTGCTTAAAAACCATAAAATTTTCCCAGATATTATGACCAAAGCACCATTCAAATGTATAGCATGTGTTGAATGAAGTGTTACTACCTGCTATTTGCTTATATATTTTCTATTTAGCATGCTATTTTTACTACAAAGAATTTACATATTTAATGTATAATGTGTCATGTCTCCAGCAAGGATGCAAAGATGATCAAACCAAAGATGAACTCATTCTCAAAGATTTTTAGCTTGTGATATTTAAATGAAAGGGGTAGTTAATCAAGTAAACAATTTTATTTTGAATACAAAACTTTCCCAGATATCACAGGTTAAAATCTTGGTCCCCATTTGATGGTGCAGTTTTGAAGGTTTGTAAAAGTTTTGGGACCTAGGACAGAGATGGAGAAAGTAGGTCTTAGTGGGAGGTCTTTGAAGTTCTTACCTGGCCCCAAGTCCTGTCTCTTCCACATCTCCCTGCCACCATGACATGATGCTCTAGCACAAAGAAAGAAGAAACTTCAGACTGAATCTTCTGAAAATCAATCTTTTCCCCTTAAGTCATTATCTCAACTATCTTAGTCCAAGCTACACAAAACAAGTAATATACAAATAAAGACATGGTTGACTATTTTGTAATTGTGATATATTTTGTGCAGATTTGGTTTCCAGTATGTCAGTTTATGTCCCTCCTATAAGACTAACTTTTAAGTTAATTTATCCATTCTCTGAAAGGCAAACTTGTGCTAGTTACAGGTGATCGACCTAAATATTATTGGAGAATGATGATTGGCATTTCAAGAAGTCAGAAAATCATTCTTAGGCGGAACTCTGATGACTGATAGACATAGGTAAATATTCAGTCAAGGCATTTAAACCCTGAAACATGGATAATCTGTAAAGTAGATGAGAGTTTTTGAGTGTTTGAAGAACACTTTCACTGTGTCCATGTGCCTATGTGCAAGGGTATGTGGTTGTGAAACTTACCAGTTTTCCAAATGGAAAGCTTAAGGAAGGCTCTAGCCAGTTCATGCAGAACCCGGGGGCTTGGATACCGAATCTGGCTAGTGTCCCAATGAAACACCTAGCTGCCAAAAGTTATAAGAGAGGAGGCCGCATTTGATACAATTTACATTTTAAAAAGGCTACACCATCTACTATGAGAAGACTGGGAGGATAGCAGCCCTCAGATTTAGGTACCAGATGCTCAGGGAATGTGGTTGTAATCTACAGTTAAGCATGCGGGCAGATGGATTCCTGACCTTGCTGAATTCAATTTATCAAAGGGCATGCTTGGCCCACAGTATCTGCCCACTGTTTCAATCACCGCTTGTAAAGGGCTTACGCATACACTTAGACAATTAATTCAGCGTGACTCCTGTCTGTACAGCTTATAATATGGAATCACTTATTTTGCAAATCGTGTTCTTCCAGCCAAAATCACATTGAATATTTGACATAGAGTAATTTGGCAATTTAAGGGTCCTGTCTAGGGCAGATTTGCATCTTTTCAATAGGTGGAAATACTGGCTGAGAAGGTGACTTGTCTGTGTCTTTAAGTTTGTCTCCAGAAACTGTGGAAGGATGCTTAAAATAAATCCCACACTAGCTCAGAATTGAGAAATAGATGGTTATTTATTTAGGGGTAAACTCACAAATCAGAATCCTCTGCTTGAGTGGAGAACAGAAACTAAATCCAACAACCAGAGAGAAAGAGGCCAGAAAAGATAATGGACACAGGCTCTGCATCAGCATATATAGTATAAGAGGCTACGCCCCAGTAAGCAGGTAACCACAAACTGTAAGACTTCCCAGAGCACCTCCTGCTTTTGTTTAAATAATAGAGTTTTAAGCTTAATACAAAATTATATACAATAAGAACAAATATATATCAATAATTATCCTATCCTAACTAGTTTAAGTCTGTATAATAAATAACTTGGCCAAGTCATGAGAGGAAAGTAACTACAACTATCTAGTCTTCAACCCCATTGAAGATCCAAGAAGGGTAATAATATTACTAGAGTAAGAAGGAAGTGCAATCAAGCAACAAATATGCAACAAATGACAGTGACAACTGGCTATCTGGGCAATCACCCAAAGTGTCATTTGCAATGTTGAAGCAACCAACTTTGGCTAAGGCCTAAATAACTGACAGACCATTTTCAAAGTCAGGAAATTTTTCACAACTGTTTTACCCTATCTTGGCAAGATTTGACAGTCCTGTTTGTCCATTTCCAGATACCATGTACCTTGTCAGTGTCTGAGGCATGGGCATTTCTTTGCCCAAATGAAAGTTTTGCCAAGAAGAAAACAAGGTCCAAGTGGAGTGTCTTTGGTGCTCAACATTCTCTCGGAAATAGATCGGTGCTACCAGGAGCAATCGTGTCTCACTTGGAAAAAAAACCTAAGTTATTTAAATGCAATTTTCTACAGCTCTTTGAAGTGGTTGAAGATTACCTATCTATGCAGAATATGATCTCTGTATACCTAAAGAACCTGATAGCCTAACTAGAAGTATGACAAACATCGATGACTATTAATCTATAATTCTTAATACCTATATAACTTAAAGACTAAGACCTCATATTAGAATATTATACAATAAACAACTGTGCAACAAATGAGAACAATGACATCAAAATATAAACAATGTATAGGTATCTTGATCAGAGGTAGAAATGTATATCGCAATGTGATAAATATATATATATCAATATATAAAAATGTTTTAAGCAGAGGTAGAACATTTTGGGACATCATGTTTTTGTAATCATTCTTGGAGTTCACAGGCTTTACAGCAGTGGAATAGCATAGAATACTTCAACCCTGGGAAGCCTTCATAAGACATATGGACACTATGAGAACTAGTCCTCAAGCGGGAGGCTTCCTGGTTGTATTCACTTCAACTCGTTCAAGTCCCATGTCTAAAGAATGTGAGATTTTCAGCAATAAGGCCTTACTTATAATTTTTGGGTAGCAACCAAGAATGATGGCAATAGCTGATAATATTTTTAATCTATTACATTCCTCACCAAAAACTGGAAAGGAGGTTTCCCATGCCTGGTACTGGGATTTTTGATAAATAGTTATAAGTAACTATTTAGACCTAAAGATATTATCACAGTGAATAGAATAACTATTATATATACATGTATATACATTTACACACATATATTACATATAACTTTAAATAAACATTTAATGTTTTTAGTATGATTTATTTCTCCTCCCTCCCTTTTTCTCCCTCTGTATCACTCCATACCCCCCAAAAGGGGCTTCTGAGGACACTTGCCTCTAGAGCTTAATGCGTACCAGGCAAATACTGTACCACTGAGCTGTATTTCCAGCACTTACTTACTTCTAAGATAATTTCTCATTAAATAGAACAGACTACTTTTGAACTCATTTTCTAGTTTAGGGATAGTGATACTTCTGCCTCTGCCTCTCAAGTAATCAAGATTACAGACCAAAGCACTAACCTAAGCTGACTTTCTACGGAAGGTGCTATTGAAAATTGAGATCAATTGCTTGCGTCCTTTGTAAAATTTATTACATTATTAACATCGACTGTATCTTTTGCTTTCTAAGGAATTATGCTAATAAAATGACTCAATTTTATAATTACAGTAAGAACCTTAATTTTTCTAATTCTTTTTCAGAATTTTGATAAATACTCTCTAGGAACTTAAATTGCGTTTAATACTGGTTCATGGACATTGACTTTTTTATAAGCAATTTTTTTACTTCCCACTAGAATACATAAATTAATGTTCTATTTAAAAATAATGAGTATTGATTAAACTATCTAAAATTTTGTTATTTTATTAACCCTTTCAAAGAAGCAGCTTCTGAAATTGCTGAAACTTCATTTGTTCCAGCTATGATTATTAAAAATTGCCTCAACTATCTTCTTTTGGCATACTTTATTGCTTCTAATCATTCTTAAGCTCAATACTTTGAACATTAATTGAAGGTTTTCACTAGTTTCCAATACAAATATTCAAGGTGACAAAACTTCCTGGATATGCCCGTCATTCAGTTCAAAGCCTTTTTAAAAAAACATTAAGTTCCCTACTTTGATTATCACTTAAAGTATCATATACTCATTAAATTCAAACTTTAGCATGCATATTTTCTATTCTACAAGTTTACTAATTTTCTTATAGGTAGAACATTCTTTCTTTGAAATTCACTCTATTCTGGAAAACTGTTTCTACATAAATGGAAACTCTATTACAGATGAGACGGTTCAGCAGGTGAAGTCCCTCATCACCGAGCTTGACCTCCTGATTTCAACCCCTGGGATCTACAGGTTGGAAGGAAGGAATCCAGTCCTACAACCTCCATGCATAACATAAATGCACACACCACGTAAGTAAATATGTAAATTTAAATAAACAGAATAAAGGACTGACTGAAATTTGGAAAGTTTTTGTCTAGAAATAAATTTGGAGTCTGGTGGGAACTTTCTCTTATGAGGTTTTCATCCAGCTGCTGAAGTTTCACTCAGTAGCTGAATGAATAAGATAAAGTAAACTACTCTAAAGATATCAATCAGTTGTTTCCCATAATGACCTTGCAGTTTGCTTCATGAGCTTATTAATGGTGTAGACAGTAGAACAAATGGAGGTCATACATGGGTACTAAGATACAACTGGCCATCACTGAAGCTGACTTTTTATACCAGTTTCTGCTTGGTGTATTAGCAACAATATCTTGCCCCAAGCCCTCCATATGGATATATAATTGAGTAACAAATCTTCTCATGGCAGCTAGAGCACTTCCTAATAGATAGAGATTTGTTCTTACCGAGACAAACACATATTCTGTCTATAGTTCTGATTATATTTCCCTCCACACTTCAAAGAGCAGTAATAACTGTACTCATACCTTCTGAAATGTCTTATTTAGCACTGTACTGACCTGCCAAATATTTCTTCTGATCTAGAAATTTATATTTCTGAGAAAATACTATGGCCAGGAGGTTTATGGTCACAAAATTCATGGTCTTATTAAGTATCTCATTACTTTAAAACTACCTGAATTTTAAACCAGGAGAAAGAAACATTGAAAACAGTTCAGCATCTGCTGAGAGGAAGAACGTGAAATATTTTTGAATAGTCCTTCAAGAAGTTGTATGTATAATACAGCAAAAATTAATATGTTATGGTTTTTCCTTCACAAAGAACAGAACACATGGATCTAGAAATTTCAGGAGACCTCAGAATTCATGGTCTTTCTGACTAGAACATGCGTGCGTGCACACACGCACACACACACACATGCACTTGCACACTCATGTATACTTGCATGCATGCACATTCACACAGGCACACATACACAAAACAATAACAACAAAAACCACAGTGCCAATTTTATGGAACAAAGTCCTTTTTACTCAAATTGGCTAGAATATCTTATATTTCAGTTTTAACAATTCTGAGGCTACAAGTGCTGGTGATACCAGTACTGGTTAAATATATATATATATATCACCAGCAAACGATATCACAAATTTGCATATTACATGCATGTTAATTATTTATAACAACATACCCAGTGTTTTGAAATGCTTTAATAATATTCAAGGGTGTGCTTGTAAAGTTTAGAGGTCTAGAAAATATTTCTTGTTTACAGTTTCCAGTTTTATTCAGGTGAACCATAACTAACTTCCTGGATACTGAATATCCTGGTCTGGGGGCCAGCAGGCACTTCAAATGACCATATTTATAAGAAGATCATGCAATTCTATGTATTTGTTTCAAGGAACTCAGAAAACAAGGCTAGATGGAAGAAGGAAATTTGAAAGAGTAGTGGAAAACGTGTGAGAGAGGCAAAAAGTGAATTTATGACACCAGGGGATATTTATTAAAATACTTTCAAGAAGAATTTGTCATCAACCTTTTTCTTCTTCTTCCAGAGTTTTAACCTCCTCTAACAAAATCTATAAAACTCACTGATGATTAACTTAGGCTTTTCTTCTCTCATCTAAGGAACCATTGCCTAAATTATGGTTAATTTTTCTAAGATCTTTATGGTTTTGAACAAACACACACACACACACACATCTTAGGCTACAATCCTATTTGAGTTATTGTTTATTTATGATATCAATAGTGATTCAGTTTCATTATATTCATGTTTCATCAGATTTGTCTGATACCTGGTCCAACTCATTAATTAGTTCTAAAGTTTACAATGAATTACTTATGATTTCACATACAATTAAAGGCAATGAACCTGTTGTGCTAAGAGGCCCAATATGGCTTCTTTTGTCCAAGCGCTGCATTTTGTTTTTACATATTCTTTAACTGTTCTGCGTGTTAAATATAAATGTAAAGAACAGACACTCTGGTGTATGTCGTGTTCTTCTTAATTCCAACATTGCCTCCAAACTGAAACACTCAGGTGGCACATGGGGTAAACAACAGGTTACAAGTCTGGGAATAATAGTTTAGGAGGTTTTTGAACCCCTATCAAAAACATAAAAAGAAGCATACATTTTCAGGGAATGGATACCCTGGCCAGCCAAACTGCAGAAAGAATTGTTTGGATGTTGGAGCTTTCTGTAACCTATGAACAGTACCAGAGAGTTGTCATCTGGGCTGGCATAGACTTTCTGGTGAAGCAGCCACTTTGAGTTAATCCTGCTGTTTGTAAGCACTCTTCACCCATGTTCCTGTTAGTAACCCCCAAAATCTCATTGGTTCATCAGACTGGATATTATTGCAGTTGCTACTTGACTTGTCTTGGGTTCTCATTCTAGTGTTAACAGAAGTATGTGTTGCGTTTTCTCTGGAGGTCTGTCATACAGTGTGCTGTTTACTTGTCCTAGGAGTGTGTGTTTGTGTGTGTGTGTGTTTGTGTGTGTGTGTGTGTGTGCTTATGTGTGTGTGCATGTATATATCTGTGTGTTGGTTAGTTTTTGTCAACTTGTCATAAGCTGGAGTCATCTTGGCAGAGGAAAACCTCAATGGAGAAAAATGCCTCCACCAGACTTCAGGTAGGCAAGACTATAAGACATTTTCTTAAATAAGGATTAATATGAAAGGGTCCATCCTACTGCAGATGGTAACATCCCTGAGCAAGTGGTTGTGGATTGCATAAGGGCAAGCCATGGAGAGAAGCACTCCTCCATAGTCTCTGAATCAGTCCTGCCTCCAGGTTCTTGACTTTCTACCTCGACTCCCTTCAAGGACTGACTGTGAATTGGGATGTGTAAGACAAGTGAGTCCTTCCCTCCCAAGTTGCTTTTGGTCGTGGTGTTAATAACAGACCCAGAAACCTAACTAGAAAAGGGTATGTGTACCCTTTTGTTGTTTCTTACTATCATCGAGAGCATTCGGTCATTATCTACATCATGTTCTCACAGATTTGTCAGAGATGCTCTTTGTCAATTTGAGGAAATACCTTTATATAGCTGTACCTAAATTATTTCAGTTCATGAATGTTTTTCTGTGCTCTACACTATTACATGTTGATGATGTTGTTGACTTTTAGATATTAAAACCAAATTTTTATTCCTGTGACTCATCACATTTGGTCATAGTATAGAATCCTTTTGATAACTTGCTGGAATTAGTTTTGTCTTTTGATTTAAGCCATGATTCTTACTCAGAATGAATGATAAACGCCATGCTGGATTGTAAAGATGAAATTATGCTTGAAGTCTTACATTGTTTTTTCCCTATGCAACCAAGGATAGTATTGAAGATATAAATTATTACAAATTTGTAAGTGAAATATAAACAGATATCCATGCAGGAGGAAACAAGACTCACTGTGAGATTATAATGAAAAAGAATCTGAGGATGAATTGCAATGTGCTTTATTCTATGGTTTTTTTTGTCACTGGCTAGAAAAAAGGGAAGACAGGTAATGAATTCTGTGAAGATGATTATTGAAAAACTGTAAGAAAAAATATCCACCAGGAAGATTATTTTTGAGAAGTCTAAGTTGAGGCTGGGGATTAGAAAAACATGTTTCTATTCTACATTATAAATTTTAAAAGTTACTATACTCATAGTGCTTTGTGAAGAAGATATTGAAAGAAAAATGTAATAGTTTTCTGGAACATTTTCCAGGAAATCAAACCAATAATAGGATTAAGCAGTGGTATCTCAGCATGGCTTAGTGGAGGATAAATCTGTCAAACAAACTGGATTGCAGATGGAACTGGGCTTCTGTGTTCTATTGGTCTTAATGTAATTATTAAGTGTTATAGCTCAAAGACTTCAAATTTTGTTCTATGGACTGCTGAGAATTCCTTATAAAAATACTTGGGACATATTATTTAGATGGTAGAAGCTTATAGCACATAGAAAAATCCTAGAGGATAAGCCAGAAAGGTGGCTCATTCGATATTTGATTAATACTGTACAGCGTCAGTCTACGCCAGGAAGTTTGCACATGCGTTTAGAGTGTGCAGTAATGTAATGGAGAGGGAAAGCATCCCTCCACTCCATCTGAAGAAAAAATACTCTGGCTTTAATCTAATATTTTCTAAAGCACACATATGCTGTTAAGATAATAGAGCTTTTATACTTCTGCTTTTACAATATTATGGTGTTACTTTTTAATGTTAATAAACCAGTTAAGATATTTATTGTTGTAGAAGTTGTCCTGTTTTTTTTAAACATCTATTATGCTATAAATTTTGATGAGTAAGTAAGGTTTTTGTCAGAAATTCTGGCTTCTAATATTTTGTTTTACATATCACAACACCATGATGAAACTCTAATTTCTACAAATGAGCAATGGAAAATTAATTTTAAAAAACACATTCAGTCACACATATGTTTGGAATGAAGTTGTTGCTTTAATTAGAGCAGCTTCTCGTCATTAGCGAAAACGCGTCCAAGGGCAAGACTCTAACCACCCAGCTCCAGGAGAAACTGAAAACAGAGAGGGCTAGACGGAGAGAAACCTCACTCCTCTGTGCCTTTCATCCCGGTTTTATCTGGCCTATCATCTCCAAGACTCTTATCATTACAAATCAGAAAGCTGCAGAGCTCTGAACATCAAGTGCGAACACTTCCGCTTGGTAAAGTGACACCGATTCAACCTGTGGGACCCCTTTTAGCCTCTGAATGTGCAATTAATTTGAAAAGAATACGATTTCTAATAATTTAATAGCAATGGTCTTAGTAAAAGGTAAGGAGTTAAATTCCCAGGATTTTTAGGATGCTGACTCTCTTCTCAAAATGGGGAAAAACACACACACACACACACATAGAGTATCACACTAACCATGGTCACATTTTTGCTTTGAAAATTCTTTAAACTTCCTATGCATCTGTTCACTTGGGGACTACACAGTCTGTATTTGTTGATTCTTAGTGTATTATTTTGCACACTCCACTTTTCCTCTATTGGATCCACTGTAGGATATGCCTTCCACCTTGGCTCTACCTATTTAGTCCTTCCCACACTCTTAAGTTTTAGCTTTTATGTGTTCTGACTGCTGTTGTTCCAGCCTGTCCTGGAGATAATCTATCCCTTCGTGTTTCCATGGTAATTATTAGTTTTCTCCATTATGCCCTTGCAATGCAGTTGTTAAGATCCTTGCCTGGTTTGTGCACTCTATGAACTCCCCGGAGGCCAGTTCGCTTTCAGCGGCACATTTGGCCTCTTTCTTTGCTTCACATGGTTCTTGGTCATGGTATAGTGCTGTCGGAATGAATTGCCTTCTCTGCCTCACCTCATGACGCATAAAGCCAGCGAGTGACTCACAGAGTGAGCAAGGAGAGCCCGCTGCCCTCCCCTTTTAATGGTGCCCCGGGGAAGCATCTGGAGATAGACTTTTTACAGAAAAGTTCCTTATGCATCAAAAGATAGAAAAAGGGAAAAGAGAAATCCCAAAGCTAAGGATTTTGACCTAGAAAAAAATTGCAAGGACACAGAAAATATATGAAAAGAAGCAAGCGTGATGGAATCAGCATTCTTATTTAGAGATTCCAGGACACTTAGGGAGACATAGTGAGACCCTGTCTCAAGAATAAAGGGGAAAATTAAATTGTGCCTTAGAACATGCTGGTTACAAGGTCGGTTGGTGGCAGAATCTGCCAGAGGTCAATGTTACTCTGCTGTTGTGGAGCACTGGGATACGAGGCAACCAAAAATGCATTGCAGTCATGGAGAGATGTTCATGGGTACCATGCTAAATGATGGAACTGTATGAAGTATTAGACGCCTTGCCTACTGTATGGAGGCCCTGTGGTCTAAGCTAAGGGAGCGTGGCTTCAGTTTTGGGCCTACAAAGTGGAGATGATATCTTCCTGAATGTCTGTCATGCTCAGAATTTAAAACAAGTTTTTAAAATAATTTTAAGTAAAAGACTATTAAAAAAAAACAATCTTTCAATCAAGTGACCCGCCCATGGAAAGCTCTGAAGTGGAACATAATTCTAAAAATTAATCCAATATTGTTTCTTCTTTTTCCATCTCTCTCTCTCTCT
>NC_022020.1:38187057-38197149 GCF_000317375.1 Microtus ochrogaster | reverse complement strand
TGTGTGTGTGTGTGAATACTCATGCATAGATGTGCTCACACATGTGGAAACATGCATATGCACGTATGTGCATCTATGTGGAGACTCCAGGTTGATAGATATCATCCTAGATTCTTTCTCTGTCTTATTTATTGAGAAGGAGTCTCTCAATTAATTCAGAACCCATCGATGTGGCTGTTCTTATTAGTTTGCTCCAGGAATCACCCTGCACACTGCTATGTATCCCTCCATTCATTTAGATATTGGTGTCCCAAATCAGGTCTTCAGGCTACAATGATAAGTGCTTTAACCTCTGAAATATCTCTCTGTCTCCCAATAAATATGAAACCTTGGGATCACAATATATTAGATAAGTAATGTAGATATTTATTATTAGTCTCAAAATCAGTTTCTTAATTCCTGTATCCTTTTTTTTGACAGTTTCTTATTTATTTGTTATCATGGAATAACTTCTTAAACTTTATCATTTTTGATGGGGTTCTTTTAAAGATTTTTATTGGATAAGCAGAGCATTGTTTTGCCCTGTAGAACCTAAAAATCACAAAACTCCTCTTTATTTTCTCCCTCACAGCTGGGTACCAGTACATTGCGTAAGCTTTGCAAGTGGACAAAACTGAGAAACATATGAATTTTTGGCGGGAAAACAGATCAAAGAAACTTTGACTCAGGGGAAATACTAACAGGACTAAATGCTCAAAGAACTAAGTGTAATTGCAGATGCCATGTGCTCTGGCTGACTGTAAGGGGCAGTGCAGCTAATATTGTTTTGTGGGAGTCTAGACATTTTTCTTACACTATTTAACTCTTGAGTCTGAGTTTGTTGTCATTGTTCTCATCAATCCACTCACTGTGAGACACTTAATAGACAGGGTGAAATGGCTCACACCTTTAATTATAGCACTTAGGAGGCCGAGGCAGGAGAATAAATAGTCAGTGTCTTCACTTCAATAAACTGTCACAAACAAACGACCTGATACCTAACTATCTTAGCATCTTGGAAACTACCAGGACAATATTAATATAGCAGATCCCAGAAATCAGACAGTATGCATACCTGGAATTCTGTCATAATAAAAACAAACTTCTTTTCCCCTTTCCTTATTTTCTAAAACCACCATTCTACTCTCTCATATCTAAAATGTTTAGTTTATATAAATTCATATAAATGGAATCATGTAGTATTTGTCTTTGCCTGACTAGTTCACTTTATTTATCATATGTATTCTATATTCATCCATGTTACCATATATGTATGAAAGTTTACTAATATTAATCTGTATGTATATGTTGTATTACCCTTTTCTGTTCATGTCTGCCCCCCACTATCAGCGCATGAGGGATGCCCACCAGAATTTATTGTTCTTTTACTATAAATCTTAGCCATTCTGATAGCTTAATTTCTATTTCCCTGATGACTAAGATGATGAACACTCTTATTAGTATTATTCATTTGCATTTCTTCTGAAAATCCACACTCTGTATTTTGAGTTGTTTATTGCTATTACATTCTTGGGGTGTTTAGTTATTTCTGTTATTTGTATAACCTAAACACTGATCCTTTGTCAGATAAGCAGGTGTTAGAGACGTTTTTCATATTCTGTAGGCTGTCTCTTCGGTTAGTAGTTTGCTTTGCAGTACAGAACTTTTAAATCTATCAGTGCAAAAATTCTGGATGAAATGCTTACAAACAAAACTCAATAACTCATTAAAAAGGTCATTCACCATGATCATGTTGCTTCACTCCACAGATTCAGGGATGGTTGAACTTATGTCAGTCAATAAATAAAATGCAACTTGTAAATAGATTCAATGACAAAAATTACATGATTCTTTGAATTGATTCCAAAATGCCTGCAGCAAAATCCAACACCCCTTCATGATAAATCCCTGGAAATCCTAGGGTTGGGGAAAAGTATTGTAACATCATAAAAGGCATGTGTGACCAAACAATAGTTACCCTCATCTTAAATGGAGAAAAACTTGGAGCATTTCCCCTAAGATATTCCCTACTCCTTTCAATACAGTGCTTGAAGTCCTGGCTACATCCGTAAGCCAAGAGAAGGAATTAAAATTGATAAGGTGAGGAATGAACACATTTAAGTATTTCTATTTGCAGACATGAGAGATCCAGAAGACTTCATCAGAAAACTAATAAAACTTAAAAAAAATTTCAGTGAAGTGGTAGGTTATAAAATATAGACAACCCTTCTGACACAATACTTAACAGTAATAATAATAAAAAAAACTTATATGAAAGTGAAACAGACTCAGATAACCAAAACAATGCTCAACAATTAAAACTGTAACATGGACGGGGAGGTTTGTTGTTGGGGTTTTTGAAAAAACAGTGGTAGTAAATGCACTCAAGGACTGTCATGAAAACAGACATATTGATCTAAGAATGGAACTGAGGACCCTCGTAAGCCCGTGACCTTCCATCCACCTGATTTGAACAAAGATGCCAAAAACATACATTGGAGAAAACACAGCATCTTTAACAAAAGGTATGAGAACTGGATATCTCATGGGAAAAGGTGAAACTTGATCTTCTTGCTTCATTTGCTCCTGAATCAATTCCAAATGGATCAAAGAACTCAATGTCTAACTGAAAAATCTGAATATTTGAGAAGGAAGAATAAAGGTTATACCTCCTAATATAGGCTCAAGTAAGGACTTTCTGAATAAGAGCAGTTGCCCAAGGGAAAAACAAACAATGATCAACAAATGGGAATATAGGAAACATTCATTTTCTCAGATAATAAATGAATAAAGTTCAAGATACCTCGGTGAATGTAGCTTTAGTGATGTAAGTCGTTGTGCATGGTACACAGGAATGGTGAAGAGACATTTTCTTCAAGGCATCAGCTTCCATTCTACAATGAAAACATCTTCCCTCTTCACTAACTAGCAAGTCCTACTAATATTCACTCATCAAACTTACGTACCACACTTTCCTCTATAACAGATCTGGCTCATCCAACAGCTGTTCTCTGTGCCCACTGTTTTATGTCAAATAGCGCTTTACTCCTTCTTACTTATTCAGCACATTTACCACACAGCCTTGTTGTCCAAAATATTTCCCCTGACATTGCCTTCCACAGAGCTGCATGCTTGGAGCCTTTTCCTTCACTTATTTCCCTTATCTCGTCCATTCTAATACTGCAGAGAGGGCTGGCCAAGTAGGCTAACTAATCTGATAAAGCAATGTCAGCTAAAATGTTCTTCAAGATAGCATTTGCATTTTTATTTGGGCTTTGAAGTCTCTAAACAATTAATATACTAGCATTAAGCACAGCAAGAGAAGGTTTTAGGGAGATATACTTGGACAGGAGCACACATATGCTTTGCATTTTTCAAACCCTTACCCACAAATGACTGTTCATGCCAGCAAAACATAACACTGTCTCTAAGACCATTAAGATGTTAAATCCTGCTTTTTCCTTAAAGTTTTTGCAATTATCAATTGTCATCCTGGCAATACCTAATGTGTCCCACCTTTCAAAAACAATCATACCCTTCTAATTATTCTTTAATCAAATTCTTCTTAGACATGACTATATTCATAGTATCATTCCATGCAGTATAACTTAGTCAATATCCCTATACTTTCAGAGCTTTTGTATTTATATTAGTAAGTTCTAACCGATATATCAAGTTGCCATAGACTGCGTGGCTTGTAAACAAGAGAAATATATATATATATATTTTTTTTTTACAATCTGGCAGCTAGATGCTCTAGACCTATATGCCGCCATGTTGAGGTTCTTGTGAGTATTTCTTTTCATGTTGTAAGCTGTAGAATTATTGCTTTATCTTAATAGCACAGACAGGAAACAGAAGCTACCTTGTTTAGATTCTTTTTTTTTTGTTTTTTTTTTTTTACATTTTAATATTCTGTACAGACAGGAGTAAATGTGAACATGAAACGTTTAAGACTTGATTTGTAATGTAACACTTCCATCTTATTTAAATGTCAATTAAAAAAACAACCACACCAACCACTATGAAAACAGGAGGCAACTAGGGTCGTAAAAGAACAAAAAAGCAAGCTCTTCATAATCAAGTACATCCAAGTGTGAAGAGGGCTGCTCCTGGTGTCCACATCCTTCGCTTCTGTGTACTTATATACAGCACATTGTTTCCGCGGATGAACGCATCCCCATACTTATTCTTCAGCTGCCCATTTACATACTCTTCCGTATGCTCCCGTGCTATATTCATGTAGCCATCCAGGCAGGCCAGGACCCCTCGATAATCCACCCCAGAATTGAGCTTCACCACAACTGGCCGTCCAATGATCTGCTTTAAGAAGTCACTAGGGGTTTGCTTCCGCAGACTCATTCTTAACAATCCTCGCAGCCAGATCCGGAGCCTTCCCTTGTTTAGATTCTTATTAGGACACTAATACCATACCTACGGCTTCTGTTTTTTGACCTAATTAGCTCCTACATATTTTTGAAATGTAGATGGGAACTCAACAGTGAAAGACTAAAGACTCACACAATCAGTCAATAACACTATTTTACTTGCAGACATCAGTGAACAGACACTTATGATACTATGTACAAACCAACCTTGCATTTGGTTAAATGTCCAAATGAAACTTTAAGTATAATGTATTTTATTGTAATTGCAAAAAGTTAAGATAAACAGGTATTAGCATGGTTAAGAAAGATTGTACTGAGTATCTGAAAACTGGGTCAACCTCTAAAGGAAGGGGAAGCATTTAAATATGGAAACAGAATGAAAATGAGCACCTCGGCTGGAAAGAAGCAACAGAGACTGAGAACAGAGATCAAAAATAGCTGCAGTGTGGAGAAAAGTGACCCATTGGTTGAAGAAGTATTCTAGCTGAAGAGTGAATACCTTGACTCCTAAGATATAGCCCAGGTTTAGTTGAAGGGCTGTATGTACATACATTATATACAGAAATTTCATGATACCCTTCATATGAACCTACAGAATACATAGACATCATCTAAAATACATGAATAAATCATTTTATACTGAAGTGTTTTACTCCATTTCCCTTAATAACATTCTGTTTCTATTTCTCCATTAAACCTTTATTCTAATATACTTACATGTTTGATATATTAAGATGTTATTATAATATACATTATTCTGTATTTTATATTGTATTCCTCTTATATTGTAATTTGTAATAAATTCATGATTAAAGATGAATTAATACTAAAATTTGTCTGTTCATAATGGTTTACTGTAAACTTCCAAATGAATTATAGTAGCTACTAGAGTGATTATTTGTGGTAACAAATTCCTCAGAATAGCATAACTCATTATAAATAAGAATTCAAGACATGGGTAAATTATTGCTAATGTATCTGTCAGTGAAATTAAATGGAGAAAGGGTTCTGATTAAAGAAGAATCTTGACCAAAGATGTTTGTTTTGGTTTGGCAAATGGAGGATTTGTAGCACGGAGGAAGAGAAATATCTCTCCACAAAAGGATCTCCTCAGAGTGTAGTTGTGGAAATTTAGGAAATGGACTCATTGCTCCTCAGTCACATACACTCATAGATGTTTCAAGTGAGTATACTCAAGTTGAGCTTCAGTTAAAGAGCATTTCAAGTTGAAAAATGGCATGGATCAACGGATCAAATCCTTTCTTCTTTTTCCCTTCATCCTAAATAAGTTAGGAAAAGATGAAAACATTTTTTCAATCTTTCTTAAATTCTATTTTAAATGTTTTGTGTGTCTGTGTCTGTCTGTCTGTCTGTCTGTCTGTCAGTGGGTATATGCATACGAGTAAAGTTGCCTTAGAAGGCATGAATGGCACATCAGGCTCCCTGGGCATGGCGTTACAAGTAGTTGTGAGTCACCTGGCATCAATGGCAAGTAATAAAATCAGCTCTTTTGTAAGAGCAATACAAGCGCTTAACGTCTGAGCTAGCTAATCAACCAACAAATCTTTTTGTTCATTGAATTATCTGCTTTACAAGTTATAGACTCAATTTATAAGATCCTTTGTAGAACCATTTCTACTCTAGGAAAATAATTATAAGGGGACTGTACATTTTTTTCTATTACTTGAGTTCCTTTCTCTCCTTGAGTAGTGCCATGACACTACTATAAGAATTCTGTAGACAAATGTATCATGTGTTAGGTAATAATAAGGACGATACAAAGAAAATGACATGGCTGTTTACCAGGCGAATTCTGTTTGAGTAGTGCACTTAGAGAATAGGGAGAGAAGCAGAAGAAGGAAGAACAGGAAAGGGGTCATCTTGACTGACTGCAGACAAGAATGAGAAAAGCATATTATATCCCTCTTAATGATGGGCCACAGTATTGAACCTCAGTTAAACTCACAGAAATGGTAAGTGCTTGATGGCCACTGATGTCAAAGAATTATGCTAAGGCTCAGAAGTTCGGTGATACCAAATTGTGGGAATAGCTATCTAGGTTAACACCCGTTGTCAAAATTAATATGTGAATAATTTGACACAAGCAACTTAAATTTGTCTACACTGGACCACATCAAAGACTGTAAAGAAAGAGACTCATTGTACATTAAAGAGGTCATTGCTTTTAGATGTCAGAGCTAATGTGTTAGCTTCATGTTAGAGCTAATGTGTTCATGTGAGTAAGATAGAAAAACAACAAAGAATCAGAAATTAAAGAGTTGATTAAAGTATGAATCATATCCTGTTCTTTTAGAATTTTGTGGTTATGTTGGATTTACACAACTTAGTTATTGGAAGCAGCCTCCAGAAGTTTGTATAAATGTTTTCATGTAGAACCAAAAAGGACAAACAGTTTCAAAGGGAGGAAATTGCTACATCTTCAGAGTTAAAGTTTGACATTTACCTAAACTTGAGTTGCAAATGTCAAATTCAACACAAAACAAAGTTTAGTTCTAATTATGACCTCTAATATTTGAGAGACTCAGCCCCTAGCCTGACCACTAGGACAGAGTATTTAATAAATATAAGGACTAATGAATTAATTATTCATAATCACCCTCACCAAAAAGAAAAAGTAAGTAAGATTAAATTTGATATAAGAATCAAGATGTGAACTGTTGAGTTTTGCTGGGAAAAATCCTGCTACTGTTAGAATAATTTTAGGAAATAGGCTTATTAAATCTCCGAGAGCAGTAATTTGAAACTTTGCTTTGTATATTTTCATCCCTCTTCTGCTGTGTTATCATAAAATTTGTAATCTAAATCTCTGTAAAATTTTTCCCAACAAAGGCACAACTTCCATTTTTATACTGCAAAGTCGTATTTTGTAAGAGAAACTGAAACCGAAGAACCGAGATTTAAATTCACTGAATGAGTATTTAATTGATATGAAAACTACTATGAACAATACAGAGATAAAACTATAAATTAAATAGAACTGTATCTTTCAGGTATTGTAAACTAAGATTCTCTGGAACAAAAAAATCTAAAATGAGATTAGCTTTGAAAGAGTTTTAGTGTGAACATATCTGCTAAGTTAAGGGAGAGAATGGAGCTGGAGAAATGGTTAAGAACACTGGCTGCTCTGACAAAAGGACCTGGGTTTAATTCCCAGCACCCACATGGCAGCTTACAACTGTCTGTATATTCAGTTCTAGGGGACATTCTTGGTTGCCTAGACCTTCTCCGAGGAGACCTCTCACACAGATATTCATGCAGGCAAAATGCTAATGTATATAAAATATAAGTAAACTATTAAAAAATATAAAGGAGGTACCACTGAAAATGGCAGGAAAAATGGGTTCATTTGCATGAAATGGTAGAAAAAGAGGATGAGCTGTGTAAGAGAGCTGTATTCTGTAGTTTTAAGACACTTTGGCTAGGTCATGAGAGAGAGGAACCCCGGATATGAATAACACATATTTTATTAATGTTTGTGCCTGCCCACCAAATTATATATGTTAAAAATCTAATTCTCGAAGTAAGGTTTGGGTGTCTTGAATAAGCTGAGGTGGTGAGGTTTTCATGAACAAAATCAGTGTCTTTATAGGGAGCCAATTAAAGTAGAGTTTACTTCCAACTTCTTACATGTTAATCAGAACAAAGACCACTTACTGTGAGTTAGAAGGTAGGCTCTCACCAGAAATTGAATCTGATAGTGCCGTCCCTTGGCCTCCTTCTCTTTGCAAATAACTGTGAAGAATATTGTTTAATTTAAACAGGCAAATGAAACTATGATATTTTCCCACCGTAGTCACTAAGAAGTTCATGCGAGGAACTTCAGCAGGCAAAATATCTCTAAGGTCTTTGAAGGAATACAAGTCCATCTCTCCCCTGCAGTTACCTGAAGTTAGCAATAGTTGTGGTTTCCATGGAGACACCTGAGGATTGAAATGTTGGTATATTAAATGTTTCTCCTGACAATTTTCACCATCCCAGAGAACTTTTGCTTTTAAATTCATGTTGCACTGCAAATCTCAGCCTAGGGTACTACCGTTTATATTTGTTCACTTTTGGGGAAAAAGAATAAACATAAGCTTTAATAGACCACTAAGACGAATACTTAACAAACTAAAGCTTACAACAAAAATTTTATTTCATATAATAACCAAGGAGTAGATAAACAACCCTCCAGCTATTGAACTAGTTTAATATGAATATATTTTAAAGTTGGCTAAATTGTTTTTCTGTTTGTTATTTGTATTTCTTATGATTCAATGATTGCTTAATTATTGTCTCCCTTCTAATTACCAGGTAGACCTGAGATGTTTGTCATATATATACATATGTATGTATATATATGTGTGTGTGTGTGTGTGTAGATGTGTGTATATACTATATAGCAATCTCTATCTTTCTAAATATCTTCCTCTCTCTCTCTCTCTGGGGGGGGGACTGTGGCCCCCCAGACCCTGAAATTCCTGTGACCCTCTGCCTGCCAGAGTAAACAACTTGTTTTCCTGTGCTTGCAGCTGCTCTGAGCAACCAAATTGTTTTGCAGCTGCTCTGAGCAACCAAATTGTTTTGCAGCTGCTCTGAGCAAACAACTTGTTTTGCAGCTGCTCTGAGCACGAGACCCTCAGGAGTTTCTGATGGCAAGGGAGTGGTTTCTGGTGGACTTGCAGGTAAGAGTTAGGGCATGGCCATTAGTAAAGGAAAGCCTATATAAGCTGCCCAAGAACACAATAAAGAGGGCATTCTTGGAGTCACCCATGTCTGTGTGTGTGTGTGTGTGTGTGTTTCAATCTCCAGCCCCTTGCTCAACTCGCGAACCATATCGTAGGGTGTAGAGCAGGCGTTGTGCTATACAACAAGTGGAATTTCCATAAATATTTCCTGAAACAATAATAAGGAACAAAGTTAAAGACATTATATTGTATTCTAAATAACTAAAAATGAAAAATAAATCTATGAGCATCAACTTGAAAGTTTTCGTACTCCAAACAGTACAAAAAAGATAAAAAAAACAAAAAACAAATCTAATACTAATCCACATAAAGCCTAGATTCCATATTTACAGTAATAAATTCCTGCATCTAGCTCAAATATTTGTAGGACTTCCCATTATTTTGAATATCTGAAGTACCATTTAAAGTGCTTAACACCTGACCATTAATAGTATGTATAACAAATGTAAAATAGTTAAATTAATTTATAATCCATGATTTAAATGTACACTTTCTAAGCACATGGCATCATACATTTGCAAACATAGCATAGCTTACGATTTAATAATCTGGAAATCTACATCTTAAAATCTAGGTTACACATCAATTATTAAATGTTTGAAATATGTAGAAGAAACTGTTGAGCATGCTGGGAGAAAATTTTCCACTTCAGGAAATCAGAAACCAAAATGAGGATGTTTGGTGGACTATGAGAGTCCCATTTTGCAGAAAGAATGTCATTCCTCGTCCTGAATAGAAAGTGAATTGAAACTGCACTTTCAATCATATGGGTTATACAAGTATTTCCCTAAGTTAAAGTGCTATCTTTTTTTTATGTCATTGCTCACATTTTTTGATACCAGAGTCTAGACAAATAACTGGATAAAAATAATTAGCAAAATTGTCTTAAAAGATTTAAACACACACACATGATAGATAGGTAGATAGATAGGTAGGTAGATAGATAGATAGATAGATAGATAGATAGATAGATAGAT
>NC_022020.1:38179258-38186957 GCF_000317375.1 Microtus ochrogaster | reverse complement strand
GATAGATAGATAGCTCACACAGCAACAACAACAACAATGTAAGCAACAGTCCAGGGATTGAGAAAGAGCACAGTAGACGTACATGAAAAGAATTGAAGGAAGAAAAAGGGATGCATAAAATAATTTAATTATATTTTAACATAAAACAAAAAATACAAATAAAGTTTTAGAGATATCTGAGACCATGAATAAATTTAAAAGGGAAGTAATATTTTTGCATAGTATTATTTGCTTGTTATTGAGAAAATCTTCTCAAATCTAAGGTAGTGAATGAAATGTGTATTTTCTTCTAAATTTACTTGAAATATTTTACATTAAATATAAGACTGAAGCTCTACAGAATATCAAATATCTCATGTAATAACAAAAATATAAAATGAGTTGATCAAAATAAATATTAAAAATTAGCAATTCTAGGAACAGTATGCACATTTTCTCTACTTGAAGAAAAATAAGGGTGATATGTCAATCTGATGAAGTGAGACTTTTTAAAAATCCTATACATTCATAAAAGAAAATGTGTGTGCTTCAAATTCATATAAAATGAGTTCACAGCAGGCTACTTTTTATTAAAAAACTTTAATCAAATGGCACCTGGATGTGATTTCTTAAAAACAAATGAAGTAACTTAGTAATATCAGCATCTTTAAATGTGTTCTTCTACAGCCTACAGAGAAACTTAGTTTTCAGTTGTTCTATCTAACTTTTTCTCATGGCTGATGCAGAGCTCCGGTTTTTGGTTTGTCACCTTTGGCATAATGTTCATAAACAACACAAAAATTCAACACTAGACTCAGGCATCCTATGGTAGTCATCATCTACTTTCTTTAAAAGAAAGGTGTGTCAAAATTTATCACTTACTTATGCTGCTGCAAAATGATTTCTCAAACATGACATTCAGAATTCGTGCAGATTTAATGTAACCAATGGTGGTACCTAAGAGGCTAAGTCTGAAAGGAAGCCTTTTTACTAGGAAAAAAGAGACAAAACAGACACATGGATAGGTAGATGCATATGGGTAAGAAGAGTTAGATTCAGTTTTTTTTATGAGATTAAAAACTAAATTTAAAGAAAAAGCTAGCACCTATTTAATAAATTTAAGAATTCCTTGTAAGAAAGAAGTATAAGCACAAAATAATTAAAAAAGTTCAAAATACTCTAAAGGGTTATGAGTGTAGACCCTGAAGCCAAATTTCATAGTTTCAAATCCTGACTTATTTGTCAGGTGGGAACAATGACACTGATCTCCTACCAATGTTTATGAGAGTGTAATTAATATGTAAAATGCTTAGAAGTAATCTGGGACATAATTAAACATTCTAGAGATTTTATTATTATAAATATTTAGGACATAATAATAGAAATTAAACAAAATTATGTAGGAGGAGCCCGCTAGTTAGCTCCTAGCCTCTTAGCCCTAAAATAATCACACAGAAACTGTATTATTTAAATCACTGCTTGGCCTACTAGCCCTAGCTTCTTATTGGCTAACTCTTACATATTAATGTAACCCATCTCCATTAATCTGTGCATCACCATGAGGTCATAGCCTACTAGCAAAGTTTCAGCACATCTATTTCTAGTGGTGGCTCTGTGGCTTCTCTCTAAGTCCTCCTCCTTTCTCCCATCATTATGTTTAGTTTTCTCTGCCTAACTCTGTTCCTCTATAGCTCTGCTATAGGTCCAAAGCAGTTCCTTTATTAACCAATGATATTCACAGCATAAGAAGGGAATCCCACATCAAAATTATAAAAATAAAACTCCTGAGTGATTTAAGTGATCAGTGTCCATAAATAAAAACATAGGAAGTTGCTTTAATATCCAAATCCGTGGCTAGAAACAAGATATAGATAACAGACAGTGTCAGGTGACACTAAGGAAAACTTTTCACAGATGTCTGCAAGTGGCATTTGAATTATTTCAGCACTTCTACAGAGGAACTTTGGCATCATGAAAACCTTTAAAGATGTGTATATTGCTATATACACTGAGTCTAGTAATTAGTGTTAAAAAGAAATCATCCTGGAGGCAAGAAAAGTGGCTCCACAGTTAAGAGCATTTGCTGCTCTTCCGTGAGACCAGATATCAATTCCCAGCACCTAAACAGTAGCTCACAACTGTCTGTCAATACAGTGTCTGGGAATACAAAAGCCTCTTCTGGCTTCCACAGACAACAGGCAAGCAATGACACACAGATGTATATGCACACAAGACAGCCATACACATAAAATAATTTAAAAATCTTATTTAAAAAGAAGAATCAGGTATGTTTATAAACATTCGTGTATATGATACCAATGATAATCTGCAACTTACAACCATAGGGAAAACATAAATAAATTGTTATACATTCTATAATGGTGTCCTTAAAGGTAACATATATGTGTGTGTGTGTGTGTGTGTGTGTGTGTGTGTGTGTGTATCATATATAAATGATCACACATACATAAATAAAGTCATGATTAAACAATCTTTTGGGGCCTAGTCCAGACACATAAAAAATAATAGCATGTTAAACTTATCATTGCTAGAATTGGATGTTTAAAGTCTTCTGGAATATGAAACAGCTTGTAAATACTATCATTCTTTTATATAACTGAGGATATATAAATTAGAAAATTTCATATATTGAGAAAATTGTTTTATTTGTTTTCTTTATTTTGTATAGTCTAATAAAACTTTAAAACTGAAGAAAAATAACATATAATAGTAATTTTTAATAATTATCTCCACTTAATATAATTTTTCTCAGTTTAGGAAAATCAAAAATTTCAAGAACAATAATTATGATTGTTTAAATTTTTAACTGGAATATGAAAAATATTCAGAATTCTGTGTGATATTCTAGGTAACTATAGAATGTCAATATGCATTTTATCAATTTTATTTGGTCTGAAATTAATAATTTACATTAGCTTGAACATAAAGTCAGATGTCACTTAAATTTTCTTATCAAATATCTTTATGCATAGTTTAATGATATAGAAATATGTGCTAAATTAATTTTGATCCCAGGAAAGATAAATTTACACAATATGATGGTGAAATCAGTCTGACCATTCTCTAAATGATTAACTCATTCTTTAACTGAACAAAATATATTTTAGTTAGTAGAATTTCTTTTACATACCTTGAACAATCCAAAAGGTAGCAGATATTAGCAAAACATTCTCTTTTAGATAAAGATATGTTTTGAGAAATGCCGAGTACCCAAGTCTCTCAGTATATCCTAATTTGTAATTCCTCAAATAGTCTAAACTTATGCTTTGAAAACTTTGACAGAATATATAATTGCACCTGGTGCAAGCTGAGTTGTCTCCCAACATAAACTTCATTCATACTTTGAAGTCCTTACCTGCACTACACTGAATGGCACTAACTATTCAAAATGTAATGGATGAAAAATCATCTCAGTAGAGTGATTTCTGAGTCAATGTAACTAATTTCCACATAAGACCAGAAATGGCAAAGACTTATGACCACGTGAAAACCCAGGAAAAAGGATGCCATTTACAAGACCAGGAGAGAAGCCAAGGGAGTTAAAAAGAAGATATGTCTGACAATGTGATCTCATGTTTCTAGGTTTTAAGACTCTGAGAAAACAGTTCTCATTGACATCAGGATGTGGGCTAGTAGATTTCCTACTTGGCATTTGATGAATAAAGATCCTGCTTTTATTCATTCTTGTTTCTGATGTGTGAGTACAGATATTGTCAACTCTAATTGCATATGATCATAGGCACTGCTAGCTAGCTTACATAATATAATGCTGATGTTTGATAGATAAAAATCACATATTTCCCAAACTACAGCTTAGGTTAATACTTTATTAAACTAATGTGACAGAATTGGAAAATTAAGTTAGAATGCTTTGCTGTAGTAGAAGGAAGTACAAAAGGGAATTGCCCACAATCAAATTTCTAACCCTTCTCAAATTAATGCAGAGATTAAACAATTCCAACAAAAAATTAAACATGTTTTTCTAAATGACAAACTTGTTCCTAAATCTTATCTTGGAATATGAGTGAAAAAAACCATCTTAAAGAAAAATGGGAGCTTATATTAGCTCCTCTAATTTGTTCAATAAAGAGAAACTGATATTTTGTTTTGCTCTTTTCAAGATGAGTTTTCTCTGTGTAGCCCTGGAACTTGATCTGTCCTGGAACTTGAACTTCCTCTGTAGATCAGACTGGTCTCGAACTCATAAATTCTTTTGCCTCTGCCTCATGAGTGCTGGGATTAATGGCATGTCCCACCACTGTCTGGCATAGCTAATATTTTTAATTGTGAAAGTAATTTTAGTGAATTACAGTGATAAAAACTTATGCTTTCAAAGTTTATCTAAAAATCCTACAGAATACATTCTATTAAAAATTATATATAATAAAATAAAATGGCTGTGAACAAAACATGTATTAAATTATATCTATAAAATCATCTATTTGAAAAATATTCAAACTCATATAAAACATGAACTTGCCAAATGCTTTCAGTGTTCTATGTGGTTTGTTTTCATTCTTTGATTGAATTCATGAATATTTAGGCACCAGTCTGTTCAGAAGTGTCACCATGGCTTCTAATTGTACAGTGGCTGTTTCTCAGACATCTAAAGCACATTAATGAGAGCATAAGATCAAAATATACATTTCATAAAGGTGCAGGCATAGGGCTGTTAATAGTTTCTTCAAACTTGAATAAAGCAAGTTGAAGAAAAGTGGCTAAAGAGGGTTGTGTAATGTAGAGTAATGATGTACCTGAAGCAAATCCACTCAAGTTGACTTCTATTAATATCTTTAACATGATTTCATTTGGGTTGCATTTATAGAAGATGGAAACAGCAGAGACACATTTCATGTTACAACAATAATTGCATAGTCATTTTTCATATTACTGTTATACATACCTGTCTACAGCAGCTTAAGGATAAAAAGGTTCATTTGTCTCACAGTCTCAGGGAAGGAACTGGGGAAGGTTGCTCCATGGTGGCAGGAAAATGCACTTGAGACCCTTCACATTTCAACAGAATAGCAACAGAGGAAGTAGATTGTTAATGTTCATTTTGCTTTTCCCTTTTCCCTTGTTATTGAGTATAGATGCTATCCCATGAGATGGTGCTACCCATTTAGACTGTGTTGTCTCCATCCCATTAAGCCTCTTTGGAAATGCCCACACAGAAAAACACAGACGTATGTCCACTGAATGATTCCAAATATAGTCAAGTAAATAGCATTCTGTACGTGTCAATGTTAATAAATGTATATGAAAATATATAACATAAACATTTATCTTGCAATTATTTTATTTCTTTTCTTTTCAAAATGATAAAATGTTATCTCTTAAATTTATTAATTAAAAACAATTATTTATGCAACTTTGAAAAAGGTAGCTCAGGAATACGTTCGGTAGGCAAGTATGATCTACCTTGATATATATAATTTTTCAGAATTAAATTAGCATCTAGCACTTAATGTCACAGCATCAAACTCATATAGAAAAAAAAAACTCTGTCCAAAGATCTACAGAAACACCTTTCATTTTCATCAACTGGGGGAATATGAAGAGGACTAATTGTTGCAAAGCTAGAAATCCTGCAAGGAATTCCTGACAGAATTCCTTAGGTTCCATTTAAAATAATGCAAAGAAAGTGGTTTCCTACCTATGGCATAACTAATGCACCACATCACCGGCTTAGCCTTACATAAGAAAGAAAACCACTCACTAACCCTTTACTCTGATGTTCTATTATGTACAGAATATCTTAGTTTATAGTCCATATTGTTTCTAAATTAAATTTACTTCCTGCCAGAAACCTAAGCAACTTTTTAAACACACACATGATAGAATCATTCCTCTGCCTAACACCCTCAGGGGTTCCTCACTGTCCATTAAACACAGTCCAAACTTATCAGAGCCCTTTCACACATCTAGATCCACCTTCTGTTCCTTCTTCTCTCACACCTCCTGCCTCAGGACTAATTAAAAATATGAAATAGCTCCATCAATTTGCAATTCTGTATAAACTGTGTCCTCTGCCTAAAACTTTCTTCTTTCTTTCCATGTTTACCTGTCAAGGGCTTCCAAATCTCAGTCTCTGCGCACAGCACCCGTTACTAGAGCTGCAGCTCACATCCTAACTCAGCTTTTCTGCTTGTCCTCACAGGTGCTATTGCCTTCCTGAAATTCCGGCAATGCCCTTCCCATTGCTGAGATGGGTCCTGCTACTTTGTTGTCCTTGAATGTTGGAATACCAGTGTTACCATACATTGATTTTCTTCTACTGTTTCAAGAAATTCTCCAAGCCAGGCGAAATAGCTTCAAAAGCTTTCTTTCTGATTCCAGCAAAGGCAACAAAACAGATGAACAGCCCTTCGGCTTCTTTAGGGAACAGCAGTACATCTTCATTGCCAGGGTGATGCAAACACAAAGCAGAAAAGCATGTTTTTGTAGAATCACCCCAAATTTTTGTTTTGGGGAGTGAAGTGTTCAAAAAGTACAGAAGGGAATTTTCAAGCCATCAATGGTTGTAAACGGGTTCCAACACTGCAATTCCATCTAGATAGAAGCAAATATAAAAACCCACACAGTAGATGAAATCAGTGCCTCCTCCATTACTTCCCTGTTGGGATTTTTGTGAATCAATGCTTCTGCTGCCATAAAAGGAAATCTTGAAGCTCAGGACATTTTCTGATGTTCTGTGATCCTATCTGCTCCTGCTAGATCTCCCAAGAAAGCAATACTTAGCACAAAGAGAAAATGCACTTTAATCTCAAGTTTCACAGCTTCCTTCATCAGCCCATGCAGTCGTTTCTAGGAAAATTCCATCTTGAGCTGGTTATGAGAATGAATCAGATGATATTTCCCTTTGATGTGACCTACTGGACTTATTAAAATGTTACATGGAAGGGCAGAAACAGTTAGTCCAATTCATGGAGTCCCAAGAAATCATTTTTATTTGAGACATGACTGTAGCTTCTGGAACAAACTTATACAGAATTACATAACAGAACCAGTATGCACCTTCCCTTTGATACCTTCAATATAACACACCAGTGAGTTGCAAAATACAGTAAAAAGCATAGTGTGTCCAATTACATTTGAATTCCACGTAAGTGAAATATAATGATTTCTAGTTTAAGTATGTTCTATACAACATGTGGAGCATATTATATGAAAACATTCTTTTTCTGACATATAAATTTAACTAAATGCCCTGCATTTTAAATGCCAAAGTTACTTTATCAGAAATGACGCAGTGTCATCAGGATCATTCATAAGGCTTTTAGAGATGCCCCTCATAATTCTAGGTATTTTTATTGATACAGTCTGAAGTACTAAGTACTAGACTTTTCTTCCAAATAATGGGCTGTAATGAAGTGTACTCTCCAACCCAGGCATTTCTCCGCTCTTCAATTTTACTGTCTTCTTATTTTAAAGAGCTGTCTACTTTTTTTGCCAAGCTTAATAGCTCATCAAAAAGCATTTGAAACTTCATTAGACGAAGAGAAAACAAGATGTGCCCACAAAAATAAAGGGAACCTCCTGGTGTTCAATAAAAAAGTACTAGGGAAATTTAAAAAGAAGCTAAACTTAATAAGCAAATCTCTCCAAGGATATTTTCATAGCTTGCTGTCCGCCCACACTCTGGAAAATATTACTGCAACAAAGATCGAGAACACATACCAAACTTAAGGCTTCCTTG
>NC_022020.1:38174201-38178287 GCF_000317375.1 Microtus ochrogaster | reverse complement strand
AGTTGATATATCTGGCTGTCCTTTTTATAATGCAAAGTGAGAACTTTCCCTACTGTGTTTGATAAATGTTGTCTAGGTTCCATTGCCAAGAATGTTGTCGAAAATGCCTGTTTAGTTGTCAAGGATGGAGCTCCACCCTTTACTTGGTTTTAAGTATGCGTGGAATGTTATGATAGGACTTAGTAATAGTGGTGGTCAGATGTGGAAATGGTAGAGAGACAAATATACATGTGAAATAAACTCAGTATTTTAATAAAAAAAAAAAGAAGAAGTGAGACCAGTGACTGTCTCTGGTGTAGCGAGCTGCATGGAATCACACCTGATGGAGATGTATAATCAACTCCTGAGATGGCTAAGTCCTGACTTATGCTATGATCGCGCAATGATCATCAGCTGCTTGCATATGCCCAACCTGGCAATCCAGATTGGCAGCCCGTGCCTACTTAAGGGCTGGGAGAGGTTTGCCCGGGGAGAGAGGTCAAGGAGAGAGGGGAAGAGAGAGAGAAGTGTAAAAAGTCCTGGAATAAAACTGCAGTGAGAAGAGCTCCGGTGGTCGCGTCATCCTTGCGGGACGAGGGTGGCCGTTACACTCTGGGACCATAACAATTGATGCAGTTTTCCCACAATCCTGGAATGAAAGCAAAAAGACTTTCTGTGGGATTTCTTTTTAACCTCAATAATGCTCTCGGTACTGTCCAACATGAAGTACTTTTATACTTGTGTTCCTCTTCTTGTGCTAGACTTAACACTGCCTACACTGCATTTATATGAAACAAAAAGAGAGGGGGGAGCTCTTGATTCTGTAGCATATAGTTCCTTGTTTACATTCTTGCTCATTGCATAGGTTTTAAAAATGATCTTTTCCTTGCTCTATCCATTCACGAATCCATGCCTATCTTAAAAGAATTAAGAACCTTTGTTAAGAATATGATTTTAGAAGGTTTTAGTGACAAAATTAAGTATCCTGGAAAGGGCAATAGGGTCTAATGATTAAAGGCATTTTTTACGTAGTTTCTCTCAGACAAATAGCTTGTTTTGCTATGTGCATCCACACTTATCTATCAAATATGGTTAATAAATTGATATATTTCAGTGTCATAAAATTGCATAACTACATATAAAGTCATTATAAGGGCCCCCAACTTACAGAAGCATTCATCAGATATTATCTATTAGTTTTATAAGTATTTCTCCATAGAAAATGTTATGCTATCAGCACATGACTCAATGGAAAAGAGTGAATCATACAGCTATTGCATTTCAGAGGCGACCTTATTCAGACTCTCTGTAAAAAAAAAAAAAAATTCTTAGTTTGTGTAGAAAAATGTTTGAAAGTTCTCATAGCAAATGCTTAGTCATGCTAGTTTTAATGATTAGAATAAATTGATAAATGACTAAGGGGAATTGTTTAATTTAGCATCTACATGATTTGAGATTTTACAGCAAGACTTTTAAAGTAGCGTGTGTGTGTGTGTGTGTGTGTGTGTGTGTGTGTGTTTTAAATGTGTCAGGATAATGATTTGAAAATTTCCTCATATGTTTGCACTGTTATTTTGGAATGGTTATTGTTTATTTCTGCCTTTGCAGTTTATCCCCATAGAGGCAGAAAACCACTCTTCAGGGAATAGATTGTAGAACAGAAATGAAGTAAGGAGAGAGTGGGAATGGGGATGATTTATAAGGATAATATTTTGGATAAAGGACATGTTGAGGAAAAAAGAGGCAAATGAGCCACAGTATGATGAAAAGGATGAACTAAAGGATAGAGGTGTGTCAGAGGTGCCCAGATGAGAGAACTAAGCAGAAACTAGCATCGCCTGACATTTCTGCCTGCCTCTGTAGGACGATGTACCTCCAAAAACCAGTGTTTCATCTGTGACTACCCAGTCAAACTGGTACCCAGGGGTGCTCCAACTTATTCTGGATTTAGGACAGGATTCTCATAAACCTAGCTCTGGATATTTCCAGCATTTAAAGACACGGATGGTCATTTTGTTTGGAGTCAGTTTCTGCTCTGCATTTTATAGGAATGAGCAGAACAAAATTAGACATCTCCAAGATCAGAATTTTTCTACACACAGTTCAGATTGGCTTGGGCCAAATAAATCTTAATAACCTTGCAGTTTCTTAGTACTTGATTTGACTGAAGTATATGGTGACATTTGAAATAGAATTGTCTTCATCTACTTTCTCAAATATCCAAATTAGAGTAGTTCCGTTACTGCTGAACTCCAGCCTGCAGACAAAAAAACACATTTCAAAGATAGTTCCAAAGCCTTGAGCCCACCTTACCTTAAAACAGGTAGGGCTTAATTTATTCTATGAAAAATCAGTGGTAACTGTGTAACAGAGTCAATTTTCAAGCTAATTCAATAATTCATACAAAAGCTTAGAAGAGGGATGCTGGGCTCATGGTGAGTTCTCCATAGTAACTATATATTTTAAAATTACATTCTTTCTTTTAAGAGATTAAAAGATGAACTTTCATAGACCAAAAAATGAACTATTTTTAATCAATAATTATTTTGGGTCTAGATTTAATCAGCCACCAAAATCTACTATTAAAAATAACGATCTTTCCACCCTTGAGGAAGAAGTGTGTCCTGAAGAATGTTTAGCCAAAGACTGGAAGAAACATTAACAAGGAATGAGAGAAGGGCATTGAGAGAGATAGAGTAGCAGATATTTGGGTCAGATTTTAGGTGTGACTGTGGTAGCAAGGTGGAACATCAACGGAAAAACTAGGAAGACAGCTCCAGGTTGCTACACACCATGCTGCTCTAAAGAACATCCCAGGAACGACAGGAATTTTACAGATCAGATGCAGCCCTTACACATAGAGCAACGGGTGTTTGCATTAAAGCTGTCCCAGTACACAACTAGAGATCAAAAGATGTCCACAGATTCTACTCTAGTTCAACCAGAAACTCCCCCAACCATACCCACACACACCATGGGGCAGAGTAAAAACAGAACTTTCACAATGTGACCTATATAGGTTTTAGATTTTATGAAATAGAACTAATTTTCAATATTATTTAAGTACAATTTTTTTGATTTTGGCAAACTTTTTGTTGTTAACAATATTTTACTCTTTCAATTTTTAAAAATTGTGTATCCCTTTTAATTTTTTTATTTCACTTTATAAGGCGTTTTTTTTTATGTACCGATCCCAGTTCCTGTTCCCCTACTTTTCTTGTTCTCCCCACCTTCCCCTCACCCACCCACCATCCACTCCTCAGAGAGGGTGAAGCTTCCCATGAGGAATCAAAAAAAAGTCTGTCATGTCATCTGAGGCAGAACCAAGGCCTCCTCCATGTATCTAGGCTGACCAAGGTACCTTCCATAGGGAATGGGTTCTAAAAGCCAGTTTACACACTAGAGATAAATACTGTTCCTACTGCCAGTGACCCCACAAGGTGCTTATGCCACCCAACTGTCACCCACATTCAGAGGACCTAGTTGGGTCCTATGCACGTTCCCTAGTCTAGAGTCAGTGAACTCCCATTAGCTCAGATCAGTTCACTTTCAATTTGTAAAATAAACTTTATTATTTTAAAATCTTGAAGGTAACAAAATCATTTTGATTTTATGTCTTTGTATACATACATATGTGTAAATGAATGTTGTGGAATAGAGATGCCCATGTTGGAGCCCAAAGAGGGCATCAGATCTTTTGGAGCTGGAGTTACAGGTAGTTATGAGCTAACTTTTGTGGATGCTGGGAGCTAAACATGAACCATCTTCAAGAGCAGTGTATATTATTAACTATGGAGCCATCTCTTCAATCCCCACTGTTGATTCTTAAAAGGTACTTGAATTTTACAATATTTGACCCAGAATTTTAACATAGATAATCTTAATGACATGAATTTAAACTGAGCACGGGTAGATGTCCAGGGACTGTAGCTTGCTGAGCAGTGCCCTGATTTGAGCTTTGTTCTCAGAAATCAATGTAAGCCTTCATGGGGCTAAATTTCTGGAGGGCCAGGCAGGAAGTTTCCATAAGTTCAAGAATGCCAATGAGAAAATTACACTGACCACTAAAAATGTGAGAAATGTACATTAAATCCTAATGAGTAAAGA
>NC_022020.1:38164762-38173919 GCF_000317375.1 Microtus ochrogaster | reverse complement strand
ACTGTGATCATTGAGTCATAGCTTCTCCACAAAGGCTATCTATGCTGTCTAATACTATCTAGTAAGACATTTCACTCATGACGCTAGTGCCAACCCCGCTTGAAAGCTATAACCATCATATATCCCCAAAATGGCATCTGTGTAGTAGCTTGTCACGGGTTCTTAAAGCCTCTGTCTTTTTATCAAAAAGAAAAATGGCCAAGAAGTTCCTCAGGAAACATCTTTTACTATTTAGAAAAAAATCAAATACTTGAAAAAGCTATGGAATGCTATAACTAGACTTGAAAAATGATTATTTATCACTTTTCCATGTTTATCAGGAGTTCACAAATGTTGTCCTTTATCCATATTCTCAGCCCTACTTCTATCTTTAGTTTGCGTTAGGTTTTGAGTTGTTTTATTTTTAATTGACTAATTCTCTGAGAAGCTCATACAGTGAAACATCTACCGTATTCACCCTTTCCAACTCCTCTTAGGTCCACCCCCCACCTCCCTTCCAGGGCATCTTTATATTCCCTCCCTTTCCCCTGTTTTCAACCCCACCAAGTCTAATTTGCACTGTTAAACTACTCTTGGGTATAAGGTAGTATGGTTCACCTGCCAGAGATTAAGTCATTAAGGAAAACTGACTTTCCCTCTCCCAGCAGCTGTCAAAGCCAAAAGATCCTCAGCTAGAGGTGGGAGATCCTACCCGCCTCCACTCTATCTCCCTTGCGACCTCCTACCTTCACCTCCATGGTGGAATTTTGTCTGGCTTGAGCTTCTGCAGGTCTTACGCATGGCACCACAATCACTGTGAGTTTATATTTGCATCAGTCCTGCTGGGTCTGGATGATACTCTTTCCCCAGCGTCATCCACTACTAAACAGTCTTAGTTGAAGTGTGGTTTTTCCATCTCCCACTGAGTCCAGAAATGATGGTGGTTGAAATTGAGCCTGCCCCATCTGAAAATGGATTCTACCCAGAATTAGGCCAATCTGTGTGTTCAGTTGGTGAGTTCAGGCCTTATAATAGCATTCAGTTTTACCAGGTGCTGCGTATGTAACTCAAAAAGCTGTAAGATGAAGCCCTGTGCTACCTCTGAGTCTTACTCCTCAGTAGGTAGAGTCACTCATACCTCTGCCACTGAGATCGGGGGGAGGATAGTGGAGTCAGACAGACCCTTGGCCTAATGTAATTTCTAACCCTGATCTCCATGCATTAGCTTGAAAGTAAGAGTCATGTGACTTTGCCCAGGACTCATTTTTACTGTGATGGGAGTGGTATCTGGTTTCATATTAAGGCCTAGAGACTCTCTCTTTCCTGACTAGGAGTCATCTCCTCCATAATGTACTGCTAGGGGTTGTGGAAGGAGTAAGCTGGCTGACTGTTTCCTGCCTGTCACCTTTACTAAGTTTTCCCATTTCCTTAAGTGAACAGCTGGCACTACATCTTCTCACTTGACTTCCTCAGCCCTTGTGAAGGTAATTGGTTCTCTTCACAGGAGCTTCGGAAAGCTTAGCAACTTGATTTGCCTCTCAGGAAGTTATTGGAAGATCTCATTCACTATCTTGTTCTACCTGAATTATTTACATGATTGCATGGCAATCCACGTTGAACACTCGGCCACTTTGAGCCTGGCTATGAAAGAAAATGATATAATGGAAATCCTGCTATACTCGTCAGATGATAAGTTAGCGGAAACATTATAATTTCATATATGTGGTAATCAGAACAAACCATGAGAGCAAAATATAAATACACTGGATCAGAATGGCAACTTCCTATAAGTTGAGCTTGTTAAGTATTGGCTGGCATGTTTCTGAGTAATTCCCATTTATCTCTCATCCTTAAATTAAGTCACTATTCTGTGATGTGACTAGCTGCTTCAAGTTCCTCCTTCCTTGATTGCCCCATGATGATAGGCCTGTGAATTGTAAGCTAAGAGAAATACTTTCTATGACCCCACAAAAGAGGTTTTTATTAACCACTGCATTCAGACTTTATCACTCCTCTAATCAGAGGAGTGGAGCATACAAGGAAGACCACTGATCAGTGATTGATTTTTTAACTACTGCATATATTGTTTTATTTTGATGATTATTATTCTTATTTTTGTGCATGTATATGTTTGTACATGTGTGGGTATATACAGCAGGGTATTGGGAATTTATTCTCTCCTTCTTCCTTGTGTTTCCTGAAGTTGAACTCATTGGCTCAGTTACAATTGGCTTTACCCAACTGAGACATTTCCCAAGGCCAGATGCAGTTTTGTTGTTGTTGTTTTTGTTTGTTTTTTAGTTTGTTTTACTTGGTGGTATCCGAGCAGCACAGGGTGGTAGATTGCTACTTGTTCAGCATTTCTTCACCTAACCCCTTTTGATCCGAAGTCTGCTTTTTGTTACTTTGTATAAATATCAAAAATATTTTTATATTATAGATAAGTTATTATTTTAAAGATCAGGAGATCTTAAAAGACTGATTCATCTTGTGGTTAAATATCCTGTCTTGTATATACTGTGCTATAGAAATTAACCATTGTTAAATAAGAAAATTATCTTCGAGATCAAAGGAAACAACGGAAACTTGCTTTATTTCATGAGAAGCTGCTTGAAGGAGTCAGAACAATATAAAGAATCCCATGACACAACAAAGATAATGGGAGACTATGGTAAGCTATGATTCTAAAAAAACTGAGGAAGTGCAGGATTTTGGGGCATGCCACAGAAAGAAAGGCTAATAGTACTCACTCTCGATCACCTCTTTCCCATGGTCAGAGTTGCTACTCAGGGATAGAGTTTTGGGATCTTTCATTTTGACCTTAATTGACAGTGTTTAGAGACAAGAGAACATAGAACCAACACCCAACCATTGTGTGGACTGGGAATCAAAGAAGGGTGTGTGGTTGCAATGTTCAAATTCCTTTAATAATGAAAGATGGAAAACTCATAATGATCTTATCTTATCTTGTCTCTGCTATTCTTCTTTTCTCCTGTCTCTAAAGTCAGATAATGTTGAATGGTCAAGGATGATGGATAGGAAGGGTATTGTTTTTTGGAATCAAGAGTAGGACAGGAGGAAAATCAGAGTATTCTTCCAGCACTCCTTAGTTTTTACACACTACTTCAACCACTTTGTAACAGATGCAGTGAAAATAAAAAGGCTCCCTTCCTCCAGTGGTTTCCCAATTTTTCTCTTCAGTTTAAAACACCACCTGGGTATCTTAGAAAATATCGATATCAAGCTCCTATTCCAGATACTCTGGTTTAATTGGTATTAGCTGTTATCTGGGCACTGGGACTTTGAAAAGCTCCCTAGGTGATTCTAATGTGCTGCCAATTTTTAGAATCACTCTTTACCCTTCAGAATTAAGGTATATTTTTATTCTGACTTTGTAGGAATCAAAGATCCCTATAGAGAGATCTATTTTGCCAACATGTTTCAGTTTTTCCATTTACAAACGACTTTAGTGTTTATTTAGATGTTGTCTGTATATGAGGGCAATGATGTAAGAGTTTTCTATGTATTTTTAAGAGAAGGAAATTGTCGGCATATTTCACCAAATAATCTCAGAAACATGGCAGTTGTTCACACTTTACATTCTTCAGAGGTGTCACTTGACTAATACCAACATTAACTTAAAAGAGGCTTAAGTTCTGAAATTGATGCGAAGCCTGCTTCCCAGCATCTGCAGTAGAGATCGTAATAAGCACATGAACCTTGGCAGTATGGTAAATGTCATATTTAAATTTAATTTGCATGTATGTTAATTTCATCTTTTCATGAAGATGTGAATGTCTAAAGAAAAGACTTGGGAGAAGAGAATTCTTAAGCATTTGAGAGATTTCTAGATATGGATGGTATTTTTACAGGGAGAGACCCTGTGTCCTGTGCTGTTGACTACCCCCGTTATTTTCCTGTCTTTATTCTACCCAGGACTAGCACTATCCAGCTCTTCTTTAGTTTGAGGTGAATTAAGCTCATATTCCTGGCTTAAAATATGGAAGTAAAAACCCAGACAAACTAAAGTACCCCTGAGCTCCATTGTCCTTTCTAATGTTTGTAAATCTGATAGAGATAGTAATCTATCTCCCTCCAATAAGGAAAGAGCATAAATTGAACTTCTCTTTTAAAATGTTTTGTCTCTCTGTACACTTCTAGATTAATAGGTCATGCGACCTTGAAAACTAACATCTAAGATATGTCCTCTCTGGACTAGAGCAACACTAGCCTCTTGCTCATTTGTCTGAAATATTAAAATGACTTGGAAATTTCTCAAGAACCTTTCCTGTCTATGTCTTATTTGGGTTGTTTCTGTATCTGTTTCTGTCTGTCTGTGTCATCATTTATACATACTCAGTATATGGGTTTTTCCCCCTAAGCTTTTAAGTTCTTCAGTACCACTTTCCTTTTTCTATTCTTTTTTACACCGGCAAAATTTGAGTCAGGGAACAGACCCTTGATGACTGCTGGATCACTTTTGTGGCCCCTTACTACAGGATGTGTTCGAAGATTATAGCATTATCTAGCACAATGATTCTCCAAGTATGATTTCAGACCAATATCCTCACCCTGTCTGGGAATACTAGGAAGCCAATTCTCCCAGACAATTCCAGACCCATCTAACAAAAAACATTAGGGTTAGGTCCCTATATCCATTTTAATCATTTCTCAAAGCAAATCTGATATATGATAATGTTTGTTAACCAGTGATCTCAGAGAGTTTATTTGACCTGTCGGCAAGAAATGAGACCTAAAGGCGTTTGTATGTATCTTCAAACACTGAAATACCATGACAAAATGCAAATTCTTGCAACATCTGTTTCCACAATATTCTTATTCAGCCTTAATTTGTCTAGGTTTGAATCAAAGTTAGAAGGGAAAACTACCTGAAATTTTCTTGCTCCTTTTTAGTAAAGTCGATTGTTAGAATTATTAGGATGTCAAGCATTGATTGGGTATAATCACTGTAATACTGGGATGAGACACTAAAAGAAGATTTCTGTGCTAGTTTCAAAAGTTCCCAATGCCCTTAAGTCTTATCTGGAGAGGATGCACTATGAATCTCTTACACAGTTCTAACTTTCAGACTGCTTGTAAGATGCTAGCAGTAAAATCCTGTGTGTGTGTGTGTGTGTGTGTGTGGTGTGTCTGTAGGTCAGAGGAAACTGGATGTAGGTTCTCTTCTTTCACCATTTGGGTTCCAGAGACTGACATTAGGCTTGGTGGCAAGCACATTTACCCACTGAGCCATCTCACCGTCTCCCAGGAGTACAGTCTTAAAGCCACGAAACATAGGCTGTGAGAGTTATTTTCTAATTCTCCCATGTAACCTTGACCAGCTTTTCAGTATTTTCCTTTATGCTGATTCCTTGAAAAAGCAACTCTTGTGAGTGTTGATTTGATTGCTTGTCTGACTTATGATTGTTTCCCTGCGTATGGAAAAATATAATTTACTGCCAACCATTAATCACAGCTTAGGGTATTTGTACCTGGCATAAAAGGTATACATCTTAAGAAAATTTATCATGATTACAATGAAGCACAGACAAAATGGAATGGTGTTAACACGATCAAGGTTTTGGGAGTCATAAATTTTGATATCAAATTTATTGTAGATGACCTTTCAGAAGAGCTCCATGGTCTGCGAGCACTCCAACTAATGAGCAATTCCACTGTGATACGGTGCTGCATGGACTTAATATAACCGACCTCTTGTTTCCTTGACGCATCCTTCCAAGGAGCCCGGGAGCAAGCCAGCAACGCAAATACCATTTCATCATATTGTGCTTGTCCCCTTAACTATAAAAGTATGAAAAATGAGCATAGACTCGTAGTTATTGTATCCAACCAATATTTTAAAATATTATCTATTTTAATTTGTAATCTCAAGTTGTTCTTTTTTCATCCCAGTTGCATTTACTTAGTCTGCAATCACTTTAACTCTATATATGATGATTTCCAAGTTAGAGCCTCCCTGCTTATGAATATTTCTTATTGTCTATATGATAAAAATCACTTTCCAGTGATTCCTCATTGTTGTCATCAGGGTCTTACTACTGATTGCATCAGTTTGCTAGGGCTTCCAACACATACCATTAGCTGGGCAACTAAAGCATCAAAAACTAATTTTAGCCTCATTCTGCCGGCTACAAGTTATAGATCAATATACTCACAGAATTGGCTTCTTCTTTCCTTATGAGTGGCTATCTTTACCCTGCTTTACTTTGTCTTCAGTTGTGCATGTCTGTGTCCAGTTCTTATGATGAGAGCAGTGGTATGGAATTAGGGCACTGTAAATAAAGTGAAACTTAATTACCATTTCAAGAACATTCGTCCTCAATATAGTCATCTCATGATTTGAGGGGCTATAATTTTAATAGGTGAATTTTTAAAAGAACATAGTTTACTCCATACTATACATACTATATGTATAGTTCTGTCACCAACTTACAAAATATTTTATACTAATATATTAGACTCTCAATGTGAACTATTTTTTTTTTTAAATTTCATCACTAACTTGGGCAACATCCACAGTGTTGGGATTTTTGTTCTTTGGAGTATTCCTTTCTTCATTGTATTATATATTTAACTTCCACCCATATTTCTAGTATAACATCACCCATCTTTAAGCTAAAAGTGTTTTCTAACTACATATTCTACGAAGCAACCACTGCTCCATCATGGTGGAAGTTAGTTAGTGCTACCGTGACTCATTCATTAGAATTTCAGATTACTTGGGTTCTTAGGTTACCTGGTGATCTCTATAATCAGTAGATCCCTATCTGTCCTGTCTCATTATACTTTCTAACCTGTTATCTTCCAAGACAAATTTGTTCATTTTTCAAGTAGAAAATGAGCTCTTTAGTTCCTTAACTATCTTTCTGCATACACAAATTTGATTGTTTTATTTAATTTCAATAAACAAAATCCATCCATATTTCACTTTTTTTATGTCTACTAAATGCAAGCAAACAATTAACTTTCTGCTTCAAAAAATTATTAATCTAATGTTTTTTATTCTTAGAAATTTTACAGTTAAGAATTTATTTGCCTTTACTTTTTAAAAAATATATTAGGATTTCCTTATCAATCTAAAGTGATACTCAACAAGCTCATATTATCAAACCTGCAAAAAAAATCTTTTTTTAAAATTTTTATCTAGTTTTACACCCAAATTTTTGCAAAGGTAGTCTTTAGTTTTTGTCCTCCTCCCCCAAATTCTACTCACTAGTCTTATCATGCTGCTTCCTGATCTTATTGTCCAATTGAATGTGGTTTTTCAAGTTACCATTGGCAACTTTGAGGCCAAAAGCAATAGAGATGCTTAGAGTTGCTCCCATTAGATAGCTTTCCTAAACTGCTTCGCTCAGATTCCATTTCAACTTTTAAACATCTCATCCTATGGATATAGAAAAGTGTTCTTACTACACTGCAGATAATTCGGGCTCAGTTCATCTCCCCACATTCCCTATGATCACTTATGTCACTGTCCTGTCTTCAAGTTTGTCACCGCTTACTTTGAGCTTAGAAAGATGCTTGGTATTTGTTAAGAGTGGAGTGACTCCTGGATAAATGAATGAGAACTTCAACTTTCACCGCAAGTAAGCAAAATTTACGCACTTAAGAGCCCATGCACCTAAAGAACAAACAAACAAAAAAAAACGAGAAAAAAACAACTATATGTACAAACAAGATATGACAGATTATATCTATTTAAAAATGTTTTATAATATAGTTTATTATATGTTCATGTTTTGCCAGTGATGAATATAAAGGCAGTTTCATGTTTCAATTGCACAGAACAATAAAGTTAATTGATCATTTTATTTGTAATTTTCTTTTATACTGTAAATAAATGAAGAAGGCCAGTTCATATACTTGGGCTTGTTTTGTTTTGTTTTGTTTTGTCTACCTTGCTAGAACTTGAAAGAAGTGTTCTTTGCCTTGGAAACAATGCAGTCAGTGGCAGAGTTAGCAGAAATTTGACATTTTGGATAAGCAGTTTTCCTATTCTAAAACCCATCACATTAGGAAAATGAGCATGCCTAAGCAAGCATGAAAGGACTGGGAATATTATGTTATTTATCATAAAAGTCAGTCTTTGTGACTGCTTTTCTTAATGCAGTGTGTTAGAATGAAATATGCATAAACACAAAATGAATGCTTAATCTCAAAGAATGTCTATGAGACTCATGGGAATCATTTAACGGATAGACACAATTAATGTGATAGCTTTTGAATAACTTAAACTTGGAACAGCAGAGAGTTGTTGGGGAAAGGTATTAGCCTAGTTGTGGTATTAGCCTAGGTTTCTAATGAGGCTAGAAGACATGGACACATATTAGTAAAATGTAAAAAACAGATTCTGAGCATGATTCTGTGGAAATAAAAGTTAATAAATTAAACCAGCTATCTTCTTCATATGATATTTATGTTAATATCATAAAGAAAGTGTCATGATATTTTTAATTACCATTATTCCTTGTTTTGTATGTTCTTAAATATGGAATATGATGCTTCTTCTTAAAATACTGCCATTATTTAACCACAACACCTATAATTTCAATTTTGTTAAAATTAACTTAGATCTCTCCTTACACAACTAGAAATGCAAACTTATTTTAAATAAGAAGGCAAGCTTACAGCAGTTAAAGAGGAAAACAAGACATAAACAGAGGAAACGATTTCATTAGTACCTGCAGAGCGTGGTTAAGTAGATGACAGGACACTGGAGAATTGAGTAAAGTAGGTGATAGGGAGATCAAATGTAAGAACTCTCAGTAACAATCAAGCTTGAGCGGGTGCTCAATGGCTTTGCGCTGGTGACAAGAGCAGATTTTAATCATTTGGATTAAACTTTGCTGTTCCTTTGGTAGGACATTAGTCTTGTGGCAAGACTGCCACCTATGATTTTTTTTTTTAGCTGTCTTGGGGGTTGGAGGAATTTGTCAGAGAATTGTATTTGTTCAGCTCTATCCTGTTTTAACTTGTGCACAATGGACGCAGGTAGGGAAATGTGAAGATCTGGGTTACTGAGGAATCCCCTTTACATGCCAAAGACTGAATTCTTATTCTCATCCACCATCACTTTTATCTTTTTTTTTTTTTTTTAGAAAAGGAAAAAAAAAAAAAAAAACAAGTTTCCCCCTCCTGCCAGCCTCCCATTTCCCTC
>NC_022020.1:38156220-38164302 GCF_000317375.1 Microtus ochrogaster | reverse complement strand
CTATCCTCAGCTGCCCATGGAACTAACTGGGGACATCGCCTTGGGCTCCTGGGAGCCACTCTAGGTTCAAGTCTCTTGCCATCCCTAAGGTGGCTCCCTTAACACTTTTATCTTATGAGAACCTTTTTTCATTGGTTTTGAAAGTGACAAAAGTGTTGAAAGGCAGGGAGTAGTAAGAAAAAAGGCTTTTCTTTTCTAATTTCTTTATAGATCTCAGTCTTTCAAAATCTCTGGTATAGAAAACCAAGACCTTTTAAACACAGCAGGAGCCAAGCACATATGAACTCACAGAGACTGTGGCAGCATGCGGAAGACTTTCACATGTCAAAGCCAGATTGGGTCCCAGTGCTGAGAAAGGCTGCAGATAAATGCCCCCATCCCTATCTCTAATTGATAACTGCTCACAGAGGAAAAATTAGTTTTCTCCATTGGAATCTCACTGGGTACACAAACCACTCAAGGATAATTTTCATGTCCAGGAGTAGATAACCAACACAAAATGAACTCAGTGGCATTTTGGAGCTATTTTGTTATAAACCAAGATGTAATTTTTGTGTTTGTAAGATGATAATGTAATAACCCAACTCTCGTTAGTTATTATTTATTCTAAGGTTTAAACAAAGCAATAGAGATACAAAAAAATCTCTGATACTTCGCAAAACTATGAGTCAAAATTTAGAATATGAACTTCTCTTTGGGAATTTACAAGACGGAAGCTTGATATAACTTCAAGAGTATGGGCTTAAGTGGTTGATGTGTTGATAGATATGACCAGCTCACCAGCATTCATTACCCTGCACAAAATGCTGAAGTTCTTTGTAATGTCAGGGTCCTCTTATTAAAATTGGAAAAGCTAAGTCAAGCTGCAATATGGTAATAAGATTTTTGTAGTTCCTAGGTGTCATATTGGAGGCTTGAGCAAGAGATATTTGCTGAAGCTTCCTGGACCTGAATCTGAATGTCTATGCCCTAACCCAAATTTTTAAAATTTTCTGTCACTATTTGAGTGAGTTTTCTGGTCCCGTTTCTTACGTTTTTCTCAAACTCTCCTTGTATGACTATAGTTGGGCTTCATCAGGCATGTTAAGCATTGTTTCATCTGTTTCCATTGTATTCTTTCTACAAGTTTGACTGGTTAATTTTTTGTGACCTGTCAGGGCTTGCTGATCCTTGTTTTATCGTTATATAGTCAGCTATTGAGTCCCTTTGATCTTTATTCTTGGGCTTGGATCCTATTTTCTTACTTTCTTTCTTTTCCCCCCTCTCTGGTTTTGTGTCTGTGTTCGACAAAATAGTCACCTTTGCAGTCTCCAGAGGGGACTAACAGCTAAAGATCTTGAGTGTTTCCCCCACGCTTTGTCCCCGATCTTGGCAGTCTGTGTGAGATCAGAGCTCAGGATTCATGAGTTTGGAATTCTTTCCTGATCACAGGACACTGAAATGGCAGTGACTATGCCGGGAACCTGTGTCAGTTATTTCTACCAGTTTCCATGTGGGTACTTTTTCATTCCAGAGAATAGCAGGATTCCATACACTAGATGCAAGTTTTCTCACAAAATGGCTTGATCGTCAGAATGCACATGTGGAAAAGAAATTCTACACTGTTCTATTCCATCAGTTTGCTAATGCTTCTCTCTCACACACACGTTTTTAATTGCTGTGTCATATGCACATGTGCTTTTAGTAGAGTGATTGACACTCTAACTAATTTGATCAGGAATCTAGATTCATCACTGTGAAAATAGAGCATGCTACTGCTGTAACTTCAGTTTCTTAGTTTGAGAAACCATCTATAAAGTAATCCAACAAATAGAGTTGATTTTAGGCTTAAAATTGTAGTTGGATGTGAAATATCTCCTTGTCAGGCAAAAATAAATAAATAAATAAACCCACTGTGCTCAAACATTTTAATTCCCTTGTTTATATTCTACTTTATATTTTTGGACTCATATTGGGTCAAGTTTTGTGAAATTCAAAGTAGAGAAAACATGAATAGCTAAGATAATTTTTCATGTTACCCATTTTAGCAGATTAGTGCAGTATTTTATTGGTGGTATTTTGTGAAAAGTAATCTTGACTGACGGAAACAGGTGGTTTTCTATTGGAGAAGGGAATGTTATTTTAAGGATATTCTGTACCTTATAAATTATATTCAGATGATATTGTATTAACTGATACAGAGGTGTACATGGGTGTACAAATGAATGGGTGTGACTGCCGAGTAAAAAAACAAACCTTATAAATGATTTTGGATTTAGGGTTATCAATTACTAAAGAATCATGTCTTTCACTAAAGTAGGAATCCTTCCATATAGTATATAAAAGTATTGACTTGAAAGACTATGCATACGTGTTTGGTAATTGAGTTTCCTTTTCTCGAAGCATTCCCTTCACTATTTTAAATTCTATGTACGGTATGTGTAGGTAAGTGCATATGAGTTTGAAGGCCAGAGGAGTTTGAGGCCACAGGTGGTTGCTAGCGACTGGATGTAAATGCTGAGAACTGAACTTAGGTCCTATTCAAGAGCAGTGCAATCTCTTCACTACCAAACCATCTTTATAGCACAGTTTCCTTTCTCTGTCAAAGATAAATAAATAAACTAGCTATATGGGAACTTTTCAAAGTCACTTGGTTTATTTTTCCCGACAAATTTAATAATCATTTATATTCATTCTACTGTCTTTTAGCTTGAGTCCTTCAGTTTTACAAATGCAAGCTGAACTCTTACAAGGCATGGTAAAATTCTACATTTCATAACAGTTTTGAAACTGCTTTGCTCAGTCAATTGATTAAGCAGCTAGAGAAAAACTTGCTAATTTTGAGAAGGGCTTTTTAGGATTTAAATTTTATCATCATAATTCATAAAATATTGCATGATTCTAGTACTTTAAATGAATGTACACACTCTTTGAACTGCTGATGTCCCTTCTCAAGATTTATGTTTCTGCAATACATTATAACCACGGGGTTCTTAGAGCTTATGATGTTACATGTTAGTTAAAATTGTAAAAGGAAGAATGAAAAGTAGATGCTCAGGAAGGGACTTTTTCAGGTATCTAGAGGGAGTGCTGTAATTTTAATCATAATAGTTGATGGATATTCATTTTGCTAAAAGCTTGCATGCATCATACTATTTCATAAAATTCTTTCAATGACAGATCAAACACTGATGAGCCATAAGGTTATAGCTCTTAGTAACACCCTCGCCATCTTGATTTATGTAACTATACTGTTACATCCAGTAGTGGTAAAATCACTTAATGTTACATTTTCCCAAAATTTATCACCACTAACTGGTATCACATTACGACACACATCAACATGCATGTGTTTTAAAAGGAGAACTCAGTAATCTTTATCTATTTGCTAAAATAATAGCAAAGGATAATTATCTTCCCTCTGTTCTGTAAATACAATTTAAGGTATTAGAAATGTTTCTTAGGATCCAACCTCTTTGAGTTAAGGAATTTGGACTGTCAATTCAAGTACCCAAATGCCCACTTACCTGTTAATAGGCAATCTTTTTCCTAGGCTGCAGAAGAGCATACTTTATGCACCTTTGCTTTATGCAGTATATTTTAATCAACCGCTTCATGCAGTTAGTTTAATTTCATGGGCGTGAGTCTTGGTATTTGGCCTTCTTTCTGCTCATTGCCCTGGCATGAACTAGACAGATGAGTGATTATTGAATGCCTGTGACCAAGTGCATTGGAGTGATTATAAACTTATGTTCTTTACATAAGCATATCCTTTATTTATAAAAATTATGTTTTTTTAAGACTTCCTTCTTTTTTTATAAGACACACAGAGTTTTGGTTTGCCCAAGCAATTGTTCCAGGCCTACTCAAACTCCTCCTTCTATCAATAAAACTATTTTATCTATTCTACAGAAGAGAGATGAAAATGATTAAATATTAAATATAATTAAACATTGAAAACACAGAATTAATGCAAATTTCCAAATATGCTTGCAATTGTCCCATATAAGCATATTTTGTACTAAAATATATTTAAATACAGAATAGAAAAATATCTAGACAGATATATTCTTAACATAACATACTAGTTCTATCTGAGAAATGGAATTAGAGAAAGAGGTTGAGAAAATCTTTATTTCTTACTTCCCCTATCAAGATGTTAATTGTGATTTTTTTAAAAAGCATTGTTATGTGACAAAGTATTTCTGAAAATATGATATCTGAAATTTTCAGATGCTAACAGTCATAAGAAGTTAATAAAAAAAGTTACAGAAAACACTAATAAGTGGAAATGCAGCAGGTGTTCATAGATGAGAATGAATATTGTCAAAATTTCTGCTATCCAAAATGACTCACAAGTCACCTCCCCCAGAGTATCTACATTAATACCCAAGTAAGTCTTCAAATAAAATGTAAAAAAACAATCCTGAAATTCAGAATTGAAACACTATGTCAATAGCGAATGTTTAAGATTTTTTTCTATCACTTGGAAACAAGCCAAGGAAATTATAAGCAATGTCCTACATGTTTTTTACAAAATCAAATTCTTCTACCTATAGGAAGTTACCCAGAGAGTAATCAAAAAATGAAATTTGGCAAATGGTTGTGTTTCATTTTGTAGAATTTGGAAAATTAATATATGTACACCATACAATATATACTTATTCAGAATTTCAATGGGCAACTGCTTTGAGTTCTGAAAAGGCTGATTCTGTAATCACACATTTGTTAGGAGTTATGGCTATCATGGGGATATCTGTAAAAAATAAAACTGACCTTGCACTAGCATATGGCTCTAGTAAAACAATTTTTGGTATATTATAATTTAAAGTATATTACAGAAATACCACACAACCTACAGGTCAAGCAGTCATAGAAATATCAAACCAAACTTGAAAATTTATGTGTAATAAACTGGTAGGAGTAATAAAGACTCCCAAAAAAAGATTGCATAATGCTTTATTATCTTAAAATTTTTCCAGCCAGATGGTGGTGGCACACAACTTTAATCCAAGCATTTGGGAGGCAAAGGCAGGCAGATCTCTGAGATCAATCTGGTCTACAAGAGCTAGTTCCAGGACAGGCTCCAAAACTATAGACAAACCCAGTCTCAAAAAAACCCATAAATAAATAAAAAACCTTTAAATTTTCTAAATGCTAATGAAAAAAGACAGTTGTATAGAAATATTGGATACTATAAAAAACACTGAATTATAAAAAAATTAAATTAAATTAGCCTATACACTTTAAAGACATGATGAGCTCAGAATGCAAAGCAGGATCTATGCTATACTGGGTAAGAGGTTTTGTTTTTGTTTCCACAAGATAAGATAAGAAAAGCTATGGATATCATCAAAATTGATAAAGATTAGAGCTGAACAAGAGAGACCTCTTAATTTGAAGACATGATAGTTCATTAACTGGCATGATCATTCAACCTAAACTAACTTATAAAGCTATCAAATGATTTTCATTGGATCAGATATAACTTGGCAAAAGAGAACCTCCCAAAAGTTAGGGTTTGGGAAGGGTTTTGTCTTTGTCTTCTCAGAAGATGAAGGCATCCAGCTAAGGAATCTGAAAACCACTGAACAAATGAGACATCTGAAGAAAAATAGGACAAATCATCCAGAAAAAAAAAATGTCCCAAGAAAAAGAGTAAGTTGGTGCATTGGTATATCACATCTCCAACATAATAAAATTTCATAAATCTTCCTAAATGTTTGCTTCTGCTATTTTCTACAGATATGTAATGCATTTTTTGTGTAGTTCCAGTCCAACTATAGATTAAGGTTAGCTTTGGAGATGGAGTGTGGCTCTCTCTTTCTCTAAACCCAAGTATGATTGTTAAAGAAAAATCCAAAATCCATATCTCATGTTAGAAGAAGCACCTGATATGGGATAAAAGAAAATATAAAATTAGGAACTATTTTATTGCCATTAATCTTATAATATTTTGTTTTTATTTTGACTCTTTAAAACTTTTCTTAAAGTATAAATATTATTTCAAAATTTTTAAGATAAATATATTTATGAAACTTTTTATCATGACTTTAATGGTCATATAGAGTGTTAAGTAATTCTAGAAAAAAAAAGGCTTCCTATAGCTTCCTGTACATGATTGCAGGTTTGAATCTCTATCAGGTAGCTAGGAAATTAAGATCTTCGTAATCTCTGGACGAAAAAAAAAAAAAACAAATTATGGTTCTTAAATCTTTTTGAGATCAGCAGCATATGAGATTTGAAATGTTTAAGTTTTATGCAGTGATCCATGACCATGCCTAGCAGTGACATTTAAAGTCTCAAAAGGAGAATGGGGCCCCACAAAGACAATTCAACCTGGATTGTAGTAATGCCACAAAACTGACAAATACCACCTAAAACTCAACTTTGGACAACAAACAGCTGAGGACAATTTCAAGGTGGCTATTAGAGATGGTCCAGCCTCACAGAGTACGCTAGCCAGGACTTGAGATAAGCCCTGCATTTCCCCATTATGCAGAGTCTAGAAAACAAATGACAACGCTAGCTCTTCCTGGATTTGACAATTAACTCATTTTTCTTGGGGTCCCCTAAAGATGCAATCACCACCAGACATTAGGAAGTAATTTCAAGAATATAATGTCCTCATTCCCAAGAGGTAGTGAGGGTGGTTTTTGTTGATCAATGGGTTAGGGATATCTGTCATTTTTTAGGGGGTTAGTTACAAGTTTCTATTGATAACAGTCAGGAAAAATCTGAACAAAGGAGATTAGATTCAGCGATCTTGTTATAGAAATAAAAAGGTAATATAAAATATATAACAGGGTAGATTATTGAGTCTATGTTTAAACCAAAAAGGTAACTACTAGTCTTAAATATTTTATATTGATATGGATTTTTATATATTGATACACATTTGAGGCTATTTTTGTTAGAACAAATTGGATATACATTTCTACTCTTTTTCAAGGTATAGTACCTATACAGGTCATTGAACAGTGTAATTCAAATTTCTAGTTCCTGAAAGTTATTATTATAAACTATTTAGGATAATAAAGTGATGTGGAATTTCCCTCTGTATGCTGTGAATACCATTAACAAATAAAGAAACTGCTTTGGGCCTATAGCAGAGCTTTAGGGAAACAGAGCTCGGTGAGGAAAACTAAAGAGAATTCTGGGAGAAAGAAGGGCAGAGTCAGAGAGAAGCCATGGAGCTGCCAGAGACAGATGCTGGGAGCTTTACCTTGTAAGCCAGAGCTACATGTTGATACACAGATTTAAGAGAAATGGGTTAAATTAATTTACGAGTTAGCCAATAAGAAGCTAGAGCTAATGTGCCAAGCAGTGATTTAATTAATACAGTTTCTGTATAATTATTTGGGGGCTAATCTGTCCGGGTGGCAGGGAACCAACTAGCAGCCTCCCTTCTCCAACAATAAAGAAATTCAGGTTAGTAGTTAGTCACCTATTACAATCAAATTTGTGGTCATGTTAGGTGCATTTTCAAGGCCAAACAGATATTTTAGATATATGTTAAAGACAAGTGGTCTTCAAACACTTTCATAGATCTACAGCATATGTCATTTAAGATGTCTTAATAATATAAAGTTCTTTTCTTAATGACCTTGAGACATGTCTCCTCCTGGAAGCACCAATCTAGTTTGGAGAAGATAATGGACATAGAAGAAACTCCTTATGGAGTTTAATTTTTTTGTGACAAAAGTTAACCACTGGGCAAGAAACTGTCCTTGCCTTTAATACTGACAGTATGCTATACAAATCGGACAAGAAGAACACAAAAGGAAGTGACTGCTGAACTTTCCAGGACAAAGTAGGCTAGCCCTTCAGAATATCCTGCTTCACAGAAAATTCTGCCACATATTCTAGGCCTGTTTACTCAGGTAATATTATTTCCTTCTCTGTCTCTAATGGAGTTGAAGAGTACATAGTTATAATAACAGTTTTTCTTGCTTATGAGACTCAGAAAAAAAAACTCACTAAAGATGTGTAAAGTGTATAGGGTTGAGAGACATCAAAAGATAGCTTTGGGTTGGTAAGGCAAATTAGGATAAAAATTAAATTAGATACAACCCTTTGGACTCACAAAATTAAGATAGATAA
>NC_022020.1:38151565-38155818 GCF_000317375.1 Microtus ochrogaster | reverse complement strand
GACACACAAAATACAGGAATTGAGAAGGTGTGGCAGAGAGAGGAAGTACTAAGGCTGGATGTAGATAGGATCTCTATGCATTTTGGGTCAGAGAATTCGGAGAGGTGAGCACTGATTGTGGCTCCTTCTTTGCTTCTCTGATTTGTCAGCTTTTACCCTTGGTTTTTTTTGCCAAGACCAATCAGGATCACACTTCAAGATTCAGGTAACTGTGGTCTCATAAAACAAATTGGGCAATGTTCCTTCTGCTTCTATTTTGTGGAATAATTTGAGGGATATTGGCACTAACTCGTCTTTGAAAGTTTGGTAGGACCATGAGCTAAACCCATTTTACTTATATCCATAGTTATATTAGAAAATTAGTAATTAGTCTTATTGCATAGCTTCTGTCAGATACATTTTAATTCAATGTAAATTAAAATAATTTTAATTTAATCTTACATAATCTCTAATTCTAAGAGAAACTCAAACAACCATAAACTATACATAGTTGGTGATCTAATATGCAACGTGATCATACTACAATATATATTTCAGAAGCAATTGTGAAAATCAGTAACTTTATAGCTCAACACTAATTTTTATTTAAAAAGCAAAGATTTCCTGCCATCTAGAAATGTATATGTATATATTTATGTATATATATGTATATTTTATGGTGTATATATACACCATAAAAAGAAAAATGGGAATAATGAGAAATAATTTGAACAATTAAGATAATTACAGTTTTATAAATATATATAATATCCAAAAGCCATAGAAATACATTGTAACATATTTCTTGCTTAAATTTTGATGCTTGCTTTATTTTCTTTGAAACAGGTTCTCACTATGCAGCCCTGGTTAGACAGCGACACACTATGACACTAGGCTGGACTCAATTCCACAAAGATTTGCCACATAAGCAATGGGATTAAAACAGGTACCACAGTGCTTGTTGGTTTTTTATTTATTTATTTTCTTTTAAGTTAAAAGTTAAATATTTAATACTTATTACTATTTTATTTGCATGGAATTTTATTTTTAAACACAGCATTTAAAAGTATAGAGTGCTTCCTTATACAATATATAAAGAAAATAACAGATGATCACATGATTAATAGCTACAAATAATTTCAGACAGTTTTCCACTATCATTTATGGATAAAACTCCAATTAAGCCACATCTCCTTTCCATTACCATTCTCTTGCCAATTAAAGACTGATATACTCAGTCAGTTTTAGACAGACGAAGATTTTAGCCCTTAATAGATTGAAGGATTTACATCTTGGCATAATTATAAAGGGTCCTGTCATTTAACTTTTATATACCCATAAAGACTCCCCCAGATCTGCTTCCCATTTCACTACGCCTTCCATTGTCACCAAAGATATCAAAAAATGTCTTCTATTGTCCCAAGTAATGTGATGCTTGTTAACACTTAACATCTACATTTTCCCATGATGCAATTATGCAAGAAAGAAAAATTTCAGAGTAGTTCATGCAAAGTACAGTATATTGAAAGTGGTAATATTTATAACTTTTTGGATCCACAATCATTATGGTTCAATAGGAAGGCTCTGGTAGGTAAGATATTTACCAGAAGATACTGTAGTTCGATATTTGCCTATAATCATGGTGGAATATGATGGGAACAACATACAAACAGAGAGCACACAAAGGACTTTCTTAGTTGCATGGAACTGGTTATAGACACAGCATGTCAAAAAGGCTCTGGAAAAAGTCAATCCTGGATTTCAGTATTAGTGGTTTCTCTTCCTATGTTGGAGGCACTAGACAAGTCATTCATTCTCTGAAGCAGCAAATTTTCCTTCTTTTATTTAGGAAAACAAACTGCAACAGAGTTTCTGTGAACATTAGAAAGAGCATTTGGGAAGTAGCAATGGAGAGACCAGCTGCTGGGGTGTGAGATTGTGATATTTGGCTCACGGTTGACCAGTCCATTGGGCTAATACCTGAGATGCTCTGGGCTCCAGAAGAACGTTAATATTCCCTTCCTCCCAAAAAAGCCAACATATGGACTCTTAAAAAGTCATTTCTCTTGAGAAGCCAAAAAAAGACATTTTATTGATTTTCAAATCAAAACTTTCACATCGATAAATATGAAAAATATCTTGAGAAAATGTACTGGGAACATAAGGCAGGGGATAATGTACATTTATCTCTGTTCTCATTGTCTCTTAATCTCTTCCTCTGCCCAAGTCATTGATATCATAGAAAAATTCATCATATAAGAGGAAGCAGAGAACATAAGTTCTGTTCTTCATGTAAAACCCATGAATACATTCTTAAATTTTAACTGAAATATTTAATCCCCATATTAGAAAACTTTATGTGAACCTTTGAAGGTACCCACAACCTGTGATCTGCTGCTTCTGCTGCTGATTTTCTCATTTCTTTACACATAATACTCTTAGTACTTGGAAACCAGTCACAGATTATTATATTTTATATATTAGTGATATATAACAAATATTGCAAGTCTTGGGTATAATTTAGTGACATTTCTTTTTTATTTTAATGAGTAAAGCTTGCCTGAAGATCAGTGAGTAAGACAACCACACTGATCAGGCACACAGACCAGACAGTGATGGCACACACCTTTAATCCCAGTAGCCATTGTAGTTTGGCTTAGAAACTGAGCAGTAGTAGTACATGCCATTAATCCCAGCACTAGAGAAGAATATAAAAAAGGAGGGAAGGTTTCAGGTGCAGTCTTATTCTGAGGATGCATGGTCGCAGAACTGTCATTTTCAGATTGAGGTAGAGGTAAGAGCCAGTGGCTTGTTGCTTTGCTTTTCTGGTCTTCAGGTTGAACCTCAACTTTTGTCTCTGAGTTTTTATTCATCAAGTTACATTTGGCACCCAATGTTTGGGGTAAGAATTCATGAAAAAGTCATTTGCCTGAGGTCTTTTAGGCACTGGCACAGGCCAGAGCTGGACCCAAACCTACCCACCTGGGTTTGAGAGAAAAACAAGCACTTCCAACTCCTATCTACCCCAGCTTAGCTTCCTCTCCCGCACCAGCCATCTGTGCAGGGCTTCCCTGGCCTTCTCTTCTTGCTTCCTCTGCCTCGTTGTGGTGACTCTTTCTCTGCCTTCTCTCTTCCCAGAATTCTCTTAGTCTAACTGCCCCACCTATAACTTCTGCCTGCCTACTGGCCAATCAGCATTGTATTAAAATAATATGAATGACAAATCTTCACAGTGCATAAGAACTTAATCCCATAGCAGTATAAGTAAGCTATGGGGTAGGTATCTTTATTAATAAATTTTCATTCTATATTCACAGTGGTATGCAACCCACATTTTCCTCCAGCTATGCTCCTATCATATCATTATGTCTCCATTGTGTAAATTTCAGCAGAAAATTAGCCAGTGCCCAGTCATAGGCTAACTGTCTCTTAGATACACTCACTCCAAACTTTCCAATTAAGTCCCTTTTTTAGAAGAGTACCTACTGGCCTTGGAAAATGACCTGCCTTCCCCCAGGATATCTCTAGACTTGTTTACGCATTGCAGTCTTACTAGAATCCCAGCTACTCCACAGACCAAGAGTTTAAGCTTTCCCTGGCCTGAATGCACAGGAGTGGACTCTCCTTTGTGTGAACTTACTCTTTCTTAATGCTCCCCAACCTCACCTCCTTGATTTGCAAATCTGCTGAATGTTAGCTTCTCCCTCAAGCTTTACTGTAATATAACAGCAGACCCAGCATGGCACACTCTACTTTCCTTATTTTGATTTCCTATTTCTCCAGGACATCCATTAACATCTAATGTGCTAATTGCTTATTTATTAATTATCTACCCACTCAATGATAAGTCCTTAGAGAGGTTTGACTTGATATGTTTCTGTGCCCTATTGCCTGGAGCTTAAAAGCTGCTTACTTAGCTGTAAGTAACAAACGTTACATTCAGTACTTTCAGGCATGTGTCTCTTTTGATCTTTGCAACAACCCTCTGGGATGGACACTATTATTCTCATGGTTTTGTAGTTAAAGAAACTGAATCTCATTCACTAATGTCACACTAAAAGTAAAGGACCCAAGATGGAAGGAAGTCTCTGGCAAAAAAAAAAAACTGTGTTCTGTCATTGTGATTTTTGCTTAATGGCTAAAATAAAAAACACCAATGATAGTCTTTGCTGGAGAGGTTGTGGAGAAAGGGGTACACTCACCCATTGCTGGTGGGAATGCAAACTTGTGCAACCACTCTGGAAAGCAGTGTGGCGGTTCCTCAGGAAATTCGG
>NC_022020.1:38145612-38150814 GCF_000317375.1 Microtus ochrogaster | reverse complement strand
GGTCCTTGGACTTCCCACAGGTCAGGGAACCCTGATTGCTCTTCGAGCTGATGAGGGAGGAGGACTTGATAGGGGGAGGGGGAGGGAAATGGGAGGCGGTGGCTTGGAGGAGGCAAAAATCCTTAATAAATAAAATTAAAAAAAAAAAGAAACTGAATCTCATTCACTAATGTCACACTAAAAGTAAAGGACCCAAGATGGAAGGAAGTCTCTTGCAAAAATAGCCTGTGTTCTGTCATTGTGATTTTTGCTTAAGACTTTTCCCAACAGCCCTTAAGTCTAGGACTTTGAAAATATCCCAGCAGGTTGTGAAATAAGAAGTGTCCCAATGTTTATAATTAGAACTCATTTCACAATTGTACTCAGTGATGTGAAATTACTGAGTTTTGTGCTTTTCTCAGATTTATGGATTCATCTCTAATTCCCCAGCAGCTTCTTGCTAAACTATATTAATTTTATTCATTTAATCTGTGGGCTGTGGGTGATGAGCAATGGCATGGGCTCTCTTAACTAGCCCCCCCGTTCCCATTCATTCAAGTCTTCTTCTTCCACATTGGCATCACACTCACTCTTCCCAGGGCAAAGATCTCTGGCAAGGTCATGACATATGCATTCTGATTGCTTTTAGAGACTTGGGAGTTGCTGTGAGGCATAGTGGAGATAATTAAGGGCCTGGGTCTATGAGTTTAGAACAAAGAACAGCAAATTCTCAAATATCTGAATACGGAAGAAGCAGTTTTAGTATGCCGTGTTCTGTAGCCATAGCAGTGAACACCAGTTTTCCGCTCATGTACTTGAGCTGAGGATAAATCTATATCCTTTAGATTTCAAGGATGGTCAAGATATTTTGCTGTCTCCACAGTTTAATAAAGATGCACGTTTGAGCAGGACAGTGGTGACACATGCCTTTAATCCCAGCACTAGGGAGACAGAGGCAGGCATATCTCTGAGTTTGTGGTCAATCTGGTCTACAGAGCAAGTTCCAGGACAGCCTGGCCTACATAGAGAAAAATAAATTGTCTCAAAATATAATCAAACAAAAGAAAACATTTAATTTTAGACAATTTTATATACCTCTATACCTTGGGTGGCATAAATATTCTACAGGCAAAAATGAATTCTGGGTGAAAAATATTTAATTATATTTCTAACATAAAACATATTGGTTATGATATATTGTCTCCTTATTATGATTTGAATTCTGTTTCTTACAACTTTAAAATATTTTTATAGACAAAACAAGTTGAGTAGGGATGATAGTTTACAGTTTTCTTCTTTTGATAAAGCTTGAACTTCTTATCAAATGATACAGACCTCAAAAACCAGATTTGTGTTATAGTCTCTGCTCTTAGATACATTTGCATACTGAATTATCATTAAGTATTTCTTCCTCAACAAGTATGAGAAAATTTGTCATTGAAAGTTTCTAGGACTCCAAGGTTTTGGATTTTTGTTTGTTATTCTTTTATTGTTGTTTCACATTTTTTTCAATATGAGAAATTTAAAATAGGCCTCAAGTTCATTAGTGTTGAGCTACGTAATTCCTGTTGCAACATTTTGAAGTGTAAACTCAATGCTATTAGAAAAGAACTACTTGAATTCTATTTTTAAATTTAAACTATGTTTTTGAGAAACCATTTCTACACCTCTCTCTGACTCTTCCAACCGTTCTCATGTTCCTAGCTATTTGATGGCAAGTATGTTTATATGCCACATTTCCATTATTCATTTATCAGCTGGAGGACATCTAGGTTGTTTCTGTTTCATAGACATTAAGAATAGAGCAATGAACACAGTTGAACAAATATTTGTGGAGTAGGCAATAGAATCCTTTGTTTATATGACCAGTAATGGTATAACTAACTGGATCATAGTGTAGATCTATTTCTAGATTTTTGCGGGACTATGACAGTGATTTTCGTAGTAGTTGCTCCAATTTGTACTTCTATCAACAGTTCTTTTCTGTCTATTTTTTTCCTTTTCTTTCTTTTCATTTTTAATCTGAACTGTTCTTATTTGGGTAAGATGACATCTGTGGTAATTTTAAAGAAAATGGCCCCCAAAGGGAGTGGCATATTAGGAGATGGGGCCTTGTTGTAGAAAGTGTGTCACTGTGGATGTGGGCTTGAGGGCTTATATATGCTCAAGCTATTCCCAGTGAGACTGTTTACTTCCTGTTGACTTTGGATTAAGATATAAGGAGTCTCAGCTCCAGCACCATGTCTACCTCTATGCTGTACTGCTTCCTGCCATGATGATAATGAACTAAACTTCTGAACTGTAAGTGAGATACCACATTTAACTATTTTCCCTTATAAGATTTGCTGGGTCATGGTGTCTCTTCCCAGCAATAGAAACTCTAACTATGATATCTCAAAGAAATTTTATTTTGCATAAAATGACAGCTAATGATGGCAAGTGGTTTAAAAATATTTCTTAGCTATTTTTTTCTGAGAACTTTCTGCTCAGTTTCCTAGTATATTTTTAATTGAGTAATCTCAGCTTCATTTTAATGTCCTTGGTTAACAATTAAATCCATGTCAGTTAGTTCTTACTTTATTGTAATTGAATTTTTCCTTTACATTATATACAATATTTCCTTACTTCATCTATTAATTTCTGATTGGATACAAGACACTGTCTACTTTCACCTTGTTTGTGTTTGAAAATGTTGTATTCCTGTAAATAGAATCAATCTTTCTTTGGGCATTTGGACAGATCACTCAGAAATTATTGATTTTTCTACATACCTACTTAAGTGATAATAAAATAGTATTTTATTTGAAGAAAATTATTCTCCACATATGAGACAAAACTATTCTAAATAGAGTCAATGAATGAGAATACAAATACATTCCATGATTTTCATTTTTGGCAGAATTGGAAGTTGGAGAGTCACTTAAAATATGTAGTAACCATAAAACATTATATATAATCAAAATATATAAAATATTTTATGGTTACTACACACACACACACACACACACACATATATATATATATATATATATATATCAGAAGTTATGTGGCCTGATATAATAATGTTTATGATTATGTTTACAAATGGAAATAATATTTTTCCTTAAGGACGAATGATGAATTGTAGAAAAATATTTTTATGATTATCAATTATTGTGACTCCTGACTATACCTATATATCATATTTGTATCTGCCCTGTTTAGCCACACTGTCTAATGTTCAGTGACCTGTATGGTTTTGGGGTTTACCTGACTGGGGCAAGGAGGGAATGACAAAAGGACATAATAAATATATGTACAGAAAAGCCAGAATCAAGTGAGCCTTGTGCTCTAATGGAGATGCACCAGTGACCCAGAAACTTGGCACCATTTTATGTGCCCCTGAGAAAGGAGGAGTATTTATTGAGTACAGCTGAATGAGGAGGTAGTCAGTTATCTAATCTCAGTAGGACGTCTCTGTAAGGAATCAGTTTTAGATTGCAGTCTTCAGGAGGTAGAAGCCGTGGTTGATACTGTATACACTGCTTTTAGCTAAAGATCAACCATTCATAGCAACTGGAATTGAAACAAAAGAAGGCATAACTCTGAGCCTGACTCAGGGAAGACTTGGCCATTCCCATGGATTTGAGGCACTGGCATGCTCTGTATGGCTATGCTATGCTTATATCCATAATACATATTCACTCAGGACTTCATCTACTCTGCACACTTATGGTCTTAAATATAATTTTAATCTAAATAAAATACTTGCTGACATTGCAATCCAGGCAATTCTCAGTAGTCAGTATCTATTGTTTCTGTGTCCAGGATAAAAAGAAAATTTAAAAAATATCAAAAATGTTAGATAGACATGTCTTTCCTGTAATAATTAGTGCTAACACTTAAATTCAAAATTCTAGCATGGTAATGGCATACACAGGACACATATTTGTTGTTAACAACGTTCAAAAATAATCTCTTGTTTATGTGAATGAACAATATAAGCAGCTTTCTCATGTTATACTCAAGATGTACACCAAGAGCTGCTGTAATTCATCAATATTCATGCTTCAGTAATCGCTCAGGCTGCAAAACACCTGGCCAGTTATTTATTTATGGCAAACATATGTGATCACATCATGTGCACATAGTATGCAGCTCTCTCATGTAATACTCAAGATGCTCATATTTTGATAAGCTTACCAATGAGTTAGTTGGAAAATAAATGTAAATGATTTATCCCTACTATAGTTAAGACACTCTTTGTACTATTGTAGAAATAAACTTATACCCTCTTTGTCTAGTTTTATACTGAATATCCACAGAAAAACAGCCGCCGTTAGGATTTTAAAATCCGAGTTCAGTCAATTCAACATTCATCTGTAAGAATACATAAATAATTATTAAAAACTCACAAAATATGTTAATGAAGGTTTAGTGATCATACTAGAAGCAGCTCTGTGAGCAGAACATTGACAATGGAGATGTTCTGGGTGGGAACAGTTGGGAAATTTGTGCTTTCCACTCAATTATGCTGTGAACCCAAATCTGCTCTAATGAACTTTGTTTATCATTAGATAAAAAATAACTCACCTATTACTGATTCTACTGCTTCGCTAGGGGTAAATACTCCTAGAGAGCTATTTTCTTATGCTGTCAGTCAATAGAAATGGGTTATAACCTGAACTCAATATGTTCTACTGAGTTCTATATGAATGCTTCATATGTCTATAGAGACTCTCACTGTTCAGTTAGCCTGCCAAAGTTCGTAGTTCTAGAATCAAGGAAGATTTCAAAACAATAAATATTATTAGATCAATGTCAAATTTATTTAAAGAATAAACATTTTATGACAATTTTGAAAGAAGTTGAAAAGGTAAAATCAATTACACAAATAATACATTCACCTTTAGAGATTTATTATCAAAAAGCTGGGTTTTATGCCATTAGACAAGTTAAGAATGAACTATAGATGGCTGGAAAGATAGTTCAGTGATGAAAAGCACTCACTGTCTTGAAGACGATGTGAATTTGGTTTCACAAAGCCACATGGTGGCTCACACCCACCTCTGTGAGTAACCCCAGTTCCAGAGGATTCAATGCTTTTTCTGACCTCTGCAGTCATATGGTATACGTATATACATTCAGGATAACACACATGCACTTAAAACAAAATGATAAAAAATGGATTGTGTCATATATATTACATTATGAGATATAAAATAATGATTGTTATCTTTACAC
>NC_022020.1:38119648-38145312 GCF_000317375.1 Microtus ochrogaster | reverse complement strand
TTAGCATGCACAGTCTTTTGACAGCCAAATTTAACTACTGGGTACTCAGTACTAAACAGAGAACACTGAACATTAATTTTACTCTCACTAAATTTTAAAGGCTTAATGTAGTGTTGTGAACTAGACTCACAATCCTAGATAGCAGACCTACAGAGCTTTAATTTATCTTGCATAACTGAAACATCATAATTGTTGAACAAACCTTCATTTTCCTCCCCTATCAGAAGAGCAAACACCAAACTCACTGATTCTGCAAATAGAACTGGTCAGATAACTCGTGAAAGTGTAATCATCCAGATTTTGTTTGGGGACTGTCATTTCTCATTTATCCTAATGTTCTGACAGATTTTTAAAGTTTTGATAATGTAAAGGAAGCCATGGTGAACAGATCTTTACTATAAAAATCAGCATACACTCAATGACAGATACGTTTTGTTTTGTTTTTATATAGCTGCTTTGCCAGCAGTCATATGTATACTTTATTAGAAGTATTTCTAATAGTTGAATTTCTTGTTTAGCTCTTGTTAGAATCAGGAATTAAATTGCCCTGTTAATATGCTGGAGTAATTTGGGGTTCTCACACTGGACCTGGGATAACATATGGAGATATATAACTACTATATATCCATCCGAGCCCTGCCAACTGCCTGGTGACCACGTATGTTTGCCATAAATAAATAACTGGCCATGTCCTTGGCAGTTTGAGAGCTCGCTGAAGCATGAATATTGATGAGTTACAGCAGGCTTCGGTGTATATCTAATATTTCAGAAGTAAATGATTTTGGAAAGAATAAAGTTCAAGAAATTGATGGTTCAGTAAGTTCCAAAGAGGAGGCTGCCTTATAAGAACCTAAGAGTCAGTATCTAAAAATGTATATTTGCTCTGCAAAGGAAGAACAATTGGAGAACTCTCTTTAGATGCTTGCTTCTCCTTTATGATCACGCCAATGTTAAAGCCAAAGATCTTACACTCAGACTCACTATACTTAGTGAAATTAAAGTAACAGTGAACTCTCTTTTTACTTCTATCAGATTGGGAGTGAAGTAAATTGGTTATAATTCCTTCTACTGGCAAAAATGTTCAGAAAAAAAATACATTAATAATTGTGCTAGAAATACTAAGTGTTATATCCTTTGGCAGGAATTTTAAATTTTAAGCAAATGGCTTACCTTTGACACAACAGTACAACTCTTAGAGCCTATCTTAAATAAATTATATAATTAGCTTATAAAACTGTTTCTAGTGCTATGTCATTGGCAACAGCAATATATTGGAAGAGAAATTAACAGCAATGAACGAGAATGATGGAGTATACCATGGTGCATCCATTGCTCAGGATATCCTGCATCTACTAGGAAGAACATGGTAAAACTTTGTTGGCAAGTAGAGTAAATTTCCATGATGTCAGCTGGTATCCAAACCAAAAGTATCACAAGGTGTGTTCCCTAAAATCTGACTATGCGAAACACGAAAAATGCCGAAATTTCATTTTTTTTATAGAGAATCCTCTAAGCATGTAGAAGATGTAAATAAGTAAAAGGTATCATTAGCTCACATCATCCAACATTTGCTGCTTGGAAAAAGTAAAAGGAGAAGGCAAAATTAAGACCAAAGAAATGGAAAATTCCTAGAGTTTAACATGCATAGTATGTATTCAGTCCCTGTAAAGTGCCAAACTGTTATTATACATTTGTGCATGTGTATGATCCTTTGATTGATGTTTCAGGTTATGGTCACTGCTGTGAACTAAATAATATATCTGCAAAGCTCACATGGGAGAGCCACAATCTCCAGTGTGACTATATGTGTGGTTTTAAAATTAATTAATAATTAACATTCCATGAGCTCACAGGAAGAGGACCCCATTCAATATGACTGGTGGCAGGAGGAAGGAGGAAGGGAGGACGGATGCGTGCACACAGAAAAGGACATGAGAGGAGGTAACTATCTGAAAGCCCAGAAGTGAGCATGCAGGGAAAGCAAACCCACTGATATCTTGAGCTTAGATTTCAAGCCTATGGAGCTGAGAAACACATTTCTCTTTCATTGCTGCCGTCTTAACAAACCAGTCCTTTCCTCACAGTGTTAATGTGTGTTATGCATTCAGGTCAATTTGTGCTTTTTCTTTGGAGTAGTCTCTAGCATGTAATTTTTTTATACTAAGGAGAAATTGGAGTTATTATTTCAAAAAAAATATTTTAAGTGGGAGAAAAAATAAGAAGAACAGAAGGCAGGAGCCACTAGAATTGGGGGGTCATATAATTTTGGAACCAGATTCAGCAGAATAAAACACTGAAATTAAATGTTTTGTAGTGGTGGAAAGAAGCAGCGACACCCCTGAAAGCTCAGACAGCAAGTATGCCCTTGAGGTGAGGAGAAGTGGCTGGAGCTGCTTGGAGATGGAGGCAGGACAGCCTGAAAGAAGCTGAAGGAGAGCTGGAATGCTGCTTCCTTGTGAGTAGGCAGGACTTCTACTGCTTTAGGAACACTTGCCTCAGCACCCAAGGTCTTCAGGAATGTAGTTGAGATTACCCTCTATTTTGTTGCAAAGAAATGTGATTATCTTGACTTAAAATGTTTAGTTAGTTAAGGTTCTTTTCTAGCGCATCATATATTGGCTCCCTGATGTTTCCTGTAGTTCTCTCATTTGAAAATACCCATGTCCCCAGAGGTTTTCTCAGACAGCCTTACTGTTATTTTTTCTTCCTCTCTTTGTCTCTCTCTGTGAAGCCCTGGGGCATCATATTCTGTGCTTGTTTAAGATACACATAGGCATTTACATACATATATAGTTTGAATTAATGTATACCATTTGACACAATTATGCTCCCCCAAAGAGTCATAGGCTGGCTAACAAAAAACCCAAAGTGAAGTAAAAAAAAAAAAAATCCCCTCCAGTTGTTGATAAGGGGAGTACAAGAAACTGTAGATGCACATGGATATTGCTGTTACCCTTTGTGGCCTCCCTTTTTGGAGGTCAGGCCCTATTGCTAAAGACACTACACACATCAAACAAATGATTGGAGACATCAAGCTAGACCTAACCTCTTCCTTGACCACTAAATCTCATCATATCTCCAAGTGTTATGCAAACTGTCGAGGAGAAAACTAACAATCACCAGCTAGATGTAAGGCCTAGCAAATACAATCATAGCCAGGATGGCAAGATGGTGTAGAAGGTTCTTCTGTCTTTGTGTTGTTTTCATTGGTTAATAAAGAAACTGCTTTGGGCCTGTTGACAGGGCAGAACTTAGATAGTCAGGGAAGACGAAACTGAATGGGACAAGGAAGGGCAGAGAAGAGGGACACCATGGAGCCTCTGCCACCGAGATAGACATGCTGAAACTTTGCTGGTAGGCCATGACCTAGAGGTGATATGCTGATTAATAGAAAAGGATTATATGTAAGAGTTAGCCAATAAGAAGATAGAGCTAATGGGCCAAGCAGTGAATTGAATAATATAGTTTCTGTGTGATTATTTAGACGGGACGAACAAGTGGTTCCTATTAAAAGCAAGATATCTGCAAAGAGTACAGTGATTGACACTTCTAACTTGGGGATAATCAACTAACAAGTGAACCATTAACAATCCAAGTCTGATATTGTCAACCTAGCCAACTATCCCTGACTGAGGAGGTCATAGGCCATAAAGGAGAATGCATGATTGCCTCTTTCCAAATGAAAAAAATATTAATAAAAATGAAATATCCATCTTCATTCCAGCATTGCCCCTGTTTGAAGCTAATTTTCAGCATCTTCATTTGGTACTAAATTGTGGTAGACTAACGGGTAGGTGACCAAATATCTGAATAACCTGAAGCGAACACTTCCTTGATGAAACCATGTGGCTGAAGAAGTCATTTCAGGGTGGGAGCTTCCTGATGTTGCAGAACAAAAGCATGTTCAGCATCACCAAGGCTCCTTGACAGCCTGACGCAGGAGGAACATTTTGTTTCATTTTTACCTGAGTAGGTTTGACCCTGCTCATCGTGAGGCTGTTGCTATCTCACAGTTCCCACATCTTGGTCTCTAAGAAATCTTACAACAAATGGTGAACTAAAGCTGATTTCCCTTTTCCAAACCCTCAAATGGCTCATGTACTCACCCACCAGTTCTTTGTGTCTTGCACAACGAAACTATGAGTCATGTTGTGCTCTTTGTGCTGTTTTTTTTTCTTCTCAGATACTTACTATCTTTCCCAGTAGACCCTTTCTCTGCATTCCTGGCATCATCATAAGGTCCTTGTTTAGAAAATTGCTTTAATGCATTTAGAAGCTGAAGTTCTAAAGGTCAGAAGTCCAAGATTATGATTTCAACAGGGTTGTTTCTACTCCTTGACTTGTAGATGGTCACCTTTCCGCTATGTCCTCCCAATGGTCTCCCTGTGCATATAAAGGTTTTTTGTTTGTTGTATTTAGATCATATTTATCCTTACTCCTCCCTCTATCTCCTCCCAGATCCAACCTTCCACCTTTCCACCCCCTCCCAATGCTATACCTTTAAAAATAATAATAACCCAATGAGTCCACTGGGTGCTGCCCATATACATTTGTGAGACATTCACAGGAGCATGATGGCCCTATCAGAGGCTGTAACAGAAAACTGACTCTTTCCTCCACAGATCCATAAACTGTCCACCTCACTTAGGAATGGGACCTCTTGAGTTTTTCTTTCTCCATTCTAAACTGTTGACTGGCTATTGCATGTATTTGTGTGTATATGTGTGTCTGTAGGAATATGCAGATGAGCACAGATGCACTAGGAGTTATCACTGTCAGGTTCAAAGGAAACTCCATTTTCCTAAATTCCAGAGGTTAGACAAAAGCCATCAGTCTTCAGGAACTTGTGAAGCTAGATCCCCTACACTAAAAGGAGTTATTTCCTGTATCATTGTCAGAAGGGACAAATGACAATCTGTCATGGCTATTAAAATACTGTAGGGGTCCAAGAAAACGCTGAAGGAAGACCCCAGAATCACATATTATGCAAGAGAAAAGAGCATTCATTTACCAGCATCTACGGGTAGTTCATCAAACCATTTTTTCTTCAGCTATTGTTTTCTGCCTCATTCTGTGCCTCCCCTCATTTCATCTCAGAAACCATGAGACAGGATGTTAGTACTGTTCCAGAATTTGGTGGTGTTTCATTCATTTATTTCAATCTAGTTTTTCTTCTTTTTGAAGCTACATTATTTCAATAGACTGCAATTAAAATTTTTAGTCTTATGTATAATCTGTAAAACTTATCCACTTAAGAAAAAAGCAATTTAGAGTTATTGTATTTTTAACTTCCTAAACTTCTATTTGGGTTTTTTTTTTAATAAGTTCAACAAGTTCCATTCTTCTGCTGTGATTTATGTTTAATCTTTATGACCACACATTTCTTTAAACCCTTAGAAATACAGGGTTTTTTTGGTGATTGGAATTTTATTTGCTAATTTCATCATCTAGGTTCTTTTAAATTTCTTTCTTTTGATAATGAATTTTCATTGATTTGCTAGGGTAGATCATCTCCAGGCAGCCTGAAGTGTTTACCATGCACTTCTCCTTTGGGAAACTGTTACTCTAAACACAATTTCTCTTGTGGTTTGTAGCAGATAGAATCCCTATAGACTTATTTAAATTTGCCAGTGGCTCCAAATAGCCCTTTGGGAGACTGAATTATAAAGTCAGTGAAATTTGAATTGCAGATGTTCAGGTCCCTTTCTAACTTTCTACCACTTCATTTCCAGCTTGGGATCCATTCTCTGCCCGCTGCAGCTTGAGTTCTAACCTCTGAAACAGAAGACTGTTGAGGACTTTAGAAGCAAAGTCATACAATTGACCTTGCTGTGGATCAAAGGTCAAAAGGTCAAGCCTATAAGCAGTGGTGCAGAGAAACTATTAAAGGAGTCTGATCTATGGGCAGAAAGAAAGATGCAAAGGCTATCCCTGGTGGTGATGGGGGCGTGGCAGAGAGAGGAGTATAATGGTGAAAAAGCTCTCACAATTTTCAATAATAATGTTTCATATTTTTTTTATCCTAACACTCTGCTAAGAATGAAAAACCAAAGCTCTTGGTTGTTGTATACATGGGATGATATTCTTTGATGCTAAGAAATATAGGCATCTCACTAATGAGTTTCTGTAGGTTTTTAAAGATCAGTTTTCCTTCATCTGCACAAGCCTTCTTCTTTGCTTGAATGTTAATTATCCTCCGAATCTATAGCAACAATTGCTTTGCTCCTCCTTTTTCTTCTAAACTAGAGAATTTCATCAACTGCTTCTTTCTAGTTTAGCCAAGCTTTTGTTCCTGAGATAGTTGTAATTAGATTAGAAGACATCATTGTCAAGTTATGTTCATTATTATATTTTTAGGGCTTTTGCATCAAAGTTGAAAGTAATACTTTGCTATAGTTTTATTTTCAAGTCTCTGTGAAGTTTTTATTACTGAGGCTATAGTAGGTTTCTACAATGAGTTAGAAATTGCTTTAATTTAAAACATAGTCATAATGTGTATAAATATCTGATTACTTGGGTAATCACCAGTAATAGTCTGGGAAAATATTAAACTATTAGTTCATTCATTGTAATGTTAATGAAGTGTGGGTATTTCTATTTATTTCTGAACATGTTTTGGTTAGTTAAGAAATATCTACAGATTGTCAATTTTATCTAAATTTGTATGGTCATGGATATAAAATACTCAGAATAACTTCTTATCTGTACAATAACAGTTTCATTTATGGATGTATCTTTTCCCATTTTATTTCTCATGTTGCTGCTCACCTGTGCCTTTATTACTGGATTCACGAGTCTGCCTCTTAGAGGCAATCAGTCACCTGAGAACAGAGCACGAAGAACAGGTGCCACACAAAGTAAAATTTATTTACAGCAAATGAAGAGACCTTGGGAAATCATTTTTAAATCCACAACTCTCTAAACTCAGGGCATCTGGGTAAAACTATCTAAACAGAAATGCATACTCAAAGGAGTATGGGTGTCATCAAGGTCAGGTGAAGAGAAATTCCCAGAGCTGTAGTCTGACTAAATGCTTCCATATTAATCCTACTTTATGCAAATTAAGTTTCTGTGTTTCCTTAGACAGAGATTGTAGCATGGAATTGAAGCAAAGTCTCATTTGTGGCTACTAGTACGTGCTTCCTGTTGTGTTCGCTCCATTTTTCCATCCAGCTGCAGGAAATGTAAGGCTAGGCAGCACCTCTATTCTGGATGTTTCGAGGTTTATTATTTCTTATGCTAACATTTTAGGATCTTCTTTTATATTTGGGTATTTAACAATTTGTATCTCAAAACATGTTTTAGCAATTTTAGATGTATGTTTGCTAAATAAAATGTATGAGACGAAATTGTTTTTCAGTGAGATCCTGTGCTAACCTAGGCCCTAGCAGGCCAAAGCAAAATGGAGTCAGTTTTTTGTGTTAAATGCTATGTAACTCAATAGAAACTAAGAAATGAGAAAGTTACCAAAGGGAAAAAAAAAAGAGCTTAAAACAAGAACACAAGCAAAACAAGAGACAGCAGCAAACAAACATTTGAAAAGAACCATGCTTGCCTAAGCTAGTCTAAGTCAACTTCCAAGGGATCATCCTCTGCTTCTTCTGTTTCAGCTTCTTCAATCTCATTCCTATTCACCCACGCCTTAGCTCATCCCTAAGGCTGCAGAAAAGACACCACCTGATTAGCAAACCACTAATAAAAGCCAGTTATATCTTAAAGTCAAAAGTCAGTGAACTGTTTTAAGGCATCATTCTGTTGACACTGTTGACTCTTAGGGGTTCTTTGCTGAATCTGTGGCTGTACCTTAGAGCAGAGTCTTTGCCACACAGAAGACACTCCGTAAATGTTGACTAAATTGAAGATAAAATATTCTCTGTCTGATATTTCCAGCCCTACAATATTTATGTGTTGTTTCTTCTGTTGCCTTTTCTCTTGTTCATACATAGTGTGCTGTTTCCAGGTAGATTTAGTTGGTTTTAATTTAAGCTCACATTTCTTGCAACTTAATTTATGAAACCAGTGTTCCCCTAGAGAAGACTTACGTTAATTTCTGCCAGTTTCTTGGATGCACTACCAAGTTGGAACAACTTGAAACTAAACCATTGGATTTATGTTTTCCACAGAACCCAGTAGTAGAGATTCACTTCACAAAAATCTGCATTTGAAATGCTTGCTTTCAGTTTTCTCCTCCTGACACCAAATTACAGGAAGATCATTTTCCTTGAGAATGGGTTTTTGTCCTTTGTTGTCTGTTTTTGTAAACAGGTTTAAGTTGTTTTGTAGATTGAGTGTTCATTCACAAATTTAGCCGAAATGTAGCATGAGCCATATGTACATGACAGCAAACATTCCAGTAGTGATAATCTAAAGAGGTATATATTAAAACTAATTTTTGTCATATATTTTACTTAATGACATTTTAATGGGTAATCAATACAGAAATCTTTGAAACATTTCTTCTTTTTACATTCTAAAGTTTTGAAATGTTGCTTTCTTCTGCACATTTCTTTAGAGGAACAGAAACACTGTAAGGAGTATGGAACACAGGTGCTTTATTAGATTTGCTTACAAATAAGGGCTGGGAAGTCCATCAGCAGCCATGTGAATGCTAGAAAAGGTGAGAACCTCATCCCATAGCTTCTCAGTCTGCAAGGCTGGATGGCTCAGTGTAAACTGCTTTTGGGTGGGCTACTCAGTCTAGGGGTTGTAACCCACCCTGCAGTTCAGTTATTCCAGGGTCCTGGAGAGGCACTATCTGGAAGATATGAGCTGAGAGAGAGGAAGGAGGCCATGCTAGGTTTGTCAGAGCCTCCGTTTATTAGAGATAGGGTACAGCTTATATAGGGTAAGGAGTTGGGGGGTGGGCACAGGGGCCTGGGCTCTTGCCGCGTGGTTCACGTTGGTCACGTGGTCCAGGAGGTTACCTTCGGTCAGGTCACGTAGGCCAGGAAGTCCCAACTAGGAGTTGACACACCTAGTTCTCTAGATAGTTTGGAATGTGGGGTGGGTTCCACTAACAGATAGCTCTCCATTAACAGCCAATTTGGGTGTGGGGTAGGCTCTCTCAATAGAACGATTCCTAACACAATTAGGGGTGTGGGGTTCTCTGAAGACTCCCCAGGGTGATGGTTCCTGTAATGATTTTAGGAGGAAATTGGCTCCTGACAGCTCAGTAATGCCAACCTGGTGCTCATGGTGTAGATTCTGAAAAGTTGCTGAACTTCAGTCTGCGCTGGGATGCTGAAGAAGCTGGGCTCTAATGGCAAGGAAGGATGGGGACAGAAGCAGTGACACGAGAGATGCAGTCAAGGGAAACATGCAAGGTTGTCGCTCTCTCTATCTGTGCTGCCCTGGGACAGCACCAATCACCCCAGGGAAGGGGTCTCCCCTTAGTTACTCACCCAGCGACCAATATCTTAGTTTGGATTCCAGATCCAATCAAGTGACAATTAGGATTAACCATCATAGACACATAGCAGTTTACGGAGTAAATTTCACACATAGAAACATCTGCATATAAAGTTTTCAAAATTCATACTCTAAGTTGATATGGATGCCTACATTGAAATCTTAATTACAATTAATTTCTATGAAATAAAACTAAAAATGTACTCCTCATACTTTTGAAACATGTTTCAACTGCTCATATCCGCACACAGCTTGTGGTCACTATGTTAGAAAGCTCAGTTCTAAAGTCTTACTGTGTGTGGCTTCATGGAATAGATATCAACATCATGAACACATCCTTACTCCTCTTTCTCTTTTTCATTCCTTTTCTCTTTGCAAGGTAAGCCTGCCCATAGCTCCCTGCAAGGTAAATGGCTTGAAATTTTTCTTTCCCATTTACATTCAGTCTTTACCTATGTTTATAGCTATTGTTTTACCTTTGCTATAAATATATGTTAAATAATGTTCCCAATCCTTTATTCTATATGTAAAATATTTCAGTAGAAGTGTCAGTTATGGCTCTTAAATTTTCAGATTCCCTGGAAGGAAGCTTATTTTGGGTTATTTGATGCTAAAGGAAAGATAAAGAGGATTTCCTCAAAAACTTGTGACTTTCCAAAATCTTTTGTAGTTTGGGAAAAAAATAAGAAAGAAGTCACTTAAATAATAAAGACGAAAAAAATCACACAACATTTAAATGGGTGATTCCATACCAAATTTTGTTAGTAAAATATCATCGTATCGCTCTTATTATCAAAGTTAACAATTGGTCTCCTATTTCTGCTCTTCAAATATCACAAGAAATCACAAATGTTTCAAAATAAACATAGCATCCACTATACAAGGCTTATATACTTAGAGAATTAGGACAGAGATTAACTTAGGGGCAAATTCGGTGGACTCCATGATCCACAGAAATGACTAATGTGATTGTGCCTAAGTTTCTTAGACTCTCTCGAGCAGTTCCTGAACTATTACTACACATGAAGGTTTAATGCTAATGCTCTTTGACCTCTGATATGTGCAAGTCTGCTTTATTTGTGGTTCCGGGTGCACTCAGAAACATGGAAGTCCATGATTTAAAAAGAAGTTAGTTCTCTATTTCCCTATGTGGAGCCCAAACCAACAGTTCATTTTAAAGCACTGTGAAGCATAGGATGTGCAATGTCAGAGCTACTGATCATATCATCTTCTTACTACACACTAAATTTTTATCTACTGATGGGACTAGGTACAAGGAATCCCTAAAGAAACTGATTGCTAGTTAATTTGCCACACATACATAGTCTAAACAAGCCTGGGGTCTTCAATAAAAGCAGAAAACTACTGGGTAACTCTCATACTATTTACTTATTCATAAACAAATGTCTCATAAAGAATGCTCACATTATGTAATTCATTAACTTAGCAGTGACTTACTGAGCAGGTACCGTAGGCAAGGTACAACCTTGCTTACATAAATGTGAAGACTATTTTTCTTTCTTATAGAACATAGTAAATCTACTCATTTTAAATCCTTGTTTCCTAAACAGGAGAGAAACTATTAATACACTTTTTAATACATGGAATTCATCTTAAAAAAACATTTTGTTTGTGTATTCTCCCCCAGTATTTTGTTGTCTTTGAATATGTTTAGATTGGTTTTCAATGAAGACCATGTGCATTCCCTTGTCCCAGATTGTCCCCTCTTCACCTTTAAAGCCAGAAATAATCACTATCCCTTCTCTAAATGCCATCATGTATACCCAAGTCTCTTGGGATCACATGTCATATTTTGCCTTGTATTTCACATTTACTGTACTTGTTTAATAGTCTTAATAGCTTCTTAAGACTGTCAAGTGAGAACCATACCCTAGATACTGGCATAGACCCTTGGCAATACCGCATATTCCAGTGGTGAGAAAGAGAATGAAAAACATATTCATACATTTCCATTATATGTAGGCAAATGGTATTATCCTTACTTTACTTTTCACTTTTATCAACAAAAAAGTTCTAAAAGGCAAAATTCTGATACAATCCTGTGCTACCTTCCAACCTAATAATAAGCATGAAACTTGGCCCCAATTAGTCTTTAAAAACAGGAATCAGTTATCAGGGTAAAAGTTAAAAAATCAGAGAAGCAGAGAAGCAACCACCAGAGACTTTTTACCTTTCTAAATTTTCCTACCAAGGAGATTTTGTCTCTGGCCTCTGCTTATCACATCCTTTCTGCCCAGCCTTATCACTTCCTGTCTCCTGTCTGTATAGACCACCAGACCTCTATGGTTAATTAGTACTTAGCTCCACCCTCTGATCACCAGGCAAGCTTTATTTGTCAGAATACAAACAGAATATCACACACATACGTGCATTTAAAGAGGTAGAAGATATATAAGTCACCATTATGAAGTTATTATTACTAACTGTAAATGTAAATAGTTAAACTTAGTAAAACTAGCAATACCACCAAAATTAAAACATAAATATAGTAAGCTTGCCTGTAACATTGGCCCTTTAACTTCTGAATTACCTTTAAGAGGGAGTAAAAAGACATTTGGACAAGAAAAATAATTGGAGACATAAAACAATTATGTCTGTAGAAAGCTAATGCCAACATTTCACTTCTATTGCAGGGACTTTATAAACACCTAACTTTTTACTGATCTTAATTAATTCAAGATGCTATTTTTGTTGTGGCTATAGATTTAAAAGATACTGAAAATCAATAGTTTCATAATATTTCAATTTATAAGATTTATTGGTAGATTATAAATAAAATGAGTTTGAAATGCTTTTAGAAATTTGGAGCAGAGTCAAAATATAGAAAGTTGTGAATTAATTTAGTATAAATAATACATATCTATACCTTCAAAACTCGCACCTAAGAAAGCCTCAATTCTAAAGTTCGGACTACAGATAGATGCACTTTTCAGTTTTAATTTGTCATTATTTCATCTAAAGTTTTCTGCTTTTAGCCATGAAATATTACCTAAAATCAGAAGATATATTTGTATTTGCATATTCAAATATTTCCTAATATTTGCCAACTTAAGAAATGTTTTGCAAACACCTTAGTTTTGCTTTAAGCAATTTGTCATTGCAAAAGCCATCTCCGTCTGATTATTGGAAGGTGTTTTCCATTAGTGTAATGACTAAGCTTTTCAAAAAATTCATTGGGAGGAGAAAAAATTTACATGTTGTTGATAATAGGCCTATTACTCAAAATGCCAAAGGAAGTTGTACCATCTGATGAACGTTTTATTAAAAAGTAGAGTGGGGTGGTAATGCAAGTGAGCTTTTCTCTCCAGCCTCAATTCCAGTTTTCTCAGCTAATGTGAGGGAAGAACTTATTCTGAAGAACTTTTTTCCCTGTTGCATTGTATCAGAAAAATGCAGATTTGAGTTTGCACATACACACAAATACATTTTCTTTAAGAGGTACCAAATTTTAACTATTACTTTTTTCATGTAAAATTTAGACTGAATTTAGACATTTGGGGGTCTTGTATCTCACCTGCTTTAGTAAAAGTTTCTAATGCTGAGTGCTGACTGAAAGAGGAAACCTCTTTCCAAATAACTGTGGAGTAAATAGGTTGTTCAGAATGATTTTGGGATAATCTCTGCTTATAATATTTACCTGAATATTTACTGAAAGATTTAATGTATTAAAATATATACATAAACAACATAGATATGAATTAGAAATACTTGAAAAAGAAAATTGACATGATATAGGACTAAGGTAATATCACCTATGTTGGATCTATTCTGTATCATTAGTTCAAAGAGATGCTCTATGACACTCAGAGGTATATGTGTCTTATTTATGTGAAAAGGTTACACAAAGTACAAAAACTACCAATGTTTTAAATTATTTAGCCAATGTCTCATTAATGATTTTATCAATATATTAAATCATAAACAATGACTTTTTAAAATATTTTAGTATTTTCAGTAATAATTGAAAAATTTTGATGAAACGTGAACTTTAGTTATATTCTAAGTATAATTATTGATTTATTTATGCCCAAATACCACTGAATTCACATATTAAAGATGAGAAATAATTGAAATAAAGATAAATGACTAATAAGCTTTTTTAAAAATATTGTGATTCCGTTTCAGAAAAGATTAGATTACTATAAATTTGAAATAAAAAACATGTATACAAAAGGCAACTTTAATCACACTAATACTATGTATGCAACCCTGAAAGACATCTGGAAAATCTACTTCAAACTCCCTGTTTTTGACCTTGCCTTCACACAAGGTCTACAGATAGTAATAAGGAAACAGGGCTAATTGTTCAGCCAAATGCCCACAGAGGAGTTATTTAAACAGCAGAAGATCTTCGCTTGACTTTTCTTTGACATTATTTTTTGAAAGTTTAATTTTCTTCATTGAAAAAGGTGGTTGAGGGCTAATAAATGGATTCATTCGCTATAAAGACTTAATTCCCATTATTCACAATATTAATAAGCTTTCCCCCTACATGTGCAAATACCCTTTAACTTTTTGAAACATTCCCTGCTTTGTATTTTATGTTTTATTGCTTCGTGTAATCTATTATGGATTACTTTTTGACTTTGACATTAAATATTCTATTAATTAAATGTAAGGAGTACTATAAAAGTGAAAGAGATTTAATATATTGTGTTCAAATGTAATCAAAATAACAGTGGTTAAGAGCATGTACTGATCTTATAGAGGATGTAAGTTTGTTTCTCAAAACCTACGATGGGTTGCTCACAAGTACGTAAACCCAACTCTGGAGAATTCAATGCTTCTAGCTTCTGTGGCACCAGCACTCACAAGCACTCTCATATACAGAGAAAAGCATACATACACACAAACTTAAAAATAAATTTATTTGTTAAAAGTAGTGTTCTGAAATGTTAGTACTCAATAAATGATTTTTGTAAACTAGTAGTATTTCAGAAAAAATAGGATTCAACTGAGTAACTAAATGCACATTTGAATTTTATTAGACTAGAAATATTTTACCTGTGACTCCCACTAGTATCCCTATACACAGAGGGACTTCTATGTGGGTTATGGTTACACTACATGACTCAGTTGCATTTTAGGGTCCTGAAGACCATTTTTGATGACAATACAGACTCTTCCCTTATTATTACAGATGTCAGATAAGGTGACTTGTATAACAAGAAAGGACATGAATCTCTTATGAGTTAAAGTCACCTACTGGTGATGGTATCAGAAATCAAGACCATTAAAGGAGCCAAAGGAAATGGTACCTAAGATGCTGAGAGTCTGAAAGGTTATTTGCATAAGACGTATCCCAATTCTCTCTCTCTCTCTCTCTCTCTCTCTCTCTCTCTCTCTCTCTCTCTCCTCACCCTGTTTCTGTAACCGATGCTCTGTGTTGGAAGACTGATTTGTGGTCTCTCATTTCTCCTTTCCTTGTTCATGAAATCAAGACTATTCTTCCATCTCATTAACTACTAGTTTTAGCAAAAAGTAGCAGAATTTAGTCCTTTTCTTGGTAACATACCTAGTCAGCCTTGACAACATTATCACTCTCTTAGTTAGGGTTTTATTGCTGTGAAGAGAAAACATGACTATGGCATCTCTTATAAAGGAAAACATTACTTGAAGATGACTTACATTTTCAAAAGTTTAGTCTGTTATAGCCATACTGAGAAGCATTGCAGCATCCATGCTGATATGGTGCTAGAGAAGAAGCTGAGAGCTTAACATCTTGATCTGCAAGGAACAGAAGAAGACTGTGTTCCATGATGGACTTAGCTTGATTATATGGAACCCCAAAGCTCACCCTCATAGTGACACACTTCCTCCAACGAGGCCACATCAAGTCCGAGTAGTGTCATTACATATGGTCCAAGCATTGAAACACATGAGCATATGGGAGCCATACCTGTTCAAACCACTACAATCAGCATGCAGATATTATTCCATATGTCTTACTCTTATTTTAGTATTTTCTTTTTCTTTTTACTCATAGCTAAATCAGAGTATTAGAATGTCACATGCAGGAGGAGCTACAAAAAAGTATGACTTTATGATGAAATATCATGGTTTCTTATTCCAGAGAATTCCTTCTCTTTTCTTTAAGTCTGTAGAAAACCAACAATTTGAGTACTTATAGAAGAATGTTGAGAATACTTTTATTGCTTATGCAGTTTAAAATTTCATAGTCTGATCCATAAGGTAACAATGGGAAGCTGGTATGGAAGAATATGGATTTATATGAAATACCTGACCCCACATTGTTCCAATTTTACTAAGAAATTCTGCATTTAAAGACAAGCCAAGATCACTCTGTATTATTAACTCTGATAATTGACTGCTAAATTGATTGGTTTCTGCTACATTGCTACAAACAAAATGCCTAATAAGAATAATGGAAGACAGTAAATAATTATGTGGATTCTGTGTCAGAGGCAGTTGGGAAATGGGAGGCATAGCAGCAGAAACATGAGGATAACAGCTTGCTTAATAGACACAGATCAGGAAGCAGTGACTGCAGCCAGAATCAAGAGGACTTATGAGCTTCAAAAGATCACTCCTAGTTACCTACCTGTGTAAGCCAGCTCTGCCTCATGAAGAGCATTTCAAATACTTCTATAAATTTAGGATCAAATATCAAACTGTGTGCCTGTGGGTGACAGTCTCAGATTCCATTCACAACACTGAAAATTTATGTGAATTGTACTTCATTTCCTTCTTTATCCTGACCTTTTCTACATTTTGTATTAAATATTTTAAAAATATTAATTTAAGAATTTGTAGTGTCTATTTACTATATCCCGGGTGGACGCTAATTTGTGATCTTGTTGCTTCCTTACCTGAAGGGCACAACTGTATATTTTTTTGGTGAAAACAGAACATTTGTTGATGGACTAAAAAGGCTCATGCAATTGGTCTTGGTAGTTCTGATAATGAATTTTATCACTTCTGGCATATTGTCTGGATGTTAATGGTAAATCTTTCATGGAGCAAGTCTCCAATGAAAGGCTAACCTCTCCATTGTTTTTTTTTTTTAATTTATCCCTTCAAAATTTCTCAGAAAATTTTCCATACATACATTGTGTCTGGATCTATAATTTAAGTAAAAGTATAATACACTAGGTAATAAAACATTAATTATATGAAAGCATAGATTTCCCTCACTGTTAATAGATAACACATGTTTACCCCTTGTGCTTAACGAAGTCTGTGATGTTTAAGTCCTTTATATAAAATGGTAGGAATTTTTTGTACAACCCTCACCTATATATTTGAATCCATCTAAAAATGCATATATTGCTTACAATAAAGTAATTGCTGTGCAAATAGTTCTTGAACTCTATTATTTAAGATAATAATGAGAAAGAAGTCTGCATATGTTCAATGCAAATACAAATGTACTTTAAAAACTTTTATATTATGTCTATTAGTGGGGTGGTGGTGGTGGTGGTGGTGGTGGTGGTGGTGGCGGCGGCGGCGGCGGCGGCGGCGGTGTGTGTGTGCGTGCGTGTGCACACGCATACACATGCATGCTATGGAACACACGTGGGCATCAGAGAACAACTTAGGGAGAACTACATGTGTTTACAGGATCAAACTCCTGTTTCAGGCTTCTCATCAGGTTTGTTTATCTGTTGAATTATTTCATCAGTCTCAGATGCAAATTTTACAATATTTCCAACACAAAGGAATTTGACTTGACTCAAAAGATACAAATTCTGCATATTCAGATGGCCAAGGATAACTGTTATTAGACTATAAAACGTTCAAGAAAATGAAAATTAGATATAGCACTTTCAAAAGATTTAGTTAACAGTGAAGGATGTGTTTATTATGCAAACAAAAATCATCTACTTAGACTTCTTTCGATGGCCCTGACAAAGGAACAAATTCAGAGTAAACTTCAACTTCACAGAGTCATAAAAATGTTCCAACTATACTTTAAATCATTCCTATAAGTATTGAGAGCAGGCAGCGCCTCAGCTTTCTGCCTGGAGGCAATTTTGAGACTGTGGGCACTAAGGGGGATTTCAGAGGCCTTGTTGAGTTGAGAATTTGTAGACTGGAGTTGAAAGAAGCAAAAGCAACTTAAAGCTGTGAGACAGACTTCCAACAGAAAGAAAGATGCAGCAAAAGTTATTAAAACTGCCTTGAATCATTGCTAATCATTCAGCTCTGCAGACTGAATGATGTTCCACTGCCAGACTTGTGAATGACAAGTTTAGCAGTTCTTGGAAAACAGCTGAGATGACTTGTGTGTGCTTTTTAACAGCTGAGACATGTCTATGATCACCCGGTTAGAAACAGGGCTGTTAGGATAGTCAGCAGAAGACTCAGGGTTCCTGTTTTAATAGCAAGGCAGACACGTTTCTGGAGTCAGTAGTGTCTGGAGACACTACTAAGATAGGTGTGGTGATACAATGTCCCAATCCCAGCCTCGGGAAGGCTGACAAAAGAGGGGTAGCTTCAAGATGAAGAGCAGCCTAGTTCCTGTCTCAGACAACCAACCATTCGGCCATCAAACACACACACAGTACATACACACTGAGAGACAGACAGACAGTCACACAGATAGGCAGGAAGGCAGACAGACAGACATACACAAACAAACACACACACACGCACATACACACACACACACATTTTTTAGCATTCCAAGCAAAGCTAGAGAGCTGTCTATTATGATCAAATTGACCTGAAAATAACTTTATCATTTGCCTAAATAAAGCAAGAGAGGAGAGTATAGGTCAGTAGTAGAGAGCTTGGTTCTTGACACCAAGATGCATGCACACAGAAAATGATTTTGCTAGGTGTAATATTGGTACTATATGATTGTTCTCCAACCTACTTGAGAAATTGAAGAAGAAGAATAGCTTCTGACAGGAGTTAGAGACCAAGCAGGGCATACAAATGAGATTCAGAGTCACATGTTCCCCAAAACAAATAAAATAAATCACAACACTACCTACAGAGGACAGCAAAATACAGATACTTGAGAATGGCAGCACTTGAATTATCCCTAATTCACAAATCATTAACGTATGGAGGTAAAGTAGGCTGGCAGCTAAAAGCCTCTTTCCTAGAACAGGCATACCAAACTGAACAATTCTTTATTCACCACATCCACAAAAGCTAAAAAAATCAAGGCAGGGATAACAGTACCAAATTTTAGTCTAACAGCCAAAAATGGCATATGGACAGTGGCAGAGTTGTTTGTCTTGCTCATAGCACTAAACTCTGAGGAAAGAGAGACCTCCTTCTTAGAAGATGGAAAAAGAATCAAACCCAGGCTTTGGATTTGAAACCTGGGCATCAGGCAAACAGACATAGCCCTTATTGGCTTCCACCACTTGTCCTACAACACTGACATGTTTGGTGGTGTCTGCAGCAGGACTTCTCTCACTATAACACCAGGCAGAAGTCTGGTACAGGGCCGTGTACTAGAGGTGCAGTACAGTTAGAAGCTAAAAATGACACAAGCTGCAAAGTGCTCATAGAGCTTCTAGAAACATCTTACAATGGTGCCAAGACCAGGATTCTAGGATGACTAAACTTTACTGAACACCTTGATATTTGTAGAAAAAGTATGTTTTTTAAGTGAGTTGCTATTTTTGCTTTCTTAAATTCTTCTATGCAAATCCCACTAACCAGAAAACTTTTTTTGTACTTCTTAAAGTGTAGATAATTCTGCTAGTGATGAATTGTTCATGATGTGTATGTCCTAAAATACTTTTTAAGCTTTAATTTACTTAATCATACAGAAAACTTGTACTTATTCAGGTAATCTTATGCAATCTCTCTATATAAGAAGTATAGAATAATGTTCAAATTAGGGTAAACATATTTACTTCTTTGAATATTTAAAATCCATTTATGGTTCAAAAACCATTTAAAATCTTGTTAACTGGCATTTGTAAAATGTACAACACATTATTTAGGTTATAACAGAGTAAGATTCTGTGTCAAACAAACAACCATTAGACTATTGTTCCACACACCACACAGACAGACACAAACACACACACATATACACACACATGTGCACACACACACAAAGCCCTACTCTGTAGCATTCCAAGAAAAGCTGGAGAGCTATATATTGTGGTCAGATTGACCGAAAAATAACTTTAGCATTTGCCTAAATAAAGTGCAAGAGGGAAAGCCGGAATTTGTTACTGTTCTCTAGCTACAACTCAGAACCCATAGATGCATCCTGCCCCTACTGCCCACAGCTTCTCATAGCCACTACTCAACCCTGAACTGATCAAAGAACTGCTTTTATGTCACACATGCGAGTGACATCAAGCAGCACTGGTCTTTATGTACCTGGCTGACTTCACTTCACAAAATTCCATTGAACCCATCTTATAAGCATCAAGGTCTTGTCCTCTGATGACTTATATCTATCCAATAAATTAGTTAGTTTCTGTCTTTTGGTGTTTATACAGATGTGAGACTGCTGGATAATGCCACTATTTTTTGTTGAAGTTTTTGTCATAAGCTTTCCATTTTTATCATTGTTCAGATTTTAACATTGTGAGGAATTCCTGGTTGATAATTGCTTTTTCATTCAGCATTTTAAAATGTAACTGCATTGTCTTTTTATTTCTGGTATTACTCATTAGATGTATGTAATCACTCTTTGTTCTTCGGTCCATATGTGTTTCTCATTTTTAGAAGTTTTGCTTTTCACTGGTGTATTAACTGATTTTCTATTGCTCTAACAAAACATCATAAGCAAGGCAGCTTAGAGAAAGATCTTTGTGGACTCATGGCTTCAGAAGGAGAAGAGTCCATCACCACTAAGATGCCAAGACAGCAGGCAGGCATGACAACTGGACAATTAACTGAGAGCACAGATATTAAACCCATAAGCAGGAAGCAAAAATTAGATTGGGAATCATGAGAGTCTTTGAACTCTCAAAACCTGACCCAATGACACAGTTACTCTAGTAAGCCTCCTAAGCCTCCCCAAACAGCATCAAAGACTGGCAACCAACTGTTCAAATGTCAAAGAGCATCGGGGACTATTATTCTGTTAAGATGGTTTTTGTGTGTGTGTGTGTTCTTATTCAAAATCTTGACCTTTGTTGAATAATTTTGTTAAAAGTTATTACAGTTTACTTACACAGAAACAAGTTGAATGGATTGAATGCAGTCTTATCAATTCTAATACCAAACAACACTTCTTTGGGGCTAATTTTATCCCATTTTTGTGGCAACACCTTTCTGTATGTTCATCAAATTCTACATGGAGTATATGTATTTCTACTCAGAGATCCAAAAGATAGAAACATTCTGGCCTTGTACATGTTCTGTGGATGTATACCTATATTATAATTTTCTATGTTCTTTGTTAAATAGCTCATGCACCAGCTTGTACTGATCAATACTTAACTGACAACTTGAACAAGCAACTATTTCTTTAAGGATTTTTTTTGTCTCTGAGATCTTGCCCCCAAACTGGTATTTATTCCTAGAATCCCAGGATGTGCAGTGGTCTCTGTGAACCTTGATCTGATTTTCTATCCCGTCATAGCTATCTGTAACCCATCACAAAGCAATGAATGAGGCAGTTGAGTGTTCTCCTGATTTGTGTTACGTACTCTAGGTCACTGACCTCTTTTCCCAAAAATCTACAACTAGCTAACTATTGCATTAGTTATTCTGTCTGATATTTTAATTGCTTTCTGGCAACAGAATAACTTGGACTCTTGTTATTTCATCTTGGCCTGAAGTAAATAACTTTGAGCTTGTACCAAGATTCTCTTATCAGATATTGATGGAGAACTAATATGGTATATTTATGCATTTTAGATATGTTGACCATCATGAGATTTTCTAGATCATTTGCTCAAAACTACAGGGCAACTTGTACTATATCCAAACCATGCTGAAAGGTTTTTCTTATTCTCTGAACCATATAAAATAGGTTGCATATGAGTCATGTCATAAATAACTCCAACAATATGTCTGTGTGCAGAATAAAACTCTGCGCCAATTAAAGTCTGCCAGGCCAAACATTTTGTAGCTGTCATAATGGTAAGAGGCTGGGATTAAATAGTTTCTCTCTTTTCCTTATTAAAAATATTCTGGAATTATTAAATTAAGTAGATAATGCAATAGTATAGTGTTTAATGCTAACCTCACTTGCATGAAAATATTAGGGTACTTAAGTCTCTTAACATTTGTACACCATCCATGAAGATGATAAGTCATCTTAATCCTACAGGGAATCTCAGTCCTGCTGAATGTTCAGAAGGCTAAATTATGGTAGAAAAAGATTTCTATTATTACTGTCATTGTTTTGCAAACATTCTGCCTTTGTTTATCCCTACTGACAGGTAAGGAAAAAACATCTGTCAATCGCAGAAGTTGCATGGAACTGTTCCAGTAATAATAATTCTACATTTCCTGATGACATTTCATTTGATTGACTAATGCTATTAGTATATTATATTTATGTCCATCAAAGATTTAATGATTCATCTCACTGCAAAATAAATTAAAAGACAAAACTGTATAGTTAAAAGTGGCTTGGAACCAATGAGATGGCTCAGCAGGTGTAGGCACTTGCTGGGAGGCCTCACACCCTGAGTTCTATCCCTAGAACTTGCACAATTAGACAGGCTTCTGACCACCACACAAACATTGTATACACATATCTTTACATAAGTAAGCACACAAAAGAACTCCAAAAATTTTAAAAAAATAATAAAACAAGGTTATTTGATTCAGATCACCACTTCCATAGCTCTTAAGTCCATTACTAGACTAAACACAGCATTTGGATTTAACCTTTTGTCCTTACTGCAGAATGGTGTTAGGACCTTTAAAATAGCCTCAGCTATAACAATGGGCATTGAGCCATTGATTTAAAGAAAAAATTATTTTCTATAGCTACTTAGAAAACTTATTACACTTAGTCATAAGGATATTCATAAAGATTTGGCCTATTGTGAGACAGAATTGAATAAAAATTTCTTTTATACCTTGTGATGCCTAATGTGGTCCAGTTGGAAAAAATATAGACTCCCTTGTTAGGGGGCTTCTGGGCATATCTGTGTAACTGCAGAGGATTAGCTGGACTGTATTGATTGAAGTGAGAACACAGGCTCATTGTTGGCAGCACCATTTCCTTGCTGAGATCCTGGTAAATATGGAGGGTTTCACGTCTTCCCTCAAGTTAATGTACTGGAATACAAGAATGCGGAGAAATATTGCCCTGAAAATTGAATAAATATAGTGCTTTCCTCCTTGGTGCTTGACATTAGTTTATTTCTCAGTATGTCTCTATATTTTTATCTACATAATTTCTACAGCACATTCCTCTATACTCTTTTCCTATCCCCGTAGCACCAGGATCTTATAGATATTGCCCATTGTGGTGATTACATCCACTCATTGTCAGATGTTCAATTTCTGCGGTATGCCTTCAGGTACTGAATTTCACTTTCTCCGTTAATTTCAGACAGTTCAACTTCATGACAAAAGTTATATTTTCAATTTAAATTCTTGGCTATCATTTGACTTTTTAAATAAACTAATTTGGAATCATTTCATATTTACAGAAATTTTGCCGATAGTTGAGAGTTAGAGATGCTTCCCAGCCCTCCCTCCACAACATGCCCATTTAACTTTTCTTAATGTGGTATATTTGCTTAAACTATAAATGTTAATACTGCTAGAATTCAATACCTAATTAAAAAAAATAATTTAAAAATGAATTGTATAGGAGTACCCTGAATAAGGAGATAAAGCTACTTCTCCCCAAAGCTATGGGTTATTAAATAAAAATGTGAGTACAGGGATGGATTACCTCCAGTTATTGATCAAAGAGGTCCTGAAGCTACCAAAACATAATAGCCAGTTGCTATTTTAATTGGTTTTCCACTAGAACTAGATGGTACACACTACTGCTTAAGACAATGCTCCTTCTGAATAGAGGGCATTCAAAAATCAAGCTGGAAGTGGGCCAGAAGCTTCTTTCCTACTGAATATCCCACATGCCTGTAGGTGCTGCATAGGCTGTTAGGAGAGAATGGTCTTAGTCATATGTGGATCCTGCATGCAACCCTGCTACTGCTTGGGAAAGACTTCTCCAGTGGTGCAATAATGGCAAGTCTGTTTGAGGGATAACCAAACACTTTCTGAGTGTAACTCGGGCTGCATCATGGGACACAGTTTTGTTCTCTAAACCCAGTCAAAAGCCATGACAAAGGAATTCATAAGCAAAGGAGTGAAAAGGTGCTGTTTTGATTAATGGTCACATGAGCAGTCAGTTTGCCTTTCAAACAATATGCTTATGTGCACAGATTAGTGCTGCTGCCAGCCTTGTTCAGAGAAGCTTCACTTTGCAATGGGCAGGGGCTGGTGCCTGAAGAGATTCATGTCCCACCAGAGTTATAAGAAGAAATGCCTATTGATTCTAAGCCATAAATAGAACACATATATCACTCCCTCCAAGTCTCGAGAAAATTCATTGTAGAGGGGGTGGAAAGAATAGGAGGGCCAGACATGGAAGAACTGTACTGTAGAATAATGACTTTTGGGTATGACAAGATTGTTACAGTCTTCAATTCACAACAGCTGTGATTATCTATGCAAGACTGGATCCATTAAAAACCTGTGGTTATTGGTCATGGGAGGCAGAGTGTCTCATAAGTCTCTACCTCCCCCTACATAGTTATATAAATATAAATGGTAAAGGTTTATGTGGGGAGAAGAAACATTTTCTTCAAAAATTTAAGGTGCCCATGCTCTTGTAAACAAGTCCCGGACTGTTGTAATAATTATTCTTGGTTGTCACCTTGAATAGATCTGAAAACCAAAGTGATTGGGTACACTTGTGAGGGATTTTTCTTAATTAAATCATTTAAAGTAGGAGGGCCACCCTTAAGCCAGATCTTTTGTTGTGGGAAGATCCTCTTTTACTCTAGGCTACACATTCTGATAGAATCCTATATAATGAGATGGAAAAGGGAAGCTTTTACATTTTGGGAGCTTGCTTTCACTCTAACTGGCAAGTTTATTTCTTCATTAACATTAGAGCCTTACTTCTTCCAAAATTCTGACATGTACAGAAAACCAGTCGAGACATGCAGCCTCATGGACTGATTTACTGCTGAATTCGTGGACTTTCTATTGACAGTCATTGTTGAACTCGCTGGGCCACAGCCTATAAGCCACTCTACTAAATCCATATATATCCATCCATATATAATCTTCAGTCTATCAATTCTGTTCCTCTAGAGCAGTGGTTCTCAACCTTCCTAATGCTGCAAAACTTTAATACTGTTCTTCATGCTGTAGTGACCCTCAACCAAATACAATCATTTTCATTGCTGCTTCATAACTGTATTTTGGTACTGTTATGAATCATAATGTAAATATCTGTATTTTCTGATGGTCTTAGGTGACCCCTGTAAAAGGGTCATTCAACATCTGATGGGATTATGACCCACAGATTGAGATCCACTGCTCTGGAGAGCCCTGACTAATAACACTGTGTGGTAAGCTATCCTTACAAAACTACTTGGATCAAAATAAAAGTCACTTTAGTAAAAGGACAATACTGTGTAAGTGAAAGAATATCATCATGAGTGGGAAAGGGTCCAAAGAGGGCAATGAAGGTTGGATATGAGCACAATATATATAAATATATAAAAATATGTCAGACCATTATGTAGAGTTAACATATGATAATAAGACATAAAAAGACTATTGAATGAACTAAAATTTATTTGATTTTATCTATTTTTTTAGACTGATATTCTCATTCTGTTCATCCTTTTCACCACAGTGCATGTAGCTTTGATGTTTCACTAGCTCATGGTACTGTGACATATTATTATTTCATTGTTTTTATTACCTTGGCAGGTTTTAAAGGTAACAAGGTATCCTATTGAAAATTCCAAGTCTTGTATTTTTTAATATTAAATTGGACTAGATTTATAGGCTTATAGAAAAGTGTCATGAGAGGAAATGTGCTTCTCATCAAGTGCTATCAGGGATCCTTAGCATCGTTGTGATCAAAGATGATATTGACCCTGGCAAGGTACTGCTTACTATGTTGCTGTCCTATCTTCTAATTCCCAAAACTCTTCTGCAAAGTAAGCCACTAAATGTGGTGTATACTAGAAAGCTCCATTAAATTAATTCACAAAGATGGGAGCATCCACAATTGATAGGGTTCAGAAGACATACATATCTTCTATTTATTTATCCAAGTACTTTCTTTTTTT
>NC_022020.1:38117685-38118808 GCF_000317375.1 Microtus ochrogaster | reverse complement strand
ATGGATGGAGATAGAGATAGAGAACCACACTGGAGCACTGGTCTGAGCTCCCAAGGTCCCAATGAGGAGCAGAAGGAGGGAGAAGATGAGCAAGGAAGTCAGGTCCAAGTACTTTCTTATATCTGTATGGCATCATATATGTGCATTTTATACTTTGATTTATCACACAATGCTGCAAATACGTATTTTACATGCTACATCAGTCCATTCTTGTTATTCCTACCTATGGTTTGTCTAATCCTTTGAATTAAGTATCTTAGTATATGACCATATCACCTCGAATGTACCAGATCTTTGAAATGAAGCCTTATACCAGTTACCTTTGGGCCGTAGATTCTTTGCTATATCTAGGAGTCTCTTCTATAGAGTCACTATGTAAATGTTACCAAGAAAATTTTAAGGATGAAAGCCTGGGGTTATAATTATTTGTGGGATATGAAGAACCTCATTTCATATCTGGAATTAGGAAATCTCTTTGTCCCCTGATGCTCTTGGTGTGCCCACTGTTCTTGTGATATTGACCTCAAATTGCTGAAAATTAGTAATAATGAGTTTGCCTGGCAATAGCTTTTTAAGATCATTTGAAACACCTCCATGCCATTGTCCCAGTTATGTAAGCTTAAAATTTCTGCCTGGGCTGCACCTGCAGCTATTCTTGAATTAGCATGAACAATTTTTGTAGCAAATTCTGCATTCCCTGAACTTAGAACTGAATGCTCTGAATTTCCAAATGTAACAGACAGAATTTATTTATGAAGATGCCTGAGAAATGCCCTTGTTTGATATCCAAAACTCTATATTAAAAGACATAAATAACTTAGCATATGCCTAAAGAAATTCAAAACTTTGTTTCTATGTTCTACTTTACCAGCCTTGATCTCTTTGTATTATGGTATTTCTATCTGTACAAACAAAAAATATTTCTGACACCTGCTAGATTTTCCTGAACTGGAGTTTAAAATATCACTTGGGTTGTCTGTTGAAGAGGCACACTTTTAAATCTTTGTATCAGCAAGGTTACCCTTCTAGTAGGTGGATTTGCCCCATTCATTTTTCTCTTCCTCTCATTATCCTACCAGCAATCCCCTCCCTTTTGTAGCATCATTGAACTTTTATTTTTCTC
>NC_022020.1:38108265-38117562 GCF_000317375.1 Microtus ochrogaster | reverse complement strand
TATATGATTTCACTGTATTTAAAGGCATATATTGATGCAGTGTTAAATTAAAAGACTCATATATTTTGTCACTCAAAAATGAAGAGTCCTTGGAGGCACACTGTGGCCTTGATTCTGATGTTTTTCAACTTGGTATCAGTCACGTTATTTATTCTTTCTCCCCTTCTCATATCATTTATTTTTAAAAATATAGTTAATATATTTTGGAAAAAATAGCTTTATTTTAAACTAAAATCCATAAATTTTGAACTAAGAATGTCTTAATCAGGCTTTGGGTAGTTCAGAATATTAAAATGAGGCTATTAACACAGTTTCTATTAACATTTGGGTTATCCAAAGATTTCATGTAACTTAACACTATCATTATGATGACTTTGCATATAATAATTCTTACCGTATGTCTTTGAAAAGTTAGGGTTTTTTTTTAAGAATTCTTTTACTTTTTAAATTATATGTATGTACATGTTTAGGTATGTGCAAATTGAGTGCCTATGAATGCTAGAAGAATATATTGAATCTTCAAGAACAGGCTGTTGTGAGCTACCCAGCAAGGATTCTGGGAACCTAACTCAGATCTGATGAAAGAGCAGTAAATGTTTTAAAAATTGAGCCATCTCCAGGCCATGACAGTTTTTGTTGTTAAAATGACACAATCTAGAATCACTAGGGGACTTTTCCTTCTCCTCAACCTCCTAATTTTCTCAGGATATCTTATCTGTTTCCCCTTCTCAGGGGGATCCATATATTCTCTCTTAGAGTTCTCCTTGTTACCTAGCTTCTCTGGGATCATGGACTATAGCCTAGTTATCCTTTGCTTTCCATCTAATATCCACTTATGAGTGAGCGCATACCATGTTTGTCTTTCTCAGTCTGGTTTACCTCACCTCAGGATGGTTTTTTTTTTCTAGTTCTATCCATTTGTATGCAAGTTTCAAAATGTCATTGTTCTTTACTACTGAGTAGTATTCCATTGTGTAAATGTACCACAATTTCTTTATCCATTCTTCAGTTGAGGGGCATCGAGGTTGTTTCCAGGTTATGTCTATTATGAATAATGCTGCTATGAACACAATTGAGCAAATGACCTTGTGGTATGAGTGTGCATCCTTTGGGTACATGCCCAAGAGTGGTATTGCTGAATCCTACAGTAGATTGATTCTCAAATTTCTGAGAAACCACCATGCTTATTTCCCAAGTGGCTGTACAAGTAAGTTTACATTCCCACCAGCAATGGAGGAGTGTTCCCCTTCCTCCACATTCTCTTCAGCATAAGCCATCATTGGTGGTTTTGATCTTATTTATTCTGACCAGTGTAAGATGATACCTGAGTCATTTGGGAGGAAAGGAGAAGGGGAGGGAGGAGGAGAACATGATGGGATGGAATGCTCAAGCAGGGAGAGAGACAGTGAGAGAGAGAGAGAAAATGATATCTTGACTGAGGGAGCCAATAAAGAAGCATAGCATTAGGTTAATTCCCAGGAATCCACAAGGATGACCCCAGCTAAGACTCTAAGCAACAGTGGAGAGGATGCCTAAACTTGCCTTCCCCTGTAATCAGACTGATGAGTAGCTTAGTTGTCCTCATAGAACCTTCAACCAGCAATTAATGGAAGCAGATAGAAAGATCTACAACAAAGTACTGGGCTGAGCTACCTGAGACCAGTCCGAGAGAGGGAGGAGTGATAATATGAGCAAAGGGGTCAAGACCATGATGGCGATACCCACAGAAAAGGCTGACCTGAGCTAGAAGAGCTTACTGACTCTGGACTGATAGTAGGAAAACTAGAATAGGATCAAATTAGGTTCATTGAATTTGGGTGTTAGTTGTGAGGCTTAGGGAGTCTGTGGGGTCACTGGCAGTGGGACCAGGATTTATCCCTAGTGTTTAAACTGGTATCTAGGAACTCATTCTTTTTTTTGTTCGGCTTGGTTTTGGGGGGGAAGGTCTTGGTTATGCCTCAACGTGAAGTGTCAGACTTTGTTGACTCCCCATCTCTTTCTGAGGAGTGAATGGGGAAGGTGGAGAAAGAGGAAGGAGGAGAGGGAGTGGGACCGGGGATAGCTATGAAAAAAAGTATCATTAGGTGAAACGGCCAATGAAACTGTCTGAAGGGATATGTATTTAAGTCCTTAATTAAGGACTGTCTTAATTACATGCAGTGATGCAAGTGGCACCATTCCCTAGGCCTGGAGTCCTAGACAATGCATGAATAGTTAAGACAAACTGCATACTAGCAAGAATCCATGTATTAATTCATCGTTCCCTGCTCTTGGCGATGGATTGACTGTGGTTAGCTATTTCAAGTCCCCGTTGCTTGAGTTCCCCACAACAGTGGACTGTAAACTAGATAAATTTGAACCAGATAAATTCTTTTCTTTTTATGTTGCTTTTTTTCTGGATATTTTATCTCAACAATAAAAAGCAAAACTAAGACATGTGATCTTGAGCATGTTGCTTTTTCTTTAAAATAAAGCAAAATTTTGCTTCTTAGGTGTACTGTGGAAGTTAATATGAAATGACTGATTTCAGTAAATAGCACACCATTTAATTTCATTATTCATTTCCTTTGATTTCTCACTATGCCTCTCTCGTCTTCCTCATTACTATAATTCTTATTCTTGAGATTCACTGTTTCACCCCATCCCGTGGAAAGGTTATTCTGTATAGCCCAGAAACTCACTCTGTAGAACTGGCTGGCTTCTAACTTAGAGATCTGTCTGCCTCTGCCTCCACTGTGCTGGAATTAAAGGCTTGGGTTACCATGCTGGCAAGATCTACTGCTATAAACATGCAGCTTATGTTACCCATGTAACGAAGCCACCAGTTAGTTTTCAAGGACTTGGTGACAAGTTGAAAGGCATGCATGTTAATCCATTAAAATATTCCCACCCCTGCAAGAGGAAACCATGTAAGCAGAAAGTAAAGGTAAGATTTCATCAGATCTGCTTGTCCTAATGTCCCAGATACAGAAAGAAAGCCTTGGCTCTGCTGCATGACTACCACTGTTCACTTTGAGTTCCTCAGTCTTTTCCCATAACATCATCCCCTCCATTTTATAATGCAACCTTTTTACTTCTTCCTACATTCATGAAAATTTAATTGTTAGTCTGCACATGCCACTTGAACATGTCTTCTGTTATCTGGGTGCTATATGTCCCCAATTTCTGTTCCATACCATCGACATTCGTCATGACAAACAGTTGGCTTTTTGGATTTAAAGAAAATGTGTTAACTTATTAAACATCACTGAACCTCAATATTCTCACAGCAAAAAGGAATAAGTACGATCACTACTCCCAGAGCTATGAGAGTGAAAGTGGCTTGTGGAAGATCCCTCAGAAATGCTGAAGGAATCCGGTTTTGACCTTGGGGTTTCTTCAGAATCACCTCATGTCCCAACTCTTTATTACATTTCTGTTTTTCCACAGGGGACTTTCTTTTGTGGTTCAAATTCATTTCATAGTTATTTTAAAATCTCATGTTGCTCAAATTCTGTGAATTCCCTGGAGAACTCCTTTGTACTCTCCACTGTGTTCATGTACTTACCTTCCCCAGCCGGTAATACTGCTAATAATCCAGGGATAATGACAAAGTCATTTCCTCTGTGTATAACTGACTCTACTGGAAACAAAGCTCAGTATACATTTGCTTTGTGATCTTATTTCAGTCACTTAATTCCAATAAAAGTAGATAAAGTTTATAATTTGAGGAGAGTCAATTAAGGTAGGTAGGCAAATTACATAATGAAAGTTTCTTCATTATGATAAGTACTTATTGAATATTTGATGACTTTTTGGTAATTATGAAGACAAATTGTCTGTACTTACATCTAAGCACCTCATTGATTACCGGGTACATAGCTATAAATGTAATGAGAATCTTTATGTGAACCATCAAAGGTTAATGATCAGAGCAGGGTCAAAAACATGGGCAGGGAACAATACTAATACTAAAAGATTCATATCCCAACCTATGTATTATGTTTCAGATAAACCACACTGCATAATTACCATAAAGTCTACTTGTTCTTCAAATTCTAACATAAAACCTTTAATTTCTATTTTGTCTTATATCATGCCCACTGGTAGGACATAGGCCATTTAAAGCTGAATTTAGGAAGACCAAAGCCAAAGATCGATCGATCTATCTATCTATCTATCTATCTATCTATCTATCTATCTATCTATCTATCTATCTATCTATCTATTTATCTATCTATTCATATAAAACAAACATATTTGCAGCTATCTATTTCTAGGATCATACCCATTGTTTAAAAAATCGATTAGACTTTTAGGCCAGCAGTTCTCAACCTGTGGGTTGTCACATCTTTTGGGGGCTCAAATGACCCTATCAGAGGAGTTGCATATCAGATGTCCTTCATATCAGGAATTTGCATTACAATTCACAACCATAGCAAAAATACAGTTGTGAAGTAACAATGGAAATAGTTTCATGGTTTGGGGTTCACCACAGCATGAGGGGTTTTAACATCTTGCAGCCTTAGGAAGGCTGAGAACCACTGCTTTAGGCAAAGTCACCTTTTATTAGCTCTTCATTTTTTCCTGATAGCTCCATGTCTGTCACACACGCATAGAGAATCTGGAGTTGGTTATAGGAGGTTCCTGAAATATTCTCTTTCACATTCTCTTCCCTCTCCCATAGAAAAAGATTTGTGCAAGCACAAAAATACATGTTTTCTGCTTGTTTGATTGAACTAATTCTCTTCTGTTTATTCATTTGGTGTGCAAACCATTTTGAATATAATCTCTGTATGTGCTTAATAAAAATGATCATTTAATTTTAAAGACCTGGTATAATAATTGGAAAGCTATTTAAAAAAATAGTGTAATATTAACCCATGTTGTATTCAACTAGTTTTTATCCTTTGTGGAATGAATTTAATGCATATCTATAATTATTATTCATGTAAAGAGGACACAATGTGGCCTTTCAATGCTTATCATCAATATATAACAACAGACCTGGAAAGTAGTATATCTGTTACACCAGACAGTAAAATTTTCTTTATATTAACAACATTCGATATTCTCTTTACTATCTTAACATATTCAGGGTAGCCAGGCAGTGGGAGCACACGCCTTTAATCCCAGCAGTAGGGAAATAGAGGCAGTCAGATCTCTGTGAGTTCGAGGCCAGCCTAGGCAGCCAGGACTACAGAGAAACCGTGTCACAATAAACCAAAGATAGATAGATAGATAGATAGATAGATAGATAGATAGATAGATAGATAGATAGATAGATAGATAGATAGATAGATAGATAGACAGATAGATAATATTCAGGAGTTAGAGAGGTGTTTAAGACAATAAAGCATTTGCTAGGCAAGCATAAGGACATATGTTTAGATTCCCCAGCACTCATTCAAACCCAGGTGACATGTTACTCATCTATAATTCTGGCACAGGGCAGGCAGAGACAGAGGATCTCTGGATCCAGCTCATGGGCTAACCATCCCTGATAAAATGGTAACTCCAGGTTCAGTGAGAGATTGTCTCAAATATGATATTGACCTCTGGTTTTTACTTGTGTGAATGCACGCACATACGCAAAATTATGCACTCTCACACACACAGAGATTCATACACAATTAAGAATTCCAATTAATTATTTTCAAAATAGCTCTATCACTTCACTACAGAATATAAATTATGTCTTTAATCCATTATAGTTTCACAAGTGCGGTTGATTCTGTCCTTCCTTTTTCTTGGCTCTGTTCTTAGACTTTGTTAACTACTATTTTATTGTCTGTTTCTACAAGATGAATGTTTTAACTTCCACATGCTAGTAGAAATAAGCATTATTTATCTTAAAAGACATGACTTACTTAGCAAAATATCATCCCATTGTTTCCTTTACACTGTAAATGCAAATGGTAAAAATTCGTACATTTTTTTGTGGGTTAATAAAGTTTCTTGCATTCCCCATTTTCGAAACCATCCAAGCGTGGATAGACACATGTCAATTTTCTGTTTGGGAACAATGAGTACTACTTAATAAGTGTGCGAATATATGTGTATCTTTGGAACACTGGATTCAATTCTTTTGGATAGATACCCAGTTGTGGGATTGTCGGGTCATTGGATAGTTCCTTTGAAGAAAAAGAAATAGTACTGAACAAGTATTTCGCCATAATGTCTTATTGTTACCCTTGTCACAAACCAGTTAGCTGCAAATACATAGATTTATATCTGAATTCTCTTTCTCTAATATGTTCTATTATCTCTTTTTTGATGCCAGAGCCACACTAATTTGGTTTTACTAGGTTTGCAGTACATTTAAATTTAGGGAGTAGAATGCCTCTAACTTTGTTTTTTCAGCTCACAATTTTTCTATTATTTTTTTGTAAACAACCACAAGTTTTTTAGTGGTTTTCTATTTCTACTAAATGTAATTGATAAGAATTTCTTTGAAACTCTTTTAATAATAGTAATATTTCCATATACACATGTGGGATATCCTTATGCATTTTTAATCCTTTCAATTTCTTTTATTGAGTTTCAGTTTTATAATTTTCATTATAGAAATAGTTCACTAGCTTTGATCATCTTGTTTCTATATGTTCTTCTTTCTTGACATACTGTAAATTAAGAATGAGAATACTTCTTTTATTTCTTTCTCACCAATCTTAATGTTCATGTATAAATGACAGTTGAATTGTTTTGTTGCTGCTGATTTTTGTACACTTCAATCTTACTAAATTCATTTAGACGATATAATAGATTATCTGATGGTCTCTTTTTCTACACATAAAAATATTATCTTAAAAACGGGGTATAATTAAATCTCTTTTTTTCTGTTTTTATGGCATTCTTTTTCTCCTATTTTATTTTATTGGCTAATAGTGGTGAGGTTTGACACCCTGTCTTATTTCTTATCTTAGAGGAAAAGGCTCAGTTTCCTTATTTGCTGTGCTGTCCATCAGTTTGTCATAAAAACTCTCAGTGGTGAACCACATTTTAGTGGCTGATGATATTCATCATGAAGGGGCACTGAGCTCTGCTTTCTGCCTCTACTGGGATGACAATATGATTTCGATATTTTGTTTGTTAGAGGTGGCTCTCATTTTCATTAATTTATATATTTTTAATTTCTCTCACATTTCTTGAGAAAAAACTTTTTATGTGCTATTAGATTCAATTTGTTAATAGAACAAGAATTTTTGAACTTATGTTCATTAAAGATATGGTCTGCATTGGTTTTTTTGCTTATATTTTGATTTGACTTCTGTAGCAATGTAAGTCTGGCTTTGGTGAACAAGTTTGGAAAGATTTCTTCTGTTTTGGTTCATTGAAATATCTTGAGAAAAATTAGCATTTGCTATTCTTCAAAAAAAACTGGTGAAATTAAGCCACCTGGAAGTTTTTATTTGTTTGTAAAATTTTAATTAATTATTCAATGTTGTTGATTGATGTTGGTTGGTGCAAGCTTTCTACATCTTTCTGGTTCAATTTTGGTAGGGTATATGGCCCAGAAATTCATCAATTTTTATATGCCTTCATGTATTTTGGCATATCCTTGTTCTATAGTCCCTGTTGATTTTTTATATTCTTTTTCTCTGTGTCTATCCTGTAACCTCTCATATGTCTGTGTACTGAAAATTTAACTAGAGACCTCACGTACTGGGCAAGTGCTCTACCACTGAGCTACGTCACTGGACACTCTCTTTCATGTTGTTCATCTTTCATGTCCCAGTTCTTTATTGTAAGATTTGACTCTCTTCTTTCTCTCTCTTGTATATGAACTGTGAGTTTCTTTTCTTTTTCTTTCTTCTTTTCTTTTTCTTCTTTGCAGACAGTAATTGTTCTTTTGCTTCTCACGTAGAAACTTTAGACAGATCTTGAAAGAGTGATCTGCTGGCAGCTAATTCTCTTGGCTTGATTTATCTGGGAAAGATTTAGCCATTTCTCTGTTTCTGAAAGATGTTTTTAGAGTATGTAATTTGAGACTGGGAATGTTTTATTTCAAAATTTAGATATACCATCTCTTTCTTTCCCAAATGGTAGGCTAAACTTCTATATATTTGTATCACGTATAAAGATTAGTATTTGTATGTGGCATCAACTATACCGCAATTCTCATAAGGGAGACAGGTTTTCTGATCCTCGTAGGGAGAGCAGATAGTATAGGTATAAAAGTCTCTCTGCTTTTATGGATTATATGAATATATACACAGCCTCTCCAGTCCAATATCAACAGATGGCTAGAAAAACTCTTGATGAAAATGATGATCTCTCAATTTCTAATGATAGAGTGGGGAAAATTTCCTACAAATTTTTCAAATTCAAAACAAATTTAAATACTGATTAAAATTCCATTAAATTTTAAGTAATTACTAACCAGAAAATAAAGTATTTTTAGGCTAAATAAAAAGATGTGAAAAAGATAGAAGAGTCACTGCCTCAGGACAGTTGTCAGTTTAAGATAACACTTTTAATTTAAAAATTCTTATAGAAACTACGGAAACAATATAGAGTTTAATCTAAAACAAGGGAAAATTTGAGAGAATTCTGTCTCACACTGGGACCACAAATGTTTATGACCTCAGTGAAGGGGGATCCATCCATAGAGAAAGGCAAAGAAGGTATTTCTTTATTCTATCCCTTCATTCCAACTATAATGCTCTGCGAAGGAGAACAATTGTAACCAAACTCCTCTCCCAGTGGGATTTTAGTTTGAAATTAGCCAGAACCTGGAAACAACCTAAATGCCCCTTGACCAAAGAATGGATAAGGGAAATGTGGCGCATTTTACACAGTGGAGTACTACACAGTGGAAAAAAAATGACATCTTGAGATTTGTGGGCAAATGGATGGAGCTAAAGAAACATAATATTGAGTGGGGTAACTCAGACCCAGAAAGACAAATTTAATGTGTACTCACTCATAAGTGACTTTTAGACATAAAGCAAAGAAAACTAGCCTACAACTCACAATCGCAGAGAACCTAGACAATAAAGAGGACCCTAAGAGAGACATACATGGATCTAATCTACATGGGAAGTAGAAAAAGACAAGATCTCCCGAGTAAATTGGGAGCATGGAAACCATGGAAGAGGTTTGAAGGGTAGGGGAGAGGTAGCAAGGGTAGCTGAGAAAAATATATACATCAAGTCTGGCCTCATCCCAGGCCTTTTCAGACCCAGGCCAGCTGGCCTTGGCGAGTTCCCAATAGAACATCCCCCTTGTCTCAGTGTGTGGGTGCACCCCTTGCGGTCCTGAGTTCCTTGTTCGCGCTCTCTCTCCTTCTGCTCCTGATTTGGACCTTGAGATTTC
>NC_022020.1:38046873-38107955 GCF_000317375.1 Microtus ochrogaster | reverse complement strand
AAAAAGAAATATTACAACAGAGAAGAATAAGTAAAATAAATGAGAAAATTGGGGAGAAATCTGCTGTAGAATAAAAAAAATCATTAGCAAGTAATGTAAAAAAAAAGAAATGTTACATATCTGGGTATATTAGTATTTCTCAAAATGGTGTTTAGATAATAACTGACTAGGAGTAAAGTTGTTATCAGACAGAAGTAAGAATAGGTCCTTTCTTATGAAATTTAAAATTTAGGCTCACAACAAAAATTAAGTTCAGCTTTTAATAAAAACAACACATGTATATGCAAATACACACAGATATAAACACACCAAAATCACACAAGACACTATAAATGTAAAAATACGAAAGCCAGTCAAAATGTCAAGAATGGGACAATTAAAAGTCCTACTTAAATCAAAGGCAACAAATGGAAAACATTTCAGTAAGTTAAATTACAGAATATGAGAAACTCACTAGGGCTATGAAACATTAAGCAGATTAAAAATAATCCAACTAAAATATTTGGAAATTAATAGAAATCAAATCAAATAAAAATAAAATAAGAGACTCAAAAGGAAGATTAAGACTTTGACCCCAAGAAAAATTAATTTGCCTAGGTTCAATAAAAGTTGGAATCGTTGAGTGTCTAGAAAGTAAGAGAAATACTACCTCTGAGTAGTTTGACTAGCAAGAAGAAAAAAAACCAACCCAAAGTAAAAATATTCAAATTAGACGTTCTCAAAATATACTGTGCTTACTAAAGTACATCATAGAGAAAACAAAATTTAAAAGCAGAGATTGTTACAAAAATGCACCCAAAATATACATCTGGCAAGGAACTTTCTTCAAGGGACATAAAAATTCTTTGCAACTAACATTAACATAATACTACTCAACATTTAATTAACCATGGTGGCATCACAGCTCTCAGGGTTTGATGCATGGGAGTAATACGTTCAAGGCCAGCCTGAGCAGAAACACCACAGCGGATGTCTATAACCTATGGTCTAAAAATATGACCAATACTTAGCAAAAGGCAAAAGAAAGAAATTAGAAGAGCAGTCCCATGAATGAAAACGAAATATCAAGTATGAATACAATCATTATAAAAATATGATAATAGTTTTATGAACAAATATTTAACAAATAAACTGAAACAATTATAAAATTATGCTCCTTTTTGAAGAAATCATCCAAAAAACTAAAGTCAAAAATAGCATAAACTTTGGCTCCCATTAGAACCAATGAGATACAATCCACAATTTTCACGTTGTGCAACCAAGAAAATCATAGATTGAGATGACTGTTCATGAAGGCTCTGTTAAACCTCTTGGAAATGATTCCCTGCAACCTTATACAAACTTTTCTGGAGTGTTCTGTAAGTTCTGTGAAACTAACATGACCTTGATACATTCCAGTGAAGGAAGACAGAAAAACACAAATTTCTAGGTTATAGTACATATAAATGAATATACAATGATACTAGCTAACTTGTGACAAATTTTATTTAGTAATGTACAAAAGGTAACTGTTGGTGATCAAGTTAGTTAAGTCTAGAAAGAAAATATTACTTTTTTTAGAAAATTTGTTAAACTGCATACATTTAAGAAGAAAGATTCTCAAACAATGAAGAAAAAAAATCATACTATGAAACTAACATGGTACCTACCATTCTAACAGCTGGTAGGAAATGGAGTGAGAACTTAAAAGGGACTCCTCTCCTTAGAAAGAAATCTTTCTGATATCTCCTCTCCATGTTGAATCCTATAGAAAGTTATGATAGAAAGCTGAAGGCTCACTATATTGACAGAGAAGAGCAAAACTTTTCATTATTACAAGCATTCACAAAAGATCAAAATTAGTTTAGAAATTAGGACAATAAGTGACATTGTAACAAAAGTCTCAGGTACAAAAAAGTCAGCTAAAAATTGATTGCCTATACCAAAACTATGTAAGTCTTATTTAAAAATTAACCTCCACATAAAATAGGAAGCAATAACTTAACATACCTAAGAACAAATATAACAAAACACTTATGATACAAATAATTCTTTAAATGTAGCAAAAAATATCCAAATAAATGAGAAGGCATACCATGTTCAGGGAGAAAATTCTATTAATCATTCATACAATGAACTATAAATTCAATTAAATTACAAAGCTTCACAAAATTTGAATATCTTAGTCTAATAATTTCAGCTTAGAATACCAAATGGTTGCCAGGTGCTGGTGGTACACTCCTTTAATCTCAGCACTCAGGAGGCAGAGGCAGTGAACTTGAGACCAGTCTCAACTACAGAGTGAGTTCCAAGTCAGCCAGAGCCACACACAGAGAAACCCTGTCTTGAAAAAAGCAGAGAGAGAAAGGAAACCAAAAAAGCTAAGCATCACTAAAACACTGACATTGGTATGAAATACCATGGGTCCTTTGCCTTCTCTAAATCAGAATTCATTAAAATCCACAGTGGATTAGACTGTGTCATATCTACCCACACACGGCACAGTGAGTGAGCCGTATATCAGATCAGAGAACAGAACTGGCTGCTACGGAAATGGGATCTTGAATCATGGCAGGGTTTCCATTGCAGAATAGTGAGCAAAGGGTAGATTGTTTAATATGAGCAGTGGGATTCATTATCCATATAGAAATATAAAGTTGCTCACGGGCAAAGTATGCTTTATTAAAATGAAAATACAATCCTGAAATGTTCAGGAAACATAAAAGGGAATATGTTTATAATATCAAAATTTAGAAGAAAGTTCTGAAGAATGCTAAAACAGAAAAAACATAAAGAAAATTCTTATTAAGTCCTTTCATTTTCTTCTTACAAGTAAAACATGACCTGCCTGTGGTGGCAAAGTTTTAGGCACCAGGAAAGTCTTTTCGTTTGTGGCATAATTTTCTGTTTCTTGATCCTTTCACTTGATAATGTTCTTAATTTTATGCACTTTTCTGTTCTTGGTGAGTTTGTTTGTGACAAGATTCTCCATATATATCTGATGGCTGCCTTGAACTTATAGGCCTCTACCCTCTACCTCTGGAGTACTAGGTTCAGTAATTTATGCCACCACAGGGAGGTCATGTTCTTACTTGTAAAAAAACAAGTGAAAGAACTTATTAAGAATTTTCTTTATATTTTGTCCTGTTTTAGCGTTCTTCAGAACCTTACTCTAAATTTTGAACTGCCAACTAAGCATGGTGACACTGGTCTGACGTTGCTGCCAAGGACCATGTCTAGGTCCATGGTACACCTGTAACTAGGGTCTGTGTATCATGATGTCTATGGCCCATGTTGCCACCAAGAACCATGCAGATACCAGGGGTCAGGGCTGTCACCTAAGACAATGTTAATGTTCAAAGGTTGCACTGCTGATGATAAAATAAAGATCTGAGGGACCTGTCTTGCCATCAGGGTCATGGTGTAGAATGGGCTGGGCTGCTACCAAGAGTCATATTTGATCTGTGGCCCTACTGCAGCCACAGTCTCTGATGATGGCCATGGCTCCTGTTACCACCAAAGGCAGTGATGATAGGGTTTCACAGAGTTGGTTCTGTGCCTCACAGGCTGCAGTACTTGGGAAAACGGGCCCTTCAACTTACCAGCTACAGCACTTAGGAGAGTAGGCCCTACAACTTGCACTGACAGTGCAGTAAAGCCAAGCCCTGTGGAATTACAGGTAAGCCAGCCTTGAAGGTGTAAGAATGGGAGAGCTAACCCCACTATCTGTCTGGCATGTGGTGTCACGGGCAAAGGAGATATGCCCCCACACCCTTGGTCCCTCCCCTGCCCCTTGACACCAAATTCAGGTGGGAAATCTGGTCCTGGAGTCACAAGAGTGGGAGAGGTGTGCTCCCTCACCAACTGTACCACAAGAGAGGAGGCCTTGTAACCTACCTAGGAAAAACAGTAGAGCTGACCCCGGTGGGGGGGTGGGGTAAAAAGGGCCTGAGGTCATGGGAGTAGAACTGACCCCAATCCTTGCTGCCTGCTGCATTGGGTGAGCTAGCTATGGTAGTGCTGGAGAGATTGCTCAGGTGGTGATGGAGAGGGAAAGCTGCCGAATCAATCAACCCACTACCACCCAGACCCCCAATCAGGGCTATAAGTTAACCCCCCTCAACATTCACCTCATCTGTGACCTGCTAGAGCATGTAAAAGGGCTGGATCCTGCAGATCCAAAGCTGCAGGATCTCCATGACACAAGGCAGCAACAGGCTATCCAAGGAGTCCCAGTAACCGAGGAGTATTAATAATATAGCAGAAGAAGTCAGAGGCCTTGAACCAGACCAATGATTTATACCAATGAATATTTGCAAGATGTGTGGACTAAAAAGTGTACTGTGACTCACTGGGCTACACTACAACTTCCACACAAGATCTTGTTTTGTTTGGATTTTGATATTTATGCTTGTTTTGAGGATATTGGTTTGTTTGCATTTTTGCTTTTTTTATTCCTTTTAAATTTTATTTTATTTTGTAAGTGAGGTTGCAAGGGCGGGCAGTAGTTGATGTGGTAGTTGGTGATATCCTTCTGTATATGTATTGCTTTTATTGGTTGATGAATAAAGCTGTTTTGGGCAATGACTTAGCAGAGCAAAGTCAGCCGGGATATCTGGACAGAGATATATAGAGAAAATAGGCAGAGTCAGAGACACCATGTAGCTTCCAAAGGAGAAAGCTGTCCAGAACCTTTACCAGTAAGCCACAACTTCATAGCAATACACATATCATTAGAAATTAGTTAATCCAATCTAAGATGTATGAGCTAACTATAAATATACCTGAATCATTGACCAAGCAATTCTTCAATTAATAGAGTTTCTGTGTGATTATTTGAGTCTGGGTGGTCAGGAAAAAATGATCAGTCTCTGTTTAAAAATGCCATCACCTGTGGACCAACTAAATCCTCTTAAAACCAGAGAGATCTTGGGAAGAAATTCTAAACACTAAAGAACAGAGTTAAGCGGGGCTTCTTGGTAGCAGCATTTTCTCGGATTGGCTCTTTTTGCTAGAGGCAGACAGAGGCATGATTCCTTAAAGAGAAAACTTCCTGACTCAGCATCAGTAGCAAAAACTGTGCAGCCATCTTCCTGATTCATGCTGGTGTGGCTACGGGGCACTTAAATGGGGTCTGTGAGCAGCATGCTAGAAATTGCTTAATAGTGAGATCAGCTGCATCCCTGGAGTTGGGGTGGTAAGAATGCCTCCTCCATGTTTGACTGGGTGGAGCAAGCAGGCAGGGCCACAGAGTTGGTTCTAGCCATAACCCACTTAGAATTAAAAAATACACTGCTGGTTAGAAAATAATTACAGACACATAATAAAGACAGTTTCAGATAAAAAAGAAGACCTCTGAATGGGCCACAGTATTGGATAAATGTACATAGGCTTGGGAGAAGAAAAAGATTATAGACAGTTATAAAAAGAATTATGTTTTAAAAAATAAAACAAAGTTTTTAAAGAGACAATAAAAGTGATATAAAGGAGTACACACAGTGATAGATTAAATGAGTAAAGAAAAATAAGCCACAAAAAGATGGAATCTACACAGAGAGTCTGGATTATGCGTATTATATTGTTTTCTACAATTTTTTTTGATTCTGGAGGCTGCTTAGCTAAACCAAGAAAAAGGTATCTTGACTTGAAAGTTTGGATCTAAGGATATGTTGTTTTAGAAAAGAGATTCTGCTTTTGTTTCCATAAAGCATGGGAACCTATGGATTTCTTCCAGACTAATGTGGTTCGACAGAACAAGATCCCCCAAAAGATCTCTATGAACCCTAAAAACACTTCACCCAACAAATGGCAGGAAGCAGTTTAGAGAAAACAATGCCCAAATTCCCAAAATGATTGTTTATAAATGTTTGCTTTTGTTTAAAGGGATTGATTATAAATGGTTAAATGGTCATAGTCAATCTCTCTCTAAAACAAAGGGGCAGGGCAAAAGATATGATACAAAGTTGAATACTTTGCCTTGGTGTAGACTTTGGTATATTGAAACAAATTTAAGGTCAATTTGCTATACTGTGTATACGTATTTCTGCTCTTGTTTAAGGTAATGTGTTTGTGCAGATCATTTAAAACTGTAATGTATAATTAAAATTACAGATTAATAGTCATTTATAATAACCAAAACTTGTAGTCATGCTTGTTAGATTTTCTAAATGTACAGAGATATATTTCAAATGGATAGGTATTCTTCAACCCTTTCAAAGACCTACAGAATGTGGCATTTTAAATGTTTTAAGAACTTAAACTTTTCTCAACAGTGAGACATGTCTGCTTCTGGCTGTACCAATCTATTTCAAGAGATGATGGGCATTAAAAAGACTCCTTATAGAGTTTGCTAGTCATTTGGGCAAGAAACTACTCTTGCCTGGACTTGACATTGGAATAATTAAATCTATAGACTAATAAATGGTACAAGTTACAGAATGTGATATTTTGTAACTCCACCAAAGTTTAAGGAAATTTCTCTTTAAACCAAGAGTGCCCCCCCCCCCCAAATGAAGTCACTTCCATCTAAGTTAGAGTTTTTATTGCTGGAATGAAACACCATGAACAAGAATCAAGTTGATGAGGATAGAGTTTGTTCAGTTTGTACTTCCACACTGTAGTTCATCATCAAAATAAGTCAGGACAGGGATTCAAAAATAAAAGGAACCTGGAGGCAGGAGTTGATGCAGAGGCCATGGAGGGATGCTGCTTGCTGACTGGCTTGCTTCTCATGGCTTGTTTAGCTTGCTATCTAACAAAACCTAGGACCATCTGTCCAGGGATGACACCTTCAATAATGGGTTGGGCCTTCCTTCGTCAATCATTAATTAAAATGCCATAAAACTGGGTCTTATGGGGGCATTTGCTCAATTGACATCATTACACAGCATAGACAAGAGAGAATAACTTAAGTGGCTTATCAATACTCAGTGAATCACAGAGGATGTAGAATCCACTAATTAGACAGTATTTCCTCATAATGATTAGAGATGGCTGGAAAATGGTTTTAAACTTTTGGGGAGAAGGAAGTGCTTTCCCTAAGACTTAATGACTCATTTAAATTTTTTTCTGAATTTATTTTGTATTTTTCTACTTATTTTAAATTTTGTTTTAAACAAAGGTAAGCAGTTTTAATATACTGCAATAAAATATGATTATGTGTTTTGTAAATAGCATCAAAATCCTGCGTTATTAAAATGAAAAACATACTCAATACGTTGGACATACTGTATGAGAATACATGAATTCTTTGCAGACATCAATTCAATTTAAATCTCACCAAATATATTCAATGTAACTTTACTCAGTATTGATCCCAAGTGAGGGTAGTTCAGTTTCTTTGGGAATGGAGTTATCTATTTCAGCAATCAGAGAGCCAGAGAAGCAATTGAATCAGAGCAACTACTTGCAAATGGCCAAACAAATTGATAATCTTAGACTTAAAAATACTGCTTTAATGCAGAGAAAGTATAAGCCCTATTTTATTTTCCTGCTAATGACAGTGTTTTCTCTTTAGCCAGACAATATGAGGCTGATCATGTTATTATGGCAAAGCTATTCAAAGGCTTGGAAAATGTCCTTCCATTGGCTCTGATACAAAATAAATACCCCTGAATAGCCTAGTGCAGACACAATTCTTTTAGAGGATTCACTCTTCTTAGGTGAATTCCTTCCTTTGGAGGAATTATGGCAACTCTCAGCCTGGCTAAGCTATTATTTTTCAGGACACATAAAAGCTCAACTTTCCCAGAGAGTACTGAGTGCCCTGGAGCAAATACTGAACTTGGGAGGTATTCAGGAGGGCACTAGGAAAACAGTGTGTTGATTGCAGATTAGAGATCCCTGAGCAGCTATCCTTGCTTGGCAAAGCACAGGAGGTTTCAGATCCAGGTGGCAATTTAAACAGCAAGAAATGTCAGCTAACAAAGAGCATTCCTTGTTTTGTTACAACTATAGCCTTTTCTGCTCTGTGTAAGTCAAAGCAATGAAACACATCAATGTGATAGATGGTAATCAGGAGTACATATCATTTCCACTGTGTTTTTTTATTAGAAATATATCTTGAGTGTATTATGGGATATTATGGGGTATTAGATACATTTAACTTTAATAATAGCTAATTCCTTCTAGTAATGCCTCATTTTTGCTACATTTGATATTCAATTATCCATCAACATTATCAACACTAGAAAAGAAACATATTATATGTGTCTGCCTGCTGTAGCTTCCCTTGAGCAGGTATGAAAAACCAGTCTTGCCCAGTACCATTGGGACCAGAAAGGAGAAGGAGACCCACACTCCTATTTGGGGCAGCTTGCCCTATGGGAAACAAAAATCACAGTCCGACCACGCATTTTGTGGGGTCAGGCATTTGGGTGTCATTATACTGAGCAAATATATGGTGGTATATGGGACAGAGAGGCAGAATGGTTCATGTCATGTGGAGAGAGGTAGATATGAAGAGGTAAAAGACGTGAAGAATGGATATAGGTGGGTATCATGCTTCCCACCAGGGGCCATGGTGGCATCTGGGCCTGGGATGCTGCCAAGGACCATGCAAGGGTTCATGACCTTGCTGCATCAGTTGGGTCTGTGTTGATCTCCCTGGCTCTTGTTACCACTGAAGGGCATGGGGATGAGGCTGCAGAGAGTTGGGCCCATACCTCTTCACCTGCTGCAGTTGGGAAAGCTGGCCCCGGGATCCTGAAAGTGGAAGAGATGCTCCTGCCCCTCACTGTCTACAGCACACTGAAGAGCGGGCTCTGTACCTTGCCTGGGCAGTACAGTGGAGCTGACACTGGTGGTGGGGATACAGGTGAGCCAGCTCTGCGGGTGTCAGAACAGGAGAGCTAACCCTGCCCCCCTCACATTCCATGTGGTGGCATAGGCAAAGGAAAGATGCCACAGCCACTTGCCACCTGCAGCAGGTGGGAGAGATGGACTTGGGGCTGTGAAAGTGGGAGAGCTGTCTTTATTCTATACCAGATGCAGCACTTGGGAGATTAGACCATACACCATGCATGGGCAGCACAGTAGAGCTGGCCCTGGTGGTGTAGGTACAAGTGAGCCAGCCCTGAGGGTATGACAGCCAGAGAACTGGCCACCAATCCTTAGGGTCTACTGCATTGGGTAAGTTAGTCATGTCAGTTCTAGAGAGCTCTCCCTGGAGGTGAGGGTGAGGGAAAGCTGGCAGGCTGAGAAACCCAGCTACCATTAGGCCCAGAACCAGGGTTATGAGTTGGCTCACCCCAACATCTACCCTATCTATGAAAGGATGGAGCACATGAAGGTGCCATCCTGCAAATCCAAAGCTGTATGATTTCCAGAACACAAGGAAACAACATCTTATCCAAGAGGAGTCCTAGTGTGTGCCCATTATCAATTTTAGCAGAAGCCAGAGGCATTGAGTCAGATCAATGATTTATTGCAATGAACTCTTTCAAGTAAAGATATGTGGAATAAAGGGCAGACTGGTTGATTCACTGGGCCAAATTACAGCTTCCACAATGAAATGGTTTTATTTTCTTTATTTTTTTTTAATTTTATTGGGGTAGGGGTGTAAGAGCAGCAGGCCAATATGAAGGGTCAGGAGACAAATGGGATTGGAATGCAAGATGTGAAATCCACAAAGAACCAATAAAAAGTTTAAAAAAACATTTTATTAGTCCTGTTTTCATTAAGAGTACAAAATCATATTGGATACACACAATAAGTATATATATTTTAAAAGTAACAGTAAAATTAATTTTTATATATTTATCTGCTAACTTAAGACAGCACACTGCAATGGTGTTCACGCCCACGAAAACATTGAAAAAAGCCCTGGCCTTGACAATACGGTTGTGCTTTGGTGTCTGCAGAGAGTGACTGAAGGAATAACACGCCTTACAAATGTGTGTCCTGTTTACAAGTAACCTACCAATATCTCCCCTATAGGCTAAATTATGTCAATTATCTATACTCCCAGCTCAGTAGAGACACTGTGTCAGTGTTTTTATGCTGCAATTGCTTAGGGTGTAATAACAGACAATCTGCATGTGTCTGGATCTTTCCCCGTCTTTGGATCCATGTTTGGTTTCATGACTGGATGTGGTGCTCCAAAAGGCAGAGGACAGAACATTCATGAACTACCACCATGGTCTTCCTCCTGGTGATGGCTGGGAGCAAATTCTCAAGAAACAAACTTCCAGAGAGCAAACAACTATATCATAATTTTTTACAATGTATTGTCAATATTAGTATTTTATGATGTTTTTAAAAATAATATTTCCAACAACAATGTAAACTATTTTTTTTTTTACTTTTTACAGAATTAACAATTCTATAAAATATTAACTTACATACTGTGGGTGAAATACTTTGGTTCTATGTAGTTTTTTTTTTCTTAATTGGCATAGCATACATAGCTGATTGCACCAACACCTAAAACTGAACCTTGTTTTATTTATTTATTTATGTCATTCAGTTTTTCTGGGAAAAGTCTTACTATATGTTCTAGGCTGAGCTGGAACTCACTATTAGCCTTCACTACAGTCATTGCCCAGACTCATCCTCCAGATTCATCCTGAGATAATAGGAATACACCACTATGCCCAGCTAAATGGATACATGTTGAAGGATAGAACCTGGAACAATACAGGAACAGTGCCCATTTGAGCAAGTCATGTAATTGCTATGGGAATCTTGCTTCATAACATTGCTGCAAGGAAAGTTAGGGCAAGTCAACTTGCTGTGGAAGGCACGGGGAGAGGTTATTTCTTAAACCACACAGCATGCATCCTTATTCTTCTCTTATCTCATGGGGTGAGTGAGCTCCTGGAGGTTAAAATACCATTTACCTAGCTGATGTTCCTTTGCTCTTTTGGATGGGTGCAGGAAAAGGCAAAGTGTGATTTTTAATGTTGGTGATCTCAGTCGAGGCCCCATTTCCAGACCAAGAGATATAGAGGATATAGTCTGGATCCTGAGAGCTCTAAGTTTTCAAAATTTAAGGACCCGAGGCATAATATTCTAGGTGTTCAGATCACAGGATTGCTGCTCTAGGCTTTGACTATCAATGCCCTGGCACTTAGTAACCAACTCAAAACAATAGCTACAATTGGCCGAAGTACAAAAAGGTCAATGTTCTGGCTCTTAAGTCCTTAATGTGAGGACCCAGTTCCTTACAGTGGCTGGGGTTACATCTGTCATACAATGGTTTTAGGATCCTCGTCTCTTTGTTTTTGGATACTCCCTGGAACACTTCCAGCACAAAGGGCTCACCATCTCTCTCCTTTATCACTTCTCTATAGGAGACAGTCTATCTTGAACAAAACAAGTCTAGAATATCAAAATCAGTATATAAACCTCTTAAGCGACATTTCTTTGCCATGCCTGCATTGCATTGCCTGCTTTGCATTGCCTGCATTGCCTCTGCCAGTGCTACTTTTGTCACCACCATCTCCTCACTGTGTAACCAGTGTACCCCATTCTAGTCTGAAAAATGTCCACAGACAGGAAAGAAAGGATTGTAAGAGCCTTTCACTGGGATTCATGTTGCATCCTGAGGGAGCAGGAAAGTATTTCCTGACTGATATAAACTGTAGCGCAAACCATATAGCCAGGAAAGGGATGGTAGGACTATGGTATATAGCTTCCATATTGTAATCTGTGCCATTGGCAACACAGTTTCTACTTCCACCAGTTGCATGTCTTTCTTTGGACCATTTATGGTGCTTCCATTACACAAATCACTAGTTTTCATTGAACCATCTGAAATGTCTTTTACCTTTGAAATGAGTGAGAATATCTATAGAGTGAGCAGACTTCACACTGGGTTCATTAGGAGTGATCTCTTCCAAAACTGGCATGGGTGATCTGCCATGTTGCACTGAAAGCAGTGCTTTCTGCAGTACTGGTTGCTTCAATTCAGTTATAAACATAATCGGTAAACTGGAGTTGTGCTCTTCAGAGTAGCTGAGGGGAACTTAGAACTGCCAGGCTGCCTTGTTCGCCAAACAGCAGCTTAGTTGTTGGTTCACCACTTGGAGCAAACACTTAGGGGAGGGCACTTGACAGCTCTAACACAAGCAGGTGAAAGGCTTATTCCTAACCGGTGATGTTATTAGAAGGGAAGTGAATCAAGGCGCATCAATAAAATAAACACAAAATTAATGTTAATAAGACTATTTGCATTTCTACCTTATGTTGCTCAAATGTCATTAGTCCCTCTGCCTAATGTTCCAAGAGAGTGTTGGGTCTGTTCAACCTGTCTCACGTGTGACAAAGATCTAAAAATGGGCAGTTCAGCTCTCCAGAAGTCCTGGAGAGAGCTGACAAAGACTTCGCACCTTGCATCTTTTGAGCAGTTCTTTCTTCCCTCTTTCTATATGTAGGCATATAGTGCAATTATTGCAGTTGAAGAGTTATATAGTGGTGCTATAATCTATTTTATATGAGTTAGCTGTGAAGGGTTTTTTTTCTTCTTATACGCTCATAAGCCACAGGCACTTCCAAGTTGGCAGATGTGTAAACTTGGAGAGCTATGACATATTTTTACAGTTTGGGAAAACTGATAATCAGAGCAGATCATGAAGCAGAGATTCATGTGGGAAACATATGTTCAGACAAGTGTCATGGTGTGGGAACAACAAGCTTACCCTAGAAACCTTTACATCATAATTTCTGGGTGATGTGCTCTTGAACATTTTTTGTTCCAGAAGTTGAGCTTCATAATTTTCCTGAACCATGACAGTTCTTGATTGCATATTTTCATATTATTATTAAAGTGTTTTTTTTCTTTCCGTGAGACTATTTGCGATTATAAACGCATTTTTAACTATTTATTCACCTATTAAATAGCACTGATAACAGATAAATTTCTATAAACCATTGAATTTGTTTACTTCTTTGTTGATTCATAGTTGGCAAGTATTCAGGTGGTATAATGGTGCATTATTCTTAAAAACTGTTTTTTAAGAACACTTTTTTTTTATGGATACCACCAAACAACAGAAAATACTTGAAATTTTAGTGGAATCTTCGTCCCATTGAAGTTAAGACAGAGGGTCCCAAGCTGATGAAAAAATATCCTTCAATTAGCTATTGGCATGTCTTTTGTCATGAATAAAAGTAGGGATTACATATATACATATTTTACAAAGTTTTGAAACAATGAGGCATTATTTTAGTCAATTCTACTCCCTGTTGTTTAGAAATGCAGGCTTTGACTACCATCCTCATGCTGCCTGGTTGTATAAGGTGAGCTCAATGATTCGGGTAGCCAGCATCAGTAGAGCTGTAACCAAAGTAAGCCTCTGTGTGTGCATCAGTAGAGCTGTAACCAAAGTAAGCCTCTGTGTGTGCTTGTTGTGTTGTTTAGCGATGGGGAGTAGGGTACAACTGACATGATGGCTGCTCTTTAGCTTTTGATAAAACTGCATGACTGATCTTCACTCTCCAGAGAACCAAGAATGCATAAGGGACTGATACAAACCACTAGTATGCTCAAACATGGAGGCCTCCCTTCAGAGTGTTATGTTAAAATTTAGTCAATTTCAGGGAACTTGAAGAGAATCTGTTCGGAAGAAATTGCCACACGTTTCACATCTGTGTGTAAAACACATTTTTATCCCATTGTTTCATTGCCAAAGATTCAGGATGTTGTTCTTTTTCAAAGCTTTCATTTTGGCATATTTCAGGAAATACCTTTTCCATATGTTTGGTAGAAGCTTTATGGCAGTTTCTAATAATTTATGAATTGGACATTCAAAATCCACATTTTCTTAATATTCTAAAATTATAAATTATACTTAGTATAGGATACTATTACTTGTCTTGCCTGCAGATGATATTGAGAAATTACACTTGTTAATATAAAGTTTAATTCAGAGATGTGGGAAGGTCTAGAAGAAATAGAATAAGAAATCAGAGAAAACATTTATGAAGTTATAAAAAGCTGGGAAAGTAAAAATAGGGTCTTCGTAATGTGTTGCTGTTTATCCTGTACAAAGTAAGTTGGAATCCACTTCAAGAAAAACAAAACAACTCAAATCAAAAACTCCCCACACCCTCAAATACTGAGCTGACTGGGGTAATTCACGACACTCTATCATCTCAAGTAGTTTTAAGACTGTACATTAGCTTGTCACTTCAACTGTGTGGAAAGATAACTACAACTACAAAAAATTGTCCTTTCCATATGTCACCTGGTAAACATCATGGCTCTGTCTCTCGGGTGCTCTTTGTAGTGATGTCGAGATGAGAACTCCCAAAGCACACGGCATTTGTCAATCTTACTTTTCATTTTAGGACAAGCACATTTTTCATTCCATTGATAACACCAGTCTTCAAGTTTTTTAAATAAACGTATCATTGATAGGCCATCTCTTACAGATATAGACTTGAAAATGTAGTTAAGTATTCAGGTTTTTATTTGTTCCCTGTCTGTGTTCTAAATTTCAGCAGTGTCCTGTTTCTTGGGGCTTAAGGACCCATCCTGGGGTTGAGGTAGGTTGAGCAGAAGGGTCTTAAATTCACTGAAAGCCCATTGCTCGAGATGTGTGGTAGATTTGTTCTCATTTTTACATCATAGCTTATTGCTGGGTGGCATATCCCTACGCCATACACGAATTTGACTTTGAATATTTGACTTGTCCAGTACCACAACCTACAAAGGTATTTCTGGTTCTACACATGTGCCTTTTGAGTTTATCTCATTTGAAAGCTGCTGCTCTTCCTCGTCTTTCATTTCCTGATTCTGTTTTGAACTTTGTCCTTAAGTATGAAAATAATCAAAATTGCTAAAAATCTGTGTTATAAGAATGAATCAGAATATAAGAGGAAAATACCGTTGAAACTTTTTACAATTCTAATTGAAATGAATCACTGGTCCATCAATGCCTGGGTTTGAAGAGTGCTGCTTTGTTTATGCTTCACTGGGCCATTATTTTGTTTAATTACTATACAATAGTTATGCTGAAATGTAATTAGCAATTCTAGCTTCTAATTATATAATCAGTAGTAATTATTAGTTCGTTGAGTTTTCATGCTGTATGTGAGCCAGTGTTCTTCTGAGTGTTCTTGTACATATATTCCATGTTGTGTGTTTACATGGATAGCATTTGAATTCACTGGAAAGGAAAACATTTATTTCAAAAATGATAAGTTTAGAATTTTAGAAGTATCAGAATGGGTTGTGTATCAAATTTTCCTGAGCCTGTTTCTCGATCTACAATATAAGGGAATAATTTTCATATCTCTAGAAGAATATTTTTTAAACAAAGATAGAATTATTAGATTTTAGAAATACAAAGCATATATATGTCCAAGTTTTTACTTAATAATTATGTAGGAAACATTAAACATTCTATAAGACATTTAAAGGAGAATTCAAAGTACCCTGTAGACATAGACAACGGGGATGTTGGGAAAGAAGTTACTGTTAAGTAGGGGTGAGAAATTGTCTGTCTACAGGAGGACTTCATTTGCCACTCACTCTTTCATAGAGAATCATTTCCATTTCATTTAGCTTTATTAAATTTACAGAGATATAAAGAGCTCAAAATCAATGCAAGATATAAATCTAATAGAATCAGATAGCTAGAAAAGTGAAAGGAGAAATATGTCTATTGAAATTTTTGTCTAATTCAAGGTCTTATACAATTTTTTTTCTTAAACAGATATCTTGGCAGATAATTATGAAGTTTACAGCAAATTTGCATATTGCTTTCATTTTTATGCATATATAAATAGATCAGAGGAGTAGAAGTAAAATCTTTAAGAATATCTCCTTATGTAATCATCATAGTCATTAACACGTGAAACATGAATTTATATCAGTTCAATAAAATCAGCCATAAGAAGATTCAGTATGTTTGCTGAATGGATGTGAAAGTTCTGGTTAAAAGAGGCCTTAGCATCATGAATCACCCTACAAAGAAATTAGCATATGACTAAGGATAGTGGGTCACTGCTGTTTACTAAACAGTTGCTAGACATTGACACCTCTGCCCTTTGTATGAATGAATATAAAACTTGAATTAGTCAGGCTTATAGAATTTTTCATCATTAAGAGCTTTCTAATTTAAGAAATTATTTACTTTGTCTATGTGGAGACGAGGCACCATAATGCAGGTCAGAGGATAGATCTGAGGAGGTGGTGCGCTTGTCTACTGAACTGTTGTTGTTGTGCCAATGCGACAAGAAGTTTCTTACCTTTGACTACGAATTGAATTAATAAGAGAGAAGTAGAAATGTGTCAAAGCAGAGCTTTACACTTCAGTGATCAACACCTCCCAAGATCTCAGCTGTAGCACAGCTGCCACACAAGGTCTGGCTCCTAAAAAACAAAACAGACTTGACAAGGATGATGAACTTATGAGAGAGGCAGTGAGCAAAATAAAGGCTCCAGGCTAGGGAGCCTGGACTCTGAGGAAGAAGGGCTATGATTCATTTATTCAATTATAATTAGGACTGGATATTCTCTCTTTAAATCTCTGTCTCCACAGAGCCATTGCTTGCCTTTTGCTGTGTGAGTTGGAACCTGGAGTAGTTGTTTGGTGGCTGGTTCTCATGCACATTGATTCATGGGAAGCTGCCCAGTTTCTGTAGATCTGCACTTTCTGCTAGGTCTTGCCACTTGGACATTAAGATTATTTTTTTTCTCCCTTTCCTATGCTAGGGTCTGTTTTTCTCCAGGACTACCAGTTATGTTTATGCTGTTTTATTTTCTCAGTGCTTTCTAGTAGTTAATCTTGATTGACACCTTGATCGGAATTAGAATCACCATAGAAACAGGATTGTCAAACTGTCTGTGAGGCAATTTCTAGACCTCATTAGCTGAGATGAAAGGCTCACCTGCAATTTGGGTAGCACCATTCTACAGACTGGAATATGGCAGTGTGTAAAAATAGACAAGAAGCACACATTACTGCCTGCTTCCTGACTGTGAACACAGGATTATCTCAAACTCTTACCGATATGACATCTCCACCATGACAGACTTGTACCTTGGAACCATGAGTAAAAAGAAATCCTTTCTTTTATTAGCAAGCATGTTGTTGCATCAATGAAAAAATGACTAATATAAAATACGGTACTGAGAAGTAGGCCTGCTGCTATGGTAAATCTGACCACATGGCTCTTAATCCTTTGGAACTGGTTTTCAGGAAGAAAATAGTAAAGCATGGAGCTTGCGAATAGGAAAGGTGTTGAATGCATTAGGTAGAGTTTATTGGGTCATTCTGATGGCTATTTATAGGATAAGAAGGCACAGAGACATGTGGATGGGGTGGGAACTACCTGAGGTTTCAGAGGAGAATAGTTAATTATTGTGAACTATGTTGCAGGCCATTTGCGTTATACTGTTAAAGAATCTAGTTGCATTATGCCCATGCCACAAGAAATGAGTGAGGTTGAAATTAATGTCAATGGGCTAATTTGCTTGGCAGAGGAAATCTCAAAGTAGGGTTAGCATTCATGCCCTTTCATGTCTACTGCTTCTGACTCTTAACCAGGTTAAATGTGTGCGAGAGTAACAAGCATGACGATAAGCAAAAAGTGCAGCTAGCCAGGGAAAAGTGCATGAATTTGATGTTACAGACAAGCCAAGTTTGGAAACAGCTATAAATGTGGAGCAGATTAGTGCTAGTAAAGAGAAACCCCTTGGTCCTTTGCACAGAGATTAAAGAAAGTTGTCGTTAGTGCAAGAATATGTTCAGTAATGCCTCTAGTTTGTGAAATGAAAATTATTTGAAAGAAGATATACTACCCTGCTCAAAAGAAACAGCCTAGAAAACTGTGTCCCCAGGGTTAGTACACAAAGACCAATGCAACTGTGCTTCAAGGAGGACCAGCTCCTTCCATAGCTAGCAGCAGATCTTATCACTGTTGGCCGTAAGATGTTGATTTTTGTCAGCATGTAAGGTGTCAATCTGTGTAGGCTCCTGTGGTTCCAGAGAGCTTCAGGAGTCAAACAGTGTGAGGCAGGGTTGGAACCCTATAAATACGCCCCAAGATGCCACTGAGTGAGGCTGCAAGAATGAAACCCAAATTGCAATAGATACCCCATGGTGTTGCAGATGTCAGTTACATGTAGTACCCACTGAAGAAATCTGCAGGCTAAAAATGGAGTTGGTCCAAAAGACAAGCTGTTTCTGTTACAGGGAGGACAAGATGAAGAGACGGGAGTGTCCAAACCCTTTGAAGCCCTGCCAGTCTCACCATGACTGTGTGGTTGCCAACTTGATGCAAGTTAGTGTTGTATGGAAAGAGGAACTCTAAATTGAGAATATGTCTCCATAAGATTGATCTACAGGCAAATATATAAAAAAAAAACCTTTGTTTAATAATTGATGTGAGAAGACATAGCCCACTGTGGATGCTGTTGCCTCTGGGTCGATGCTCCTCACTTGTACAGGAAAGACTGACTGAGCAAGCCATGAGGTACAAGACAGGAAGACATATTCCTTGATGCAAAGGCCATAGAGGAATATGCCTTGAATTTCTGCTTTGACTTTTTGGATGATGGAGTAGGAGCTATAACATGAAATAAATTCTCTTCTTCTCAAGTTGCTTTTAGTCATGGAGTTTTGTCCCAGTAATAGAAACCCTGCCTAAAATAAGCCCTCATACCGTACACGGAGCTACAAGACTTAGTGTCTTCTCTGCTGACTTTCATTTCTATTAATATTCCATCTTTCCTTGTTGTGCAGCAGTTTCTTCCTTTGGAAATGCGCTATTGTGAGTTAAGTATGAATGTGTTTTATGATGTGATAGTTAAAATATTATCTGAGTCTCAAAAGAGACTTAAACGTTCAAAAAGTAGTGGAACTGCTAAAGACGATGGAGATTTTTGCAGGAGACTGAGTGTATTTTGCATTTTAGAAAGCTAGAAGACCTGGTGGCAAGGGGCAGAAGGCTCTGACTTAAAAGCGATGCATTTGAATGTCACAGCTACAAGGGATGGAATGATTGTGATTAATCTTTCAATTGGGTGAGATTTAGAACCGCTACAGAAACAAACTTCTGGGCAGATCTGTGAGAGAATTACTTGATTGGGCTAACTGTAATGAGAAAGACAGACCTACCAGAAATGTGGGTGGCAAGACCTACATTAAATATGGGTGATGACTTGTATGGGCTGGATCCAGGTCTGAATATAAAAGGGAAGGTGGGGCAAGCAGCAGTATCCGCTACTTTCTGTGCACTCAGATTCAAGCACTAGCCACCACAGTTTCTCTACCATGACAGGCTAGTTGCTGGAATGGTTTGTCAAAATAAACTGTTTTTAAGGTGATTTTTCCAAACAAATTGTCAAAGTAATGAGATAAGTAATTCATACTTGTAACAATGGCTGTTGACTGTTGACATTCTTTCTGTCCTTCAATGTCTTTTACTTTTCCATAAACCCCCCAAATAGTAAAAAATGCATATACCTTTGCAAATAATACCAATGCTACATTTTCTTAATAATCACTGCTGTATTTTCTTTTTTTTTCCCAGGATGCTGATACATTCAAGAAGAAAAAAAAAAACTATGCTTATAGCCAAATTGTAGAAAAATAATGTTATTCCATAGTTATTTAAAATGCATACTTACTTTAGAATTCCTAAAATGGGGCTGGAGAGATGGCTCAGCGGTTAAGAGCACTGACTGCTCTTCCCGAGGACCTGGGTTCAATTCCCAACACCCACATGGCAACTCACAACCGTCTGAAGATCCAGTTCCAGGGGATCTGACACCTTCACACCACTGCACATAAAATAATGTTAAATAAACCATAAAAATTTTTTAAAAAAGAACTCCTAAAAATGTATATATTACAGTTAATTTTTCACACAAAAGGAAACTGCGGCCATGGGAACTTTAATGACTGATGTAAATCATGTCCAGCTTAAAATACCAGGTTGTTAATAGGCATGTAGTAATTCATGGTTAATATAAGGTTCAGCACGCCTTTAAAAATACAGCCCTTTTGCTGTGCTTCATGCATTTTCTCTCCTAAATAGGCTTTTGCTACTATCCTAAACTATTTTATATTTCTTGAAAGAGGGTCAAGTTTGGGTTGTCCAACCTATATTTGAGTGCATAAATCATCTCACTATGTCCTACTTATATTGCTTCAAGTTGCAGAACTCAGAACATTAACACATTTATTAGTAGCTAAGAGAGCATTAATCACTGATAGTCATAAAGGCTGGAGAAATTAACAATACAGCTTGCTGGAAATTGCGTTAATCATGTAGAATCTTGAAAATGTCAAACAACAAAAGTGTTCCTTCCTTGCTAAGACAAGTCAATAAAATTGTTGTAAAGAATGGTGATCCAATAAAATTATTGTTATTCTTTAAAATGAATCTTAGTCACATGGTGTATATACTAGGCATTGCTCTAATATACATTTATTGAAATTCTACAAGTAATAATTATACATACATATATGTACATGCACACACACACACACACACATATATATATATTTAATCTTCATAATGACCCTGAAAGTTATATAAAGCCATCCATTCATTATCAGTCGTGATATTTTCTAACATTTCAAGGTCATACAGCTATTAAGAAACAACTAGAACTTGAACCTTAGTTTGGAGCTCTGACAACAAATCCTAATGTTTACCATTAAGGACAAAAACATCACCATCACCATAAAACTCTGATTTGTAGAAGATTGGATTATATTCCCATTGTTTAGTGTTAAGGCTTGGCTTTGATTTGTTTGAATTGTTTGTCCCTCAGGCACAATTGTGACCTACTCATTGTCCTTCTGTGGCCTTTGGAGTGGAGGGTGCTGCTCCGGAGAGCATGTATAAAAACCTGCAAAAGGAGATCAGTAGGAGGTGAGCAGTTTTATAGGCTTGAATTTATGAAGTGTTGGTTAGTCATCTTAATATTAATATGAGGATGAGATTTAAGCTTAGACATGAAACTATAAAACACATTAGCTTTAAATGCCATTTGCCTTTAACATGTAGTACTTCATGTGTTCTTTTATTTTTAACGTCTGCAGTCTAAGGTTTCAGGAGACACTATACTGAAATAGTCCACTACACTATTTCAGGAGTGGTCAAGTCAGCTGGAGAAAAGTCATAGATAAACATTCTCTTACTTTAGTGTAAGTGAATTATAGTATATTTCATCAATCTCTTCTCATATTTTCTCTTCATAATTAAAAGCATCCCATTGGGTGTTCTGTAAGGAATCCTTGCTGTTTCCAAAGCTGGACCCCAATTCCACGGCCACTAGGAGAGGTGAATTACCAAATTGGGGTCACGAAGAATTTGCTAGGGCAGAAGATAAAATAATGTTTATTTAGGGACACATATGAACAGTGTGATTACTTCCAGATAGTGTTGTGTTTCTCTTATATTTTATCTCTTCTTTTTATGTTTTAAGCTTGGTTTCACCATATTCTGCTGTCCTTAAATAGCAGTAATTCTAGTGTTATTTTTTTTTCTTGGCTCTCTGTTCTTCTTACTGCATCTCTTTGTCAATTTTCTCGTCATGTTCAAAGCTACATTCTAGTTCTCACCTGTAAACTTCTGCTGCAAGGAGAATGCCTTCATCAGCAAAGTGACAGCATACACTACATTTATTTCCCTTTCAACAATCCTACTGCCATTCAGCTTGGTTACTGATGTTTCCATTAAAGCACTCAAAACACAAAAAGCTTAGAATCTAGCTGATATTTGTATGTCCTTCTAGCTTCCACCCACAGAGCCCATACAAGTTCTGCATTGTGTAGGTTTATGTCCTCCTCCACCTCTCCTTCCACCACTATATAAGTATCCATTATCTCACAATTAGAACCACAACCTACTATATCCAATAAGAATGACGTTAAATTTTTGAATATCATGCCAGACTGTAACCTGTAATTGCTTAATAACTCTAATATATAAATGACCAAATCTACTGTATAATCCTAACTTTATTATGTTTAATTTTAATTCTCAATATTTCTTTCACTTGTGGCTTTTAAACTTAATGCAAAATTCCATCTTAAAAAATGTTAAATTTTCATGTTCTTTTGGGGAGGGTGGTAATGTAGGTAGTAGAGAACAGGAACCTTTTAAGAGCCTCTTTCCTAAAGCAGTAAACTCATCAAAAGTAGAGATATATCTTATTGATGAACTTTTCCACTATTAAGTATGGTGCCTGTCATACAGCAGAAAATAACATGTGAACAGAGTTGAATCCTTAAACATGAAATTGGGCTGAATTTCTTTATCAGAACTATTAACCACAGGAGATATGCTAAATTTTCTAGCATCATCCTTTGTTTTCAAAGCACAACAAAGTACAAAAGATAAAAAACAATGGTAGATCCTAAGCTAGGAAGAGACTTCGGTGCCAGGATGAACAATTAAGCTTTGATGTATTTAGAGATGACATTTCAGAGGAATCAATTAGACAGTTCTCTGTTAACTATCTAAAATGAAGGAAAGAAAAACATTATCAAGCTAATGCAGGAATTGAGGTGATTCTTGTGTCAGATTATTACAGCATGGAATTTGGCAAACGAAAAGGAAATGGTAATGTGTTGACAAAGGAAAGTTGGCTCCAAAATATTTCAAATCGAAAATTTGAAATTGAGTTTTAAGGTTTGAGGCAGAATATTAGGGATGGCAGACATTTAAGATCTCTTTGGGAGTGATTCTGAATGTCTCTATCCAAATCTTTGATAGGAACATTCTTGGGAAATTTAAAGGATGAACCTTGGCGCTCCTCAAGCCATTGGTGGCTTGATAGGTATAGGCTGCAGACTGGGGAGAGGTCTAGGGATGGAAAGTCCTCTCCTTCAGAATTCTTTTTGCAATGCCATCATCTCTACCTTGGGACAATAACTAACTTCTTGGCACTTAAGCGTTTTCCAAGTGCCAACACGTTTTGAAAAATAAAGAAACTTGTAAAATATCCATCCTCAGAAGAGCCTGAAGTTAGCATGTGTCTATTCGGGAATGTAGCAATTGTTACTGTTGTGAGATGCAATTCATTTTCAAAAGGCTTCAAGAAAGAAAACAAACATCCTTCAAGAACTTCTAACACTCGATTGTCTCTGGAGTCTCCAGGGATGCCAACGTCCTAGTGTGATTGACAGTGCCTCCAGAGAGTGAGTTGAGGGTACTCATCCTTTAAACTGTTGCAGAATTTCAAAGGATTTATTTTAAAACTAGTTTAAATTCTGTGACATGAGCAGAGCAGGGTCAGAATATGTTCATTCTACAGTTATATTTCACCAGAAAAATGCAATTTTATGTATAACCAATCTGCTATTCCTTTCCAAGCGTATCTCTTGAGACAGGAGAAGAGAAAGCAGAGACGTCACATGAAATTGAGTGTGCAGCAAATAGCTTGTGGTCATTTAAAAGTTCTGCAGGGTATTATCTGGTAGTCAGACTGGTACCTCCATTACTCCTAAATCTCCTTAAGATAATGTTTTAATTTGGTGTTTTTAAATTATTAATAAACTTGTTCTTTGACAACATTTCTGCCTTTTTGCCTTGCAATGATCTTGTGCGACCACCAGTTTTGAACTATACTTTGGATCCTGGTGCGTTCACCAATGACTACCTCCCTACCCAAATCTATCTGGATGCAATAGTATAGCAAGGAAGGATTTGGTCACATGAGCCACTCCCACATGCATGTCTGATTCTAGATAGACTAATTCATGTGTAGGCCACAGGTGCTGTGAATTTGATTACAGGGATGGCGTCTGGTTTCTAAGAAACATTTGTAGCCTTTCCTTCCCATCTGCTGTCATTTACATCCCCTCTTCGACAATGTTCCCTAAGCCTTAGAGGGTAGTTTATGTTAAATGTACTATTTAGTACTGAAGTATCCTACTGTTAGCTTCTTGAGCAGCCATGGATCTTTATCTTTACCACTATTCACTACAATGAGCAGTTTCTCTGACTAAGATTAAAAGAAACATTTGTCCTTAGGTATAAACCTAAGTATTGAGAAGGCAGTGTGGTACTGTAGGACAATGATCTTGTACTCTGTATTAGTCACCTGTATTACTTTAATACAATGCTTGATGTGGGATTTCTCTCTGTATGCTGTGATTACCATTAATGAATAAAGAAACTGTTTTGGACCTATAGCAGGGCAGAACATAGCTAGGTGGGGAAGGCTAAACTGAATGCTGGGAGGAAGAAGGCAAAGTCAGGGAGAAGCCAGGGAGCTTCTGCTAGAGACAGATGTGCTGAAATTTTGCCAGTAGGCCATGACCTTGTGGTGATGCACAGATTGATGGAGACAGGTTAAATTAAAGAGCTAGCCAATAATAGGCTAGAGCTAATGTTCAAAGCAGTGATTTAAATAATATAGTTTCTGTATGATTATTTCAGGGCTCATCAGCCAGGAATTAACAAGTAGCTGCTGATTAGCAAGTAGCCAGGAAGGAAGTATAGGTGAGGAAGGCTCAGTGTGCAGCCATCATCCAGACCCAGTGGAAACAAGATGAGAATGCCTCATGATAAAATGTGCCAAGCCACGTGACTAACACATGCAAGTATTATTGGTTAATTTAAGATTTAAGAGTAAGTTAATAAGCAGACTGAGGTAATAGGCCCACCAGTTTATAATTAATGTAAGCCTCTATGTATTTCTTTGTGACTGAATGGCTGCAAGACTGGGTGGGACAAAAACCTCTATTAAAAACTGTCAACAAGTCGGGCAGAGGTGGCACATGCCTTTAATCCCAGCACTTGGGAGGCAGAGGCAGGTGGATCTCTGTGAGTTCGAGGCCAGCCTGGTCTACAAGAGCTAGTTCCAGGATAGGAACCAAAAAGCTAGGGAGAAACCCTGTCTCAAAAAAACAAAAAAAAAAAGGTCAACAAATGGTACCCAAAATACGGCAACTATATCCACATTAAAACCTGAGAGAGCTTGGGAAGTAATTCTAGACACAAAAGAATAGAATTAAACAAGGCTTCTTGGTAGCAGCATTTTCTCAGGTGGGGTCTATTTGCTAGAGAGAGGCTTTAACTGAAAATACCCTGCAGCTCTTTTAAGAAGCCCCACCATCAAACACTTAAATGGTGTTGATGAATAGCTGACAGCATGCTTCTTGGTGGTGGCAGGGACCTTGAACCTCCAGAGAGTTGTAGCAATAAATATAGCTCAGGCCAGTAACTCTGCCATGAAGCTAGACTCTCAGAAAGCTAAGCAATGGGGTGAATCCAGCTGTCAAAGCCACAGCTTTAATTCTAGCCATATTACTTAGCAAATTAAGTACTCATGTGGTCAGAAAAAGAGAGATATACAGTAAAGATTGATTCAACTTTTTTAAAAAGGCCTCTAAATGGTTTACAGTGTGTTTAAAAACATATGTAAGTTTTGGAGACAAAAGAAAAATGGTAAAGTTCTTTAAAAAAGAAAAGAAAGAGAGTAGTTGGGTGTGGTAGTACATACCTTTAATCCCAGCACTTGGGTGGCAGAGGCAGGCAGATCTCTGTGAGTTTAAGGACAGCCTTGTCTACAGAGTGAGTTCCAGGACAACCAAAGATATATATAAAAAAAAAAACCCTGTCTCAAAAGAACAAAAATTAAAAAGAAAAATATCAGAAATAGAGTTTAAAATTAAGCCATGTGAAGATGGAAAATAACACAGAGAATCTGGATACTGTTTGTCATTGTGTTATCTTTGATTTGTTTGACAGCTGAGAAAGGAGCAACAGCTGCTAAAAGACTTTTGATTATAAATTCTATAGGATTAATACAACATATATATTTTGAAAATGCCTTGACTTCAAATTTTAAGTCAAAAGATATGTTACTTTGGAGAAAAGTTTTGCCTTTGTTTCCACAGGAAATGTGAGGCTGGAGATTCATTCTGGGTTAATAAAAATCAGATTTGATCAAGGAAGACCCCATGAGAAATCTTTGCTAGGAGCAGATGGCCCAGATGATTCATTATTTCAGAGGATCTCTGTTGAAGTTTCCTCTGAGTTCTATATCCAGAACAGACTCAAGACTGTTGGCTGAGATGATTAAGCCTCACAGAATACTCCAGTAAGGACATGACCATAATCCTAAATTATCTTCAGGTTCCTATAAGGTTATCAGTGACCCCAATCAGCAGGAAGTAGCCTAGAAAACTACACCCACATTGCCAAAAATGGATTATGGATGTTTGCCTTTTTTAGAGTGTTGGTTACAAGTAGTTATGGATAATTTTCAGTAAAAAAAAAAAAAGGTTAAACAAAGGAGATTAGATTCAAAGTTCTTGTTTTGAAATGAGAAGAAAAGAAAAGGAAAGGAAAGAAAGGGAAAGTACTATGGGACAATGGTCTTATACCCTGTAAAGATCTGTCACCTGTACTGGTTTAATAAAATGCTGATTGGTCAGTAGCCAGGCAGGAAGTATAGGCAAGGTGACCAGAATAGGAGAATTCTGTGGAAGAGGAAAGGCTAAATTTGCAGTCGTCACTCAGACCCAGAGGAAGCAAGATGAGCATGCCTCACTGACAAAAGGTACCAAGCTATGTGGCTAACACAGACAAGAATTATTGGTTAATTTAAGATGTAAGAGTAAGTTAATAAGAATCCTAAGCTAATAGGCCAACCAGTTTATAATTAATGTAGGCCTCTATGGTTTTGTGGGGGACTGAACAGCTGTAGGCTGGACAGGACAGAAATCTCTGTCAACAATGTGATGTCATGTCAATTTGGTAAAAATAGAGTGGCTTTTATAGGAAAATAAAGACAACAATATGTAGCATAAAATATTGTTTTATGTAGAATGTCAGATGTCCTGGTAGAAAGAGCCAGTGTTATAAATGTACAGGTACCTAAATCTTATAATCAGAAGGTTTTCATCCTTTGCTAAATGTACTACTGTTGTCAATTTAAATCTCTTAATTTCATGTTTGAATTCATTTTTCTGAGAAAATTCTAATGGTACAATGGCAAAGGAGGGGCAAAGGAGAAATATAAGTGTTTTCACTGGAAATGTCCCATAGCACAGAATTCCATGGGACACTGGTATTCACAGTACATAATTTGCCTGTGACACAAACACAACAATTCAAAACAGTGCACACTTATCTAACAATCAATATCAGGCAGGGATGATCCTTGCTTAAGTGAATCCTCTGCTTTGTAGCTCTACAGTCTGTATCTTCGAAAAGTTCGCTTGATTCCATTCCTATCTGCAGGCTTAATGAGAAAAGAATCCTCCTGTAAGTCTCCAAGATTCACTGGCAGAGCCATTTTCTTGTGGAACTAGAGATTACAGCAGTTTACTTGTTCCAGCCTTTCAAGCAACGAAGGAAGAGTAGAGTAGAGCGGTTAGGAAACAAGGGAGGAAGCAGCTTTCTTCTCCACTTCTGGTGTCTTGCTGCTACTTCCTCTTAAGCCCCATCTGTAAATAGTGTTCCCACCTACTATAATCAGTCTTTTAATTAAGTCAACTGGTTCAGGACTTAATTATAGCAGAACAGTCATTTCATGTTTGCTACAGAATTGCTGTGATGTGGTATGGACCACATGCTGCCATCTCGAGGGATTCTGAAGGGTGTTCCTGCCAGGTGTCAGAGAGCTGGGGGTTGTCCGAGCATTTTTAACACAGTGCACAGGATGTGGAGGCTCTGTAGAACACATAGTATGTCAGTAAATATATTTTATCTGCAAATGGGAAGCTGGGGACACCCATGGCCTCAAGAGGCTGTGACTTCTGTTTAAACTATAACTTGATTTTGGGGATAGAAGTCAGAAGAAGAAATGGTCAAAGGACTCATCTGTAAATTAGTCAGTATGTTATGCTGGAAGTGATGACTGGGAGAGAAAAAACATGCAGTGTATACTCATTCCCTTAAGTCTCTCTGCATTTGTCGGCAACACAAAGGTAAAGAATAGTGGTGGGATGCACACACTAAATAGGAAAATAAAATCATGTGTTAGCTTTGTGAGGGTTTCCTATTCTTGTAAGAAAATGATACCATTCTGTTTATAAGCTGCAAAAATGGATTCTACAAATTTGGTTCAGTGTAAATGCATTTAAGACTGATAAAGAACAACATAAAGATGGATGGCAAAACCTTTATGAATAATTGAAATTTTGTTTCATCAGGAAAAGGTGCTACATAGGAAATACAATACCAAGGCAAGTTGAAAATAAGACTTTAGAATGAAGGAAGGAACTTCATGCTTTAGTAATTCTCATGGAACACTCGCCTGTGTTTCAATGATAATATTTTTATTTCCCAGTGTGCCTTCCGCAAGACAGAGCCAAGTCCGTCTGCACTTCAGTGCTGATTTCTGGGAGCTCTTCACGCCTCCAAAGCATCTGAGACTAGAAGTCTCTTAGCCTGTTTTTGTTTTCCTCTAAGTGGTACTCTGTGTGGTATTATCTGCCTGAATTGGCTTTATTTCTGTTTATTCTAGAGCTTTATGGCTTGTTCTGTGTTTCTTTTCAGTATTCAGAGATATCTGACTGCCTTAACTGTTATTACAGATCCAAAATTTTCCCAACTGAGCTCCCTTTTCTAAAGGTGTGCTATGTGGCTTTCTCTTACAATTTGATAATGATGGTGGTGGTGATGGTGGTGATGAATATTTGATGATGATTTTGATGATGATGATGACGATGACGATGATGATGATGATGATGATGATGATGATGATGATGATATTATAAGGCAGTTTTACAATCCAACTTGAATATTGACTGTCCATAAATCTACACATTTATTTAGAGGTGACTGAGTTTTGAATGTGATGAGGGGACACTAAAATCTCTCCACTTATCCCACCCATTTTCAGTGCATATAGTTTTCTGTGAAGACCCGTCATACTGTTACTTCCTGACATGTGAGAAATTGGTAAGAATAGTTGGTAAATATGCTCTAGAGGCTAGTGGGCATTTTTATTATTTTTTTGTTTGTGGCCTGTACTTTAAAATTGCTTTGATTTTCTTAATTTCTCCAGGTTGAAGAAATAATTGTTTTAGTCAATACAGAACAGTCAAGGTACTAAACTACAGTTGCCTGCATAATCATTTATTCTACTAGAATGATAATAGAAATGTACAGTATTTTCATTAAACAATGGATTTTCAATAATTTGACACATACACAGGTAAAGTGGCATAGACTTCTTGTAAATATTAGCAATGACCACAAAATGACAAGAAAACAGCCAGTTTTCTACAAAGAAAATCCACTGGCAAGATGTCCAGAATTGACACACTCTATTATTGTTCAGGACTGACCACAGTCAATCCTCCAATATGTTTCCTCAGAACTGTAGCAAACGTGTTAGCACAGCTATCCCTAAGGGACTTCAAAGAAATCATTTCACACATGAAGGAAAGCAAAGAAACTCAACTCAGGAAGGATTATTAGAATAGAAGATGGTGTCTGGTTTCCCTGAGGCTTGAACATTCTTCAACATCCATCACAAAACCCAAAAGTCTGAGAAGTTCTTTATTTAATTCTACCTTGCTTCTTTGTATATTCCAATCCTCAATGTATACTTTGACACATGAAAGTTAATTCACATATTTCAGGAAAGTGGAGCAAAAGCAACAAATCAGAAAGAAGGAGAATGAAGCAAACACTATAATGGAATTCAGGCTTAATCACCTATTAATGTGATGACTAACTCCCAAGGTCATTGGACAAATGAAAGAAGTAAATCACAGACATGGGAGATTTCTCTGAGGCATCAGCAATTAAGGATGCTGACCTCACACAAAGAAAATTCACAAAACAATACATTTTGCAAGCTCTAACTATACAGAACTTGGAACCAGACTATAGACTACTTATAATCATACTGTAAAATGTATTGTGAAGTAACACTGGCACACCAACTAATCACAGTTTGTTTTGTGCTGCTGGGGCAGCCAGTAGATGTGGTAGGTGATTAAAGACCACTGTCTCGCTGGTTTGACATTTGATGACGTCTGAAAAATATTTCTTACAAGGAATATATAATGGAAACATTAATCAGCTTCTCAAAACAGTGAACTTTTAAGATGATGCTACAGTTTTTCATACTTCCCTTGATTATTCATTTCCAAAAAAGAAAATGCTGTACATCAGGAAAGTTCTTATTTAAGTTTTCAATTTTTAAATAGCTACCAACTTTAAGTATCTGGATATGAGAAACTTAATCCATCAATACAATCTCCATTATAGATAAAGCTTTAGCTAGAAACGCTCTCATAGTTTGAATAAATATATTTATTCTAAAGCTAACAAAAGTGATCTAAAATCCTATCACATCTTGAATAAGTATATATGCCTATCTTCACAGAAATAATTTCTCAGATACAGTTCTACTTAGGTCAATAATCTATATTTAAAATAAAGAATTTTTATGCGTTCTTAATTCTGAACAAGGCTTTATCAAACAACCTTGATGTTACTTGTCTCTCCTCACTCGTCTTCCTGTATTCACTTCCTGTATTCACTTCCTGTATTCACTTCCTGTATTCACTTCTGCCTCCATTCACAATGAGAGCCCCTCTCCTCTCCATTTTTCCCATTTTCCCTGCACATCACCTGTATCCCACTATTTTCCTCTCAAGTTCCCCTCCCCTATATTAGTTACTTTCTTATTTCCATGATAGGATACCATAACCAAGGCAACTTATAGAAGAAAGTGTTTAAAGGGGATTACAATTTCAGATTGTCCATGATGTTCATGGTAGCAGGGAGGTAGTCAGAGAGAAAGGCAGGGGGAGAGGGAAAGAGAGAGGGAGAGAATTAGGAGTGGTGTGGGTATTTGAATCCTCAAAGCCCATTCTCCCCTGTGACACACTTCCTAATTCTTTCCAAACAGTTCCACTAGCTGAGAATCACATATTCAAATATGACCCAATGTGGGACACTCATATTTAAACCACTGATCCTTTTATACTTTTTTTGGTTTCTTTGGTTATTTCATGTTATATATGTCCATATGAAGATATGGAACTAGGAACCAAGGTGAGAGAGAACATATGGTGCTTATATTTCTGTGTCTGGATTAACTCACTCAATATAATCTTTATCTGAAATTTTCATGTTTTTAATATTTTTTTAATAAATTTCTTTTATTGGATGTGTGGTTTTTTTTGCCTGCACAAATGTACGTACATGACATTTTGCCTGATGCTTGCAGATATCAGAAAAGGAAATCAGATATCCTGGAATGGAAGTTAGAGAGAATTATGAGTTACCATGTGAGTACTAAGAATCAAACTCAGGTCTTCTAGAGAACAGTAAGTTCTCATAACAATTTTTCTTTACAACTGAATAATATCCCATTGTGTGTGTGTGTGTGTGTGTGTGTGTGTGTGCGTGTATAATGTTTTAATTATCCATTAATGTGTGAAAGACATTTAGGAGGTTTCCATTTCCTACCAATTGTGAATATGGTGGGAATAATCATGACTAAGCAAATATATGTGTTATAGATGGTGATATGACAGATCTCTTTTTAGCTTTTGCAGATTGTCTCCACTGGTTTCCAGCATGGCTGTATCAATTTTCCTCCCTCCATAGATAAATTAGGGTTTCCCTTTCCCCACAAACTAACTAGCATTTGTTTTCAACTTGTTGTTTTTGATGATGATCTTAGCCGTTATGCCAGGGAAAATATAAAATCTCAAAGCTGTTTTAATTTGATTTTCATAATTGCTAAAGATGAGGAACACTTTTTTGAAGTATTTATTAGTCATTTTAATTTCTTCTATTGAAAATTATTTGTTCAGATTCCTAGTCCCCTTCTTAATAGGGTCATTTGTTTTCTTGACTGTTTGTTTTGAATTATTTGTATATCCTGTGCTTTGATCCTTTGTCAGATATATAACTGGCAAAGAGTCTCATCTATTGTGTGTGTTTCTTCTTCATTTGATTGTTCCCTGGCTGTAAAAAGTACCCCTAGTTTTATGAATTCTCATTTCTAAATTGTTGGCCCTAATTCCTGGGTAAATGGAGTGATATTCAGAAATGTTTTTCTTACACTTTGCAAACATAGGGAGTGTACTGCCTGTGTTTCCTCCTAGCAGTTACATATATAAAAGAAGTATAGCTTAAATGAAGTTGCACCACTTAGGCTAAGAATATTCACCACAAGAACCATAGGCAGCTTAATGAAGGCTCCAGTACCAGACCTGAGAAACTTTTATTAGAGTTGTTGGTCCATGTGACTCCCCAAACAATAGAGGTTACTGATGTTGCCCTTGGTTACTTCTCAGGGGTAGAGGGTAAGTCCCTGTTTCTGAAGACGCCATGCATTTTGGACACAGGACTTGGGATTTTGAGCTCAATCTAACCTGAAGTCTTCTTTCTGGGGTCTAGCTTCCAAAGTACCAGAAAGTATTATGCAAGCTATCAAGGAACCAAAGCCCTATAGAGCTGTGGTGACTATGAGCTTCAACAATAACCAGCTTGGCAAGATATCACTAAAGGTGTAACCGTGGCACTCATGTCTTGAGTGGCAAGCAACTTTCTAATTGGATATAAGGTCTGCACTCCAGGAGGGAAATCATGCCTAGTGCCAAAAACATAGTCAACTCCCCTGAGCTACTGAAATCATGGATCTTAGAAGAGATCCTATTACTTCCACTTTACAGGACCAGTATGATTTCCACTGTATTCACCATCATTAAAGAAGCTTCTGTTTCTGCAAATGGATACAATTAGTGTAATCCACAACTGAACAAAATGCAGACAACAGATTGCAGAGAGTATAGCCTCAAAGTTTACATATATAACATAACTCCTGCACTAAGACTCAGGGGATATTGTGGAAACAGTAGAAAGATCGTTAGAGCCAGAGATCCAGGAAGTCTGCTATGAGACTTTGTTTCTTAGAAATGACTCCCTAAACAATAACAGTATCAATAGACACTTTATTGTGGAAGAGGTATAATTGCAGGAGGTTCAATCCCTAGACAAGCATTAACGGGTAATTAATGACTGCTGTAAGAGGAAATTGCTCACTATAATTGGTGAACCAACACAAAGTGGTCAACATTGAAATCCTGTAGCAGGTTTAAAGAACAAAAAAATGGATTTGACAGCTTGCATTTATATATTTGTAGATCTCCCCGATGTGTGTGTGTGTGTGTGTGTGTGTGTGTGTGCATGTGTATGTGTATGTGTAAAACAATAATAACAAAAAATAGCCCATCAATCTACGGGAGTAAAGGATACATGGGAAGCAGTGGAGTGAGAAGACATGAGAAGTGTTAGATGGAGGAAAGGGAATGGGATGTGATTATAATTATATTTTACTTAAAAAATACATTTAAAGAAAGAAAATGCACATAAAGCATCATCTTGAAAGTTAAAAGTACTTGTTGCTTCTGCAGAAGACACATGCTCAATTCCCTGTACCCACAGAGTGGCTTCACCACCACTTGTAACTCTAGTCCCAGGGAATCTGACACCCTCTCTCGACCTTTGTGGACAACAGGAACTATGTGGTGCACAAAAACACATGCAGGCAAAACATTCATACACATGAAATAGTGAAATAAATCTGAAAAATAAAACTGAAAAAACAAAGAATAAACAAATAAGAAAACAAAGACCTTTGCTCATTCAAAGTGGAAAATAGATGAAATGAGGAAACCGTGTTAAGTAAATAAGAAGCAGAGACATAGTCTCTTATCATTTATATTCTCAAAGAAATATTAGTGAAAGTTTTCTTTTTCATTTATTTTATTTTATGATAAAGGATTCTGATTCCTTATCAAAATGACCCATGGTTCCTGAAGAATTAATCTCTTTCAGCCACAACTGGTTAAATAGAACATTCCTGAATTTGAAGATGCTTGTTGAACTTCAGCATACTTCTGAGATAGATTCTGAGTATGTTCTACCTTGGTGTGTGTGTGTGTGTGTGTGTTTGTGTGTATTTTAGTACATTTGAATTTAAAAGTCAAGGAATGTACTTACTCTCCTGCTATGTTCAGGAGCAATCAAATTCTCAAACTTTGTAATGTAAATATCAATGAAAATTACAGAATTATGTAGAATTTGCCTCTTTGAGTTACTAGTAATGTTGTAATTATGTTTTAGTAAAGAAGACTAGCCAATAATGTCACTCAAAGTTAACATTCAACCAAATGCATCAGTTTGGACAAGTTAACAGGTGTGAAGCATATTTATTCTAACTAAGCACTGAATTCTTGAAGGTCAACGTCCATGATATTTTGGCTATTAAATACTTTAAATATCAACCCTAATGGATAAAATATCCAATATGTTGTCATGTGTGTAAATGTTTTGTGTGTCATAGGTCTCATTTCCATCCAACACACTCATCTCAGATGATATATTTTGTATGAAAGAGTTCTTCAGCATCTTTTGACTCCTTGCTTAACGCTGACTGCTTCCTGTGCTAATAAATGACTTTTTGTTCAGTGATGACAAGGGATATATTAAGGAGAAGGAAGAATGCTAATCCAAGAGAGAAGAGGCCCACCCTAATTGAAGAATAGTGGACAAGATTCTGGTCAATGAATTATAACCTCATTTTAAAAATCATTCATCCATGTGATAATTAATTCTGATGACATCTTACATAATCATCTGAGGCTTCCCTTGCAAAGTACATGAAGGTAAATGAGCCTCTGCTGCAAGCTTGACATCTGTCTTTGACTCGCTATTGAAGAACACATTATAATGAGAGCATCAGACAGGATGCCTGATTACTCACATTTGGTAAGAAATCAAGTGAAATTATTAAAGTCAATGTGTAATGAAATACATTTAAATACAAAAACACCATGTTCTCTACCTTTGAATGAGATCTTTAATATCTGAATGTACAAATGCTACATTTGCCTTTTTATAATTAGAAAAATATATGAATTCTAATTTGAATTTGATTGATGACTTTAGTGAAAGTAAAGGGGAGGAATTAGGAAGAAAATTGGTATTGAGAGAGTGTTATGGCTGGAATGACCGTTTTCACTTGGTTAGGTTTTATGAATAAATTCTAAAAATAAAGTGCTTCAATCTCAGAACATGAAATCAACCCTCAAGTAGTCAGAAGCATCAAGAAAAGTGCAATGGATATTTCTCTGTATTCTTACATAGAGCAGTCATCATTGTATCTTGGGAAATTTGTTTCCATTGCTTACAGAACCTCAGGTACTTGTGCAAGCTCCTAGGAGCACAGGCATTTCCGGTGATCATTTGTGATCTCTTGGATTCAAAGACCTAAACATACTTCTACATTAGATACTTTTGTTGTGATACAATACCTGAAAAGACAACTAAAGGAAAGAATTGTTGATTTGATTAGTTTGAGGGTGCAGTCTATCACACAAAGATGTTGTGACAGGAGCAGGAGACAGTGGGTCACATTGCATCTACAGCAAAGAAGAGGAGACAAATGAGAGCCAAATGCCTAGCTTGCTCTCTTCTTTTTATTCCGTCCAGGACACTTTCCTGTGGAATGCTGCCATTCACATTTAGAGAAGATCATCCCTCCTCAATTCAACCTTAGCAAAATCCCTCACAGGCCTTCGTGGAGCCTTGTTTCTTTGATCATTTTAGATCTAACCATCCTGAAAATCACTATTAGCAAACTACCAGAAATGAAACGGAATGTGGGGGAGTACTCCAAATACTCCAATAAAGGAGACTTTTTCTTTGACATTTTTAAACCAAAGGACTATTCAAACCTCGATTTTCATTTTTCTCATTATCTGAATGACACATTTTCCTACTGAAGTATTGTAGGGAACAGAGGACCCCTTAACTGAATGTCTATATGGTAGATGATGTCCTGAGTGAATGTTCCTGGTTGACCTGCCTGGGCTGGTGGCATGAATGGCTTCTTCAAAGCCCAAAATATAAGTTTTGCCTGTTTTTTTAAAGAAATGTATATACTGCTAAAACTAACTGGATATCTTATCACAGCAACATCATTACATACCAACATTTGCTACATGTGCAAACATAACAACTCTTATTTCCACTGTCCTGAAGGCAAAGTAATCTGGAACAAAAGCTGTGAGGAGTTCCCAATACATTCCTCTGAGATCTAGGTCTTGCGTTGCATGCTAGAGGAGAGAGCTGATTGGATCGGACAATAAAAGAGGACAGAAGTATGTGTGAAAGAACTGAATATTTCTCTTCTTCTTCTCTCAGCATTTAAAAGGACCTTCTTGCCAACCTAGAATTATCCTTAGATCATTTATTTTTTTTAGCTAGTCCTTCCTTATAACATTATTTTCATTGTCTGTGGATCATATGTTTTCAATGTGATGTCTTAATATTTAGTGTTCAGATAGAATCCAAAAAAGATAAATCCTACATAAAAATGTATATTTTTTTAATTCACAGTGCAGTGATTCATACGACTGTACCTCACAATATTAAATGAAAAGATATGATTAAAAATACCTCAACGAATGCCCTTATTGATACAAAATTATTTCTTTTAAACTTCAAAGGCATACATCTGTATTTATGATGGCCATATATTATGAGCCTACTAATTTAAAACACACACATTTATGACATATATATGACATCATATATATCACAGTATCATACAAATAAGAAAAATCCTGTAGTCCATATCTGACATATAAACTCTATGAAAATGCTGGTCATGTTGAACAGATTTCGGTGCCAATATCTCTGGCGCCAACAGTTCAACTCAAAGTCTGAATGTAATGGAAGTCATTAATCACTATAAAGTTCATCATTTCATTTTCATGTCAAATAATACTCATCTCAGTTATTTATATCTCTCTAAAAGTTCTAAAGATTTCATATAAAGGAAATTTTTATTTATCTGCTTGCTAAAATGTTAAATCATGTGAAAACAGGATTTTGTTTTGAGTGTAAGATCTCTGGAGGGAGAAAATGATAATTTTTCCTAATGATTATAGAAGAATATCATTTGTTTCTATTCCTTTTTTTTTTTTTTTACATATCATGGAGCCCAGAAAAACTTTCTGAGCATTTATTATTTTTGGATCATCAAACTAAAAGTTGAAGTTATCTAATGATCTTACTCCATAGGAGTAAATAATTAAGTGGAAATGTACCTAATTTTGTCTGATTTTCCTTGCTGATATCTGTTCCATAGTGTCAATGCATCACAAGTTTGTAGGTTTCTCTCCTGATGTGAAACTTTTGCCAGTGTCCCTGCAGATATCAGCATTCCTGCTCACGTCTCACCTGCACTCTGATCTCACATCCTTCCCTCCGTAACTCTTCTGATAGATTTTTATTTTATCTTGTGATACTGGTGTATGTCTACATACCCACCTGTGACAGCCGGGGTCCACAGAGGGAAGTGGAGGCACAGACAGTTGTTAACTAGCCCGTGGGTGCTAGAAATAGAACTTGGGTCGTCTGGAAAAGCAGCCATTGCTCCTAAGAACTGAGCATCTCTCCAGTTCCTCCTTATAATCACCTTGATTTCCTCTTTATTGGAGTGTCCAAACACCTGGAATCTCAGCAGTCCATCCTAAAGTCTTTTTCTTTTACTTCCATTTTATTTCTTCTCATTTTTTAAGGGCACTATGCTATCATTCCTTCCATCTATCTGAATATGTCTCTTTGTATTTTTCTTTTGATTTATGTCTCTGTGTGTGCCACATGTGTGCTGGTGCCTGTGGAGGCCAGCAGAGGGTATCTTATCTCCTGGACCTAGAGTCACAGGCAGTGGTGAACTACCTGACCTGGTTTTGGGAGCTAATCTCGGGTCCTCTGGAAGAATGCCACTTTGAACCATTGAGCCATGGCTCAAGCTCCCATCTGAATATTTGTAAGATATTTTACTCTAGCCTCATTTATTTTCTACAAGTACCACTTGTTCTACTCTGACTAAACTATTTTGTAGTTATGTTCGTTAACTCTAGAAACCAGAGACACAAAGTTACAGCTGTACCATCAATTCACCATCCTAGGATCCCTGGAATCTACAAATACATTTCCAAATCAAAGATCATTTGTGAATCTTCTTTGTCTTGAAATCTTTATTCATTTCCAGACTTAACCTCACTCTGAGCAGCAGTATTGCCACTCAGATTTATATTATTCTTTCTCATCCTAAGTAACATTTTATAAATCATACAACAAAGTTATGAGCATAATTGATGGATAAAGAGCTTTGAGTTAAAGTTTGACTTACAGAGAAAATTGGTAAATTTCCTAGAGTTTCTTTCTGAAAGCCTACACACATTGATCAAGACAGAGGAGGCAAATAGAACAAAATTAAACAGCAACCTAATACATATGGATGAGAAGAGAGATATACATAAGGGCATGCCACTTAAGATTAGAATTTTAAAGAACTATAAAAATGAGAGAACCAATATAAATGGAGTAAGAAGGAATGAAGAAAGGAAGCTATTCTTTCTTTTAGGCCTTGACAAAAATTTAAGCTTCTCTAGGGGTCTCCTTTGATCATCCCATCCAAACACATCCTCAGTTTGTTGTCAACCTAGTTTATTTGTTTGTTTGTTTGTTTGTTTGTTTGTTTGGTCTAGGTTTATCAGTAGGCTATTAGTTTCATTAAATGGAACTCTTTGAATGGCAGAAGCCCTTTGAATTCTTCCTACCCCATATAATGCATAGAACATAGTAGGTATGTGTATGGTTTAAAGGTAAATTAGTAACCAAGGCAAACCACACAGTCAATTTGTTAAAACATTATCCTGCCTTCCTGCAAGGAGTATGCATGAATAATTTTAGCACAAAACAAGAATTTTTAATAAACTTGTAGTGAAAAAGACTGTATTTTTAGGGCTCTGGGAATAAGATAATTTGAAATCTCAGAAGTGTGCCAAACAGACAAATAATCTTGAGCATATGAATAACTATAATGTCAGAGTCTTGGTACATAAGCTTTTCTGTAGTATATTAGAAACTTTACTTAAAGTAAGTAGTTGATAAATTATGGTAGTGTTAATTCCTCAAAAAGTATCTAGAAATGGATATTTTCTAAAGAACTGAGCTAGCAGGGCTAACTCTTCCACAACATTATTGCTCCATCATGATTTGATGAATCCAATCATGAATTATGTGTTTCTAGACTCACTGTCATGCCCATGACAGTCAACAAGGGGACCTAAGAGTCACCCACTTGGATGTGGGAGGTGAGCTGTGTTGACAGTAAGGTGCCCAGTCATCTTTGTTTTTCTTCAGTTGTTCCCACAGTGTCAATGTCGGCAGCCAAAAATGTCCTATACATGGCATGGGTGCTCACAGTGTCCCATTCCTCCTCTTTCCTTGGGAATTGCATATCAGGCATATGATTCAACAGAAACAGATATTCTGAACTTTACCTCTTGGTAGTATGACTGGAAATTCAACCAAAATGATGATAAGTGGCCATTTGCACAGTTACAACTTCTGTTGAGGAGTATGTATTGTTCCTGAAGATACAGATCTCCATCTCAAAATCTTGGCAGAGATTACTAGTTAGTATACATGATAGTATACCCTTGAAAGGTACATACGAACCACCAGAAATATACATTCAGGCCATGAGCAACCATTCTCTAAAGTCATTGAAAACAGATATCTATGAATTTATCACTTAAATTTTCCTTATCCATCTCCTAAGTAACAAAAGAGGTGACAACCAGACTTACAGACCATATGTGCGGACAACAGTTATCTGGGGTTAGCATTATCATAATAATCTTAGAGCTAAGTTTTCAGAAGCTACAGATTTGAATGTCTAATCATGCCACACACATGTGAGAAAGAAAATGTCCAAGTAATTTAAAATAATATTTCTGCTGGCAAAATAGACCCTGAATAGTCTTATATGTCATAATTATTGTAATATTAACCTTTAACACCATTGAATGCACAGGAGGAAAGCAGAGTTCATGAATGCGGAGGGCTGTTGATGTTCTATCAACGTGACATGTTCACCCTGAGAAGGTGTTTTTCTTTGGTTCAACCTGAACTCTGGACCACAACTGATATCTATATATTGTTTTTATTTTCAGTTAAGGGAAAGCAATTCTGCATAAATAGAATAACTTCATTTCAATAACTTCATTTCATGAACAATCGAAACATTTCTAGTTGAAATTTGTATTGTATGTGTGCATGTGCCACCACATATGAGCTGTTGCCCTTAGCAGCCAGAAGAGGGAATCAGGTCCTCTGGGGCTGAATTTTATAGGCACTTGTGAATTGCCTGATGGTCCTGGATTCTGGGAACAGACCTGGAATCATCTGGCAGGGAGCAAGTACTGAAACATCTTTCCAGTCTCACAAATATTTACTTTTCTTCCTTCTCTATTAATTATTCTCAAGTCCACTTTCTTTACTTTTTAATGAAACAAACTTATCTTATAGCTAACTGGCTTTCTAATAATTCAAACTTTTACCACAGGCCACATTAGCTGTGAATCTTTCACAACATAAATTAAACATATTTTAACATTCATCATATTATTCTTTATTTTTATCAAAATTGTTTTTACCCTTTGAAGTATAAGTAAAGCAAAGAAAGACTATTTCCTGAATTCTCTTTCTTGTTTTTGTGTTTCTGGAAATGTTTAGATGTCCAACGTCAGACTAGCAGGATGCATGTTCCTGGTGCTCAACCACTGTCATCAGTGCCGTCCCAGTGCTTTGCACATGCTAGGCATTTAGCACTTATACAATAGACAGAATGTCTGCTGGGTCTAAAGTCATAGATTTAAGACATAGTAAATCCAACATTTCAGTCTTTGATGATTATACATAAATTAAAATTTTTTTTTTCCTAAATGTTTCCTTAAACTATTTTACAAAACTTACTTGGTGTAGGTAAGGCAAATCCAGTTGGCACATTCGTAAGAACGCTGAGTGCTGTGCTCTGTCATTTGTCAGCTAATGTGGTTCGAGTGCTTGATTCAGCACATTGTTTCATTCCGTGAATCCTCACACTCATTTAAATCATGAAGCTTACTTTCAGGTTCATGAAGCAAAGCTGAAAGTGTTTACTGTGAAAACTGGCACAGCCCTTCGTTAATGCTTGTTTAGGTGAAATGGTAATGGAAGCAACTAGATAATAATAAATATTATACAACAAAATTAAATTTTGTTCTTTTCTGGGAATTGGGGGATCAGAACCAATGCCTTGTTCTTACTCATGTTTGGCAAACATTCTGTATCTGAGTTATATATCCAGAAAATTATTTTTACTTAAAATTACTTTTAATTCCACCTCTCTCTCTCTCTCTCTCTCTCTCTCTCTCTCTCTCTCTCTCTCTCTCTCTCTGTGTCTCTCTCTCTCTCTCTCTCTCTCTCTCTCTCTCTCTCTCTCACTTTCTCTCTGTGTGTGTGTGTGTGTGTTGCTTGCAGGTGGCAGCAGAGATCAGAAGAGGACATAAGGTATAAAATCCCCTGTACATGGAGTTACAGGCAGTTGTGAGCCACCCTATGTGGGAATTGAGCTCCAGTCCTCAGCATGAGAAACAGGTACTCTTAACCACTGAGCCATATCTCCTAAAAATCCCTACTTTTGATTATAACAAGATGTCATAAATGCAATAAACAAAGAGATAATGCTATTGATATGTATTTTCATACAGTATTGATAGGAAAGTACTCTAGGAACATGAAATACATGGGATGCTATTGTTTAAGTTTGTGGTACCCACACTAGGAATGTTGCCTAATTCATTTATGTATCTAAAGAATATAAAAGAAAGAAGAAAAAAATGGTTTGTAAATTCTCACTTTGATTTCTGTTTCATGGTGAGGTTAGTACTTTTCTCAATAACAACTTAGAGATTGTAAGATAAGCCTGCTGAATAGGTTGCAGACTAGAAGATATGTGTAATTTGTCATGTGACAGCAATGTGTCCAGGGCCATTCATTATTTAGTCTCATAGATCCTGGAAGGTCACAAGATTCTAATGATACAAAAAGCCATCTGTTACATAGGGGTTTCATTGATAGATGACACAACCACCTGCCATATATGATTCCCTTGACCCCAAGCCACATTTCCCTCTGAAATACAACCTTGGAGAAGCCAGAAGCCACAATACATAGAATAGACAAACTAGGAAACGAGGAAAAGATGATTTCCTTGTTCATTTCTCCCCCTGTATGTCTAAGAGGTTAACCTTAAGTAGAAGCCTCAGAGGAAAGTTGAGTTGAGGCTATTATCTAGGGCTGGATAATTTTAATTAGAGAACCAAGACAGTTTGTGGGTTTTAAGTGGCCTGGAGGACATTTTATACTCTAAATGAGAATGGAAAACATATGGGCTTACTCGACAGATTTTATCCAAGGGTAAAAGAAATGTTTTTTCCTTTACTGAATAAATTGTAGAGGGACAATAAGAAACACACACAAAACCTTGTAGTTTGATTACATTTTACAAACATGCTGGGTGAGTTTATTCTTTCGCACCGACTAGCTCAGCTTGAAAAGGACAGTTTTCCGAAACAGTTTTTTAGTGGGACTCAGTGTCTGGAATTTCACCCTCAAAACAGCACAACTCTGAACGCTATGCCACACCCTAACGACTCTCTTGAATTCCGTTTGCCTTTGCATCCTTGTCTTGATCATTTTGTCTTTCCCTCAGATAAGCGTCTTCATTGTGACATGTGTAAGTGCCACATGAGTCTTTTTAGTTATGGTGCCACAGAGACCACCTAAAGTCTTAAAGTCCCATTGTAAACTATTGTTAGATAGGGAAACTTCTGGGCTTAACAGAACTTTTCTGTCTGCCCAAGTTGACAAAAGTTTGTGTGATTCCATTGTGCATATAAAGATGTGCAGTGGATGAGCAACAGATTCTCAAAAAATACTGAGTTCCAGACCAGGGAAAGGAACCTGTTAGTGCATAATATAGGGGAAAGTCACTAGGAGAATTCTAGCAGGTCATATATTAACTGTTTGTCTATAGTTTGAAAGCTAAAAGAGTCTAAGTGGGTGGATATGACTGATAATTTGCTTCTGCGTTTTATGTGTTGTACTTTCCACTAGTAATTAAAGATTTGAATAGTTCCCTTGGAAATTATGCCTGTCTTGCACTTTCTGTTTCTGGGATCCTGGAAAAGAGAACACACAAACAAAAATTATCTGAGGAGATGTATACAAATCCACAGATTCATGCATAACCTAAACAGCTTGACCATCATCCCGCAATTAAGAAATACATTATTCTCACACTTGCAAATATTTGAAGAAGCTTTGGTGGGTGTTGAGGTTGGGAGTTCAGGGCTTTCATTAAGGTTCTCATGGAAAAATAATGGGAAAGAGAGAGGGGAAGTTGGAGAGCAAAAAGGAGATAGATAGACAGAGATGGATGGATGGATGGATGGATGGATGGATGGATGGATGGATGGATGGATGGATGGATGGATAGATAGACAGTAGGTAGATACATAGATACGTAGATACATAGATAACTCATTTTAAAAATGTCTTAGAGTCTTCACATTCAAAGCTAGTAAAATAATTACTGAAAGAGCAGTCTAAACAATCCTATGATCACACAGATGAACAATCTGGAGAATGAGGCTGAGTACTACAACACCAGAACAGTTACTTAAACATTAGCTTGGCTAAGTTTGCTGTGGTCTTTCCTGAGGAATTTTAGAATAAATTCTTCTGTAGATCAACCTGTTTTTTAAATGTTTCAAATCTTTCCCAGAACAGAGGTTACTTCATTTTTAAGGTATGAAAATACTCGTTCCCAGTAGGTTCAAAATTCTGCTTCTCTAGCTGGCCTGGGTCTGGAAAAGCCTGGGATAAAACCGGACTCGCTGAACATAGCGGACAATGAGGACTACTGAGAACTCAAGAACAATGGCAATGGGTCTCTGATCCTACTGCACGTACTGGCTTTGTGGGAGCCTAGGCAGTTTGGATGCTCACCTTACTAGACCTGGATGGAGGTGGTGGTCCTTTGACTTCCCACAGGGTAGGGAACCCTGATTGTTCTTTGGGCTGACGAGGGAGGGGGACTTGATTGGGGGAGGGGGGGAATGGGAGACGGTGGTGGGGAAGAGACAGAAATCTTTAATAAATAAATAAGTTTAAAAAAAGATTCTGCCTTGCATCTCTCTGCAATAATGCCATCTTCTTTGTTCTTGAAACTCTCTGCATCGTCAATTATTTACGATGCTGAAATCTCTACTACAAGGTACAGATTGTACAACATCTCCTGCATAATCCCTAATTGAGAAAGGATTATCATCAACAAGTTCCCCATTCTTGGTGCTTCTTGAACTCCCTTAATATTTTATTCCTTCAGTAAAGAGAAGTTACATTCTGTACCTGTCTCTGAAACACAAGTGCCTTATGGATGGTGCATGTTACTGTGTGGTTGTCTGTATTGCTCTGGGTAAATGCTAGGACACAAACATAGCAGGTGAAAAGTGTGCAGGCATGTACTTTGCTCTTGCAGATGACTGAGCTACTGATCCTACATGACAACAGTGGGTGCTGATGCTGGGTCTAAAATGGGAGCCTCTGCTGGGAGCCCAGTGTCTGCACACCTTTCCAATCCAGTACGAACTAAAGAATTTCTTATAAATAGTTTTTCACAATTAAATATTTAGACTCTAGTCGCCACTGCAGCAAGCTGTATATGTTTGCACAAGCTATTTGGACAATCTTCAAAGACAATTTCTTCTTTCTTTCTTTTTCTAAAAAAAAGATGTATTTTTTTTTATAAAGCCAAGATAGTAAATATATTAAGAGTGTATATTCTGGTTATACATTTACTGGTTACAACTAGTTCTCCATAACTCTGGTTTTCACTTATGATATTTGAAACCACCTGAATAAAAATATTCAGAAAGATTATGTTGTTTACAGATTTTTTTCCCTTGTGCTTATTGCCTAAATAGTATTGCATAACAACTAATTAGCATGCTGGCTGAAAGCATACATTTTGTTTGGTATTAAGAGTAATCTAGAGATGATTTAAAGTATGCAGGAGAGTGTGGATCTGTTTTATGCAAATACGCCATTTTATACAGGATCTAACCCTTGACAGATGTGGGGGCCTAGAACCAAATTCATATGGACACAAAAGGGTCTCTCTCTTTTGTGTGTGTGTGTGTGTGTGTGTGTGTGTGTGTGTGTGTGTGTGTGTGTGTACATTGCTGTGCTTATTTGGTTAAAATAGTTTTGGATAGTTTCCTTTGGATGTTTAGATTTACCTGTGAGAGTCACATGAGTAATAGTAAGTAATAAATAGCAAAGGCCCAAGTCTCAGCCTTTAAACACTGGTTTATTCTTGAACTATCTTAAGGGTGCTAAACCGAAAGGCCTGTTATTATATCCTATCAAAAGGCTAAGCCTGTTTATTGAAAGAGACCATCTTTTGTCTAACTGATTTCTATAGAGGGATTTTGTTTTTTATTCATATTTATTGAGCTCTACATTTTTCTCTGTTCCCCTCCCTGCTTCTCCCTCCCCCCTTTAGCCCTCCCCCAAGCTCCCCATGCTCCCAGTTTACCCAGGAGATCTTGTCAGAGGGATGGTTTTTAAGGAGCTGAGGAAGCTTTTCTAGCTGTAATTCGTCTCATCCCTTTGACTTATACTGGCACAGTTTCCTCTGAAATTTAATTTCTGCTCCTGGGAGGCAGTGGCTCCAGAAATAAACTGTTTTGAACTTAGCACTTAAGTGCAAGCGTTAATCCTTTATCGAACTTTTATCATGTGCTAGGTAGAGACAAAAACATGTTAAAAATATGCTATTATCACAAAAGGAAGTTGGCTTCACTGGAAGCAATAGGGGGTCCAGAGAAGTAGCTACACCATTACTTAATGCGTATTACAGAAACATGTGTAAGGCTGTAGGGTCACAAAGGACTTTGAGGAAAATTAATGTACTTAAGGACTTAAATAACAAGCCATAGCGTTATCTTCAGAAGGGGGCATTTAACATGCACATGTAGTGGTACCCAATTCTCAACATTAGCATGCAGAGCAGGAATGATTTACGAGGCTAACTAGGGAAGTCTGTGAGCCATGAAGGAAAAGGATACAGGAATGAATGTCTGTGCTGATGCGGCACCCAGAATCAGGGAGAGTAAGCTTGCACATGGAATATATAAGCTTCTGGTGAGGAAGAAAAACAAACTGTGGTGGTTTGAGCGAGAAAATCCCCCCCCCCCACACACACCCAAGTTAAGTCTGAAGCATTTGAATTCTTGATCGATGGCCAGTTGGTGGTTGTTTAGGGATGATTAGGAGGTGTGGCCTTGCTGGATGAAATACATCACTGAGGGCAGCTTTGGAGTTTCCAAAGACTTACAATATTCAAAGTTCTCTCTGCTTCCTTTTTGCAGTTCAAAAAGTGAGCTCTCGCTGCTGCTCCAGAACCATGCCTGCCAGCCTGTTGACATGGCTCCAGACATGATGGTGATGAACTCTTATTCTGCTAGTGCTATCAGCCTCAAATGACCTCTTCCTTCTACTACTTGCTTTGGTCCTGGTGTTTTATCCCAGCAATAAAAACAGTAACTAATATATCAACTGGACGAATAAATAAAACCATCAGCCTCTGGTGGCAATCTGCAAAGTGAGGAGGGGCCGAAAGTGAGAAGAGAAGCCTAGGTGAAGAAATAGCTTGTTTCCTGTACAGCTGAGCCCAAGGCCAGCTCCACTTGGTTTAATGGACATTTGCCTGGATTTTGGTGAAAACTCTAGCAACTTGTTAAACTCATGACTGTTCTGTGCTGAGTATGCAGTTCGATAGAGATTGCTTCGAATAAAGATTGTATTTCAGTTTGCTCATCACTCAGATGGTTAGAATACCCTACTTTTGTGTATCCATGTTTATCTTTGAATTAGCATCAAATGTGAACTCTTCTTCTTAAGAAATTATATATATAGAGAGAGTATATATCATACTGTATTTAAAAGTTATGTTTTAGAACTCACCATTCATAGTCCAGTGTGTATGTGCTGTGTTTGCCTTTGCTAGAGAAGACAACTGACTTGCTTTGTCTTGGAGTGGCAGTGAGGAAACAGCAGAAGACAAGAACATGAGCATAGATCAGCATTTCCCATCACATTCCTAGTCCTTGTTATCACACTCATGTGCATTATCTTTTGTCTTCATTTTCAGTTTTTAAAATCTCAAGGAATATCAGAACACTTTCTTGTGAACTTAAAAGATGTTAAATTTGTGAACATTTACCTTACACAATATACAGCCTCTGTGCGAGTTCTCTCTCTCTCTCTCTCTCTCTCTCTCTCTCTCTCTCTCTCTTCCTGGGTGTCACTCTGGACTCCATTTTTTAAAATTATTTCTTTATCATTGCCCCTTACTTTTCATCCCTCCAAACCCTTCCACACACTCCTACTCTTTCAAAATTCATTAATGGATGTCATATGCATCTATAGATACACACACACATATATATATTCTTAAAGAAATACACCCTTCTCAGTCTTATGATGTTACTTGTATTTATGTTTTCAGAGTTGACCATTTGGTTATGGAGTTCTGGTGCTCTTTCTTGGCCAGTAGCATTTCTCTCAGCATTCCTTTGCAACTTGAGTTGGTTTGTGTAGAATTGTTTTCTGTGTGCGTTATAAATTATTATCCATATTAATCTTGATGCTTCAAACAGTTACAAGCAATATAAGTATGTACACACACATATATGTGCTTTTTCTCAAAACCTTTCAAAGTTGCACATTACATAATACTCAATTAAATATGTGATTCCTAACAGTGTTTTCCTCTTTAACTTCACTATGAGATCATGAAGACACTCATAATAGTTAAGATTATCTGATTGTTCAAATTTAAATTAAATTATTTTTTTTCAAAATTCTTCTATAGATGCTTCATGAGAGCACTGCAGGCCTGTATCTAAGCAAAGTTCTCAAATATCCTTTGTTTGGTTAGCTGCCTTTCTCACTTTCGGCCCCTCCTCACTTTGTGGATTGCCACCAAAGGCTGATGGTTTTAGTTATTCATCCAGTTGATGTATTAGTTACTGTTTTTATTGCTGTGATAAAGCAGTCTCCCCATCATATTGCTATGGCTTGTTTCTCCCTGTTTCTATCATTCAGGCCATTAGAAACTTGAACCTTTAAAAAAACTTGAATATGTTACTCATTATTGACATAGTTACTTTGACACTCCAAAAATTACAAACTCAGACGTTATAACTTTGATTCATCTGACTCTTGTGCCATTCTAATGCCACTGATTTAACCTGAACACATCCTGAAGTTTGACCCAGTTTGTTTCAGGATTGCTTCCTACTTGCCTAGCTCAATGCCCTGACCTAGAGTCAGTCACTTCTTTAAAGACCACATTCACTTCCCCTGGGAAATGTATATAGAAATCAAACTCTGGACACTAAGTCCCTACACATCACTATGAGGTAACTCTTCCTAGACATCTCTAGAGTATATGAAAGACTCTACAACTAGGATTTCAAGTCGAATGCAATCACCAGGTTATTGAAGAGAGAAGAGAGTTACTGTGATACTAATGTGCCCCTTCTAAGACCTGACCTTGTACTTCCATTTTCTTTAAACAACCTACAGAATTATACAGGCTTCAAGTTTCAGAAAGTATCCCCCTGGAAGCCCTGCATGCCAATAGAGTTTGCCTCATGTTCTACAATTTCATACTTGAAGTCTGTCTCTTTCTGCAGAAAAAGTTCTGGCTCTTCAGACACCATTTGATCATAGCTCATTTGCTTTAATTTATGTATAAGATGGTTTCTGAATTATTAACAGTAGTATGAACATCTGTAGCACATCTGATGAGTAAAGTTTAGTATTCATTGTTCTCTGACCTTGAAATACTTTGCACAAAGAGTATATTCATCTAGCTGTATTAAAGTCTTACTTTCTCTGGTTGGGTTATCAATTTAATAATATCAATTTCATTTATGTTTTTATGCTTAATTATATGGTTTTTCATCTCATTGTTTTGCAACTTATATAGAAAAAATACACAACTCACAATGGCTTAAAGGAAAGTATCCACCCCTGTTGCTAGTCCTTTCAATTGCTATTGTCTTATAGACTCTTTATATGTCACATGATCCCTGTCTATGTCCATGGGGAAGAGCAATTGTACTCCCTTGAGAGTCCTCCCTGCCTCCTTTTTGTGTGTGGTAGTGTGTGTGTCTGTGTGTGTGTGTGTGTGTGTCTGTGTGTGTGTCTGTGTGTGTGTCTGTGTGTGTGTATGCTATGGAGGCCAGGGACCCATGTGTGGAGTTTGTGTGTTTACACATGTCATGGAGGTGAGTGGCCCATGTGTGTGATGTGTGTGTGTGTGTGTGTGTGATGTGTATATGAGAGAGACAGAGAGACAGACAGAGAGAGAGAGAGAGACAGAGAGACAGAGACAGAGAGAGAGAGAACACTTGCTATGGAGCCCATGTCAGTCTCCTTCCTCAATCACTCTCTACCTTGTTCTTGAGACAGTTTCTCACTGAACCTGCATCCCAGAGTCAGTTAGCTTAGCTGACCAGTGAGCCTCCAGGGTCCAGCAGTATCTGGTTCTCTGACACTGAGATTTGGGATTGCAGGACTATACCACTTTACCTGGTTTTGTGTGAGTTTTCGGGATCCAAACTCCAGTGTTCATGATTGGGTGGTAAGCACTTTATTTAATGAGCCATATCCCAAGCTCCCCAATCCAGCATCCCTTGTATTATTATTAACCTTATTTTCCTTAATGTTACTCATTATCACAGGCACAATCTCCTTCAACAAGAGCCTAAGTGTTGAAGAACAGACTGTCAGTTTCATTCCTACTACACCTCATGCACTCAAACATCCTTTGCCTGCTATGAGCTCAGAACATATTTGATCTATAAACTATGTTAATAACATTTGCTTTTATAACAATGAGAAAGACTTTGTCTGTGGATCTTGGAGGGAGCATTATCATCGCAAGAGGCATAATATCATTTAAAATATTTCTTTATATACACACATAACATATTTCTTTGTATATTATATATGTACTTTGGGGGATTTGTTTGTTTTTGAGACAGTGTTTCTCAATGCAGACCCAATTGTCCTGAAATTTACTCTATAGATAAGGCTGACCTCAAACTCACAGAGATCCAGCTGCTTCTGCCTCTCGAATTCTGGGATTAAAGAGATGTTTTGTTGCTTCATGGCATTTACATGTTCATTTTTTAAAATTTATTTATTTATTTATTTATTTATTTATTTATTTTTAAACAATCTTTTCTCATCTTACATACCAATCCCAGTTCCCACTCTCTCCCCTCCTCCCACTCTCTCTGCCCTCCTCCCACCTCATCCCCATCCGCTCCTCAGAGAGGGTGAGGCTTCCCATGGGAAGTAGACAAAGTCTTCACATCACTATGAGGCAGGACCAAGGCCCTCCCCACTATATCTATGCTGAGCAAGGTAACCCTCCAAGAGATTAGACTCCAAAAAGTCAGTTCAAACACTAGGAATAAATCCTGATCCCACTGCCAGTAGCCCCACAGATTGCCTAAGCCACACAACTGTCACAAACATTCAGAGGGCCTAATTTGGTCCTATGCAGGTTCCCCAGCTGTCAGTCTGGAGTCAGTGAGCTCCTACTAGCTCAGGTCATCTATTTCTGTGGTTGTCCCCGTCATGATATTGACCCCTTTACTGATATTTTCACTCCTTTCTCTCTTCACCTGGTCTCTGGGAGCTTGGCCCAGTGCTTAGCTGTAGATCACTGCATCTGTTTCCATCAGTTGCTGAGTAAAGGTTCTATGGTGACAATTAAGGTAGCAATCAGTTTGATTTTTGGGGAAGGCCAGTCAAAGCACACTCGCCACTATTGCTTAGGGTCTTAGCTGGGGTAATCCTTGTGGATTACTGGAAATTTTCCTAGTACCAGATTTCTCGCCAGCCCCATAATGGCTCCTTAAAGATATCTCTTTCCTTGCCCTCCCACTCTGTCCTATCCCCGTCTCGACAATCCCATTTCCTCATGTTCTCCTCCCCCTTTTAAAGTAAGCATAAATTACACTTTTCTCTCTGGAGTTTTCAATCATCCTTTGTGTTCTTTATTCCTTCTCCATCTCTCTCAGGGCTCCTCTTCCTCTTCCCCAAACTGATAATTTCCCTTGCATTTTTCCCATTGCCCCTTCAAAGTACCTGTGTCCTTCTATCTTCCTCTCTACATCTCCTCTCCTCCTACCCCACCACTCCTGCAGCTGTTCCTATTGGTTATTCCATGTTATATATTCACATCGAAAGACTTGCTGTCATTAAGAATGATTGTTGTCATTAATTGTATACATTAATGTTTATTTATTTACTTATGTATTTAAAATATTAATTTTCAACTACATTGGTTTATAACAGAGAATTACAAAATTTATGTATTTTAAAGATCATGATTTGAAATATATTTAATATTGATGATAATCTCTTTGAATTAAACATATTTATACAATCACATATATACAAATATATTGGGTTGTGAGTTTTAAAACAATACAATGTACATGCTTGAGAAGGATAAAGCAAAAGATGCTTTGGCTCCTATGTAACTGTGATGAGTCATGATACTCTGTGATCTTTTAACTCAGAAGCATACATCTGGCTCATGTGAATTATTTTGTTATTATTGTTTAGTATAGAACTTAAGCAGTAAAAACAGTAAACTGTTCCCTGAATCTTAGAGCTGAATCAGTAAAACCTGATACTGAGACAATTATAATGTTCCCTTCCTTAGGCATGTTGTCATTGGAGCCACTGACACTGAGAAAATTCTAATTTCTCCATCCCTAGCACTGATGTGGACGGACCCACTTGAATAGCTCCAGTGCCAGGGTAGAATGTGATGCCTCAGCTGACATTCACCATGGCTAATTGCTGGGCTTCTGTCGCCTCAGTTTCCCTCAGCAATAGATAGGTTAACCATGTGGGCCTTAGTCATTAGCTACTGATGTTCTGGCCTTGGGCTGTAGTTCCAGGGTTGGATACAGGCTGGCAGCAGTTTTTAACCAGGTATGTGCCATAGTAGACAGTATTTGTTTGATCCACTATAACCTGTTCAGATGGGACAGAGTTTTGTAGATCCTGACAAGAGGCCAGTGACTATGGATAAGTATCTAAAGGCGTCACTATCCCAGAGACAAATTGATGAGGTCGCTTGTGGAGGCCCCAAAATGTGAGCCTATTTCCACCTTGTCTGAAGATCAGAGAGTTTCAGCTTACTCAAAGTTATTGCCATTTTACCCTAACCAAATGTCAGAGAGTTGGAACTTACTTTTGTTCCTTCAAGGTTATTGCCTGTTTCTACCTCAAACAAAGGTCCCATCTAAATTTAGGTCAAAAAGTTCTGCTCTCCTCAAGGTTATTGTTAACAGCTGTGGCTAGTATTCAGACCTTGTATTTCTGGAATTGAGAGGTAGATATGTTTCTATCTCAAATAAAAGTCTAAGAATCCAACTAAGTTCCTACTCCCTTTGGAAGATAGCAATGGATTCCACCCAAGGAGTGGTTTGCCTTACAGAATGTTTTGGTCTAGGGTGTGAGCATTAGTTGTCTTGGTCTAGCAATAGAATGTTTAACTAAGAGTGTAGCCTGTAGCCGGGCAGAGGTGGCACATTTCTTTAATCCCAGCAATAGGAGGCGGGCGGATCTCTGTGAGTTTGAGGCCAGCCTCATCTACAAGAGCTAGTTCTAGGACAGGCTCCAAAGCCACAGAGAAATCCTGTCTCAAAAAAACAAAAAACAAACAAACAAGCAAAAAAGAATGTAGCCTGCAACCTTCAATAGTCTATTCATTTCCTTATACCATGTTAATGCAGGTCTTATCTTATTCTTCCATTTTGGGATGGGGATATTTTAATCAAATGAAAATTAAACACAGGCAGTATTCTCTAAAACTCTCTCCTGGTACTATCTTGTTTTCTGTTTTATTATTTTCACTTGTGTCTTTGTTCTCTTTATTATTATTTCTAATTCCCATGTCTCTACTTTGATAAGCTGATCTTCGATAGTCATGTCACCCTTTCTGTGTGTTTTCCTCTTTCTTTATGAATGGTGCAGCAGACTAGGGCTTGGATTACCATGCTGCACTGACAGTGATAACGTCCCATTAGCTGACTCTTACCCAAAGTGGACATAGGTGCTGCTGAGTGCTGAGCCCACAGGCTCGGAGAAAAAATGACTACTCTGCTTAGGATGATTATAAAAAAACACAAATGGAAACAAAACTAACATTGGTTTCTTGGTTTGGTTTTTGTTTTTGTTTTGTTGCTCTTGTTGTTGCTGCTGATGGTGGTGTTGTTTGCTTGAGACAAGGTCTTTCTATGTAGTCTTTCCTCCTGGATCTCACTCTGTAGACCAGGCTAGCCTCAAACTCACAGAGACCCAACTATTTCTGCCTCTGAGTGCTGGGATCAAACGTTTGTGCTATCACATCTAGCATACCAAGCCAGCTTTGAAAGACTGAAATAAATACCCAGGTCTCCAATGCCCACCACCACTTAGCGATAAACAAAATCTCCCAGGAAATCTAATAAAACCAAGGGTAAAAAGAAATCAAGAATCAAGTTACCAATATCTAAGCAGGCATGAAACCATTTGAGGGACTTTAAATAAGCTGTTTAAAGGAAATCGCAATAATCATGAAGAAAATACAGAGAAACTTTTCAAAACTCTAACAGTAAGATTTAAAGAAATGTAAACAACTTTTAAAAGTCAAATTCTGGAGCTTAAATAAACATTGAACACAGTTTAAAAAAACAACAGAAGGCATAAGTAGCAGGATTGGATCAAATGAAAGAAAGGATTAGCAAGCTCAAACAGACTGTTTAAAACTGTACAGTTGGAAAAGAAAAATAAATGAGGAACAAAGAAAGATTCCCAGAATCTTAGGACAATATTAAGAGCAAACAGTCAGATTACTTCTATTCAAAGAGAATAACAGAATATCAAATGGGTAGAAACATAATTCTAAAAAAACAATAGCAAAGTTCCCAGACATAGCGGGATACATAGTTCTGGCACGAGACAATCAAAGGTAATCAGAGGAACTGAACACAGTCAAGTCCTGTGATTCTCTTTAAAGTGAAAAGAGGAGGAAAATTGTCAAAGCTGGCTACAAGAAAAGATTTAAAAAGGGCATATAGGGAAGTTCCATCTCTCCTGACAGAGACTTCTTAGCAGAAGCCTTATAGAGCAGGAGACACTGACATCAGATGTTCACACTGATGAAGAGAAATAAAGAATGCCCGCTAAGCACAGTACCCAGAAGATCCATTCTTTTGAGATAAAGGAGTGATAGAGAAGACAAGAAATACAAAAGCTGAAAGAAAATGTGTTCCACCTGCCCTCTGCTAAGCGCAAAATAATATTCTTCAAACAGAAAGGCATTAATCAGAAGAAAACATGGAAAGATACAAAGAGCAGTAATAAGAGTAATTATACAAATAAATCCATAGTGCTTTGACAATGAAAGCTATGACATAGAAGACATTTAGACCTTTGTTATGGAGAATAAAAAGCAAAGCGATTAAAAGTAAGAACTATGTAAAACTTTAAGACATTGAGCCAATATTGAAAGTTAAAAATTGCTAGGAGAAATAAAACGCAAATGGGGTTTTCCTAAAATAGTTTTCGCATATTTCTTTGAGTCTGTGCATACATCCATCTTATGGTATCATTTCAAAACAGCTTGTGACCTAACAAAAGATGTTTCGTAAGCCTCATAGGAGTCACAAAGCAAAAAATATATAAGTGGCCAAAACAATAAAGAAAACTACTGCTGGAGTAATTATTTCCCTACAAAATAAGATGGTGGAAGAGACGAGTGAATACAAAACAACTTCAATAAAACAAGAAAGCAAGCTTTAAAAATTATATAGAAAGTCCTTTTCTAAAACAATTACCTTGAGTATAAATTGATTACATTCTCCATTTAAAAGACCTACACAAGCAGAGCAGTGGTGGCGCACGCCTTTAATCCCAGCACTTAGGAGGCAGAGGCAGGAGGATCTCCGTGAGTTCGAGGCCAGCCAGAGCTACAAGAGCTAGTTCCAGGACAGGCTCCAAAGCTACAGAAAAAGAAAGGACTACAGCAATTGGATATGAAATGGGAGATTCAGTTATATATTGTTTATTAGAAGCTCACTTTATGCCTAAGCTAAGAACACAACAGACTGGAAATGCAGATACAGACTCTGAGATATGTGCAAATGAAATGCAAAGCAGGATTGGCCGTATTTAAATTAGATTAAGCAGACTTTAAATCTCAAGCAGTAACACCAGAAAAGAAGGTCACTGTATAGTTTTGAAGGTTAAGTTCAGTGGAAAAAAAATAACAATTCTAAGTGCATGGGAACTTATGATCAGATTAAGTTGTATCTGAACATATAAATCAGATACTAATACAGCATTGAGGATAATGTCATGTAAGTCATTTGAAATAATGTACCTAGCATTATTTATTTTATCCATGTTTATGCCTATATTCTTAAAACGTTTTAAGTCTTGGTTTAAGAAATGATAGGTTAGAAGTTCTGACTCCAGCTACTTATGAGACTGCAATAGGAGAACTGGAATTCTAATGCTCATTTGGACTACAAAATGAGGTCAAGACCATCTTATGTAACTCCGGAGAGACCCTGTCTCAGAATAAGCCATGAGGGCAGCAAGGTGACTCCACACGGGTATAGGCACTTGCCGCCAACAGATGTCAGCCTGATGGCTGGATTTAGAATCCATGGAAAGTGGAGGGAGAGAGCCAGCGCTGTTAAGTTGTCCTCTGACTTCCACATGTTTTGACTGTAACTTAGTATCCATTGATCCATCCTTACCTGTATCCCTTGCTCTCTCTTCCCTTTTCTTTGCTAATTACTGTTTTCCTCTTGACTTCTCTAAGACTAAATTTTCAGATTCCACATGTGATGAGACCGTTTGGTGTTTGTCTTTCCATGCCTACCTGGCTTGCTTCCCTTGATCGCCAGGTCCTTCCACGCTGTTGTAAATAGAGAAGTCCACTCTTGTTTTGCTAGGCTGCATGCATGCATTTACCACATTTCTACTAATATAAAGTGTTGGAGAATTAGGTTGTTTCTCCTTGGCTACTGTGAATTGTACTACAGTGAACATACGTGGGCAGATATCCTTTCAACGTCCTGAGCTCTTGTTCTCTGCATATACAGTGATGATGGGACTGCACATGCTTATTCTAGCTAGTGTCAACTTTTCAAGCAATTCCCGACTTCTGAATTAATGCACAGTTTATATATCTGTGAAAGCATAATCTTGAGATTTAAGGAGAGAAAAAGTCTTGATAAATTATGATACTAATATCTCTTTCATCATTCTATGTTTTCATTCTATTAATATGTAGCAAGAGCTAATATAGTTTCAGAACTACTAATAGATATAATCATATCAAGAAAAAGTATGGCTGCTGTACAATTTATCTATTTCCTTAAAAACTAAAATATAAGTTTTAGCCACAATATAATAGTGATCCCAAGATTGATATTTTCAACAGTTTTTCTCATTGGAATTGAGGTAATATATAATTTATCACTGTTTCTTTTAAAACTCTCAATATCTAGTAAAATTTTATCCATTGCATTTAAACTGATTTTGCTCAAACAAATTATAAAGTTCAATTTTTGCCTTTGTAGCTATTGACACCCCAATTTTAAAATACAGAGAAATGAAATAAATAAATATATTTCCAACTTATATCCCAATGAAATTTCATAATGAACTTTTTATTGCTTTCAACCATGATTCTTTTCCATTACTGAAGATTTTAGGATCAAACCCCAGGTGCTGGTAATTCAAAGAGGCTAGTGTCAGCCTTCTTGGTTCAATATATCAATTAAATTGATAAAAATAGTGAATAATAGAGAAAAGGTCTTTATTCAGTGTGGCAATATTAGGCAGAAGAACAAGCTGAGGCCAGTACACATTCGTGCTCTGACACATGATTTGGAATTAGAGATAGGAACAGAATTATTAATAATTAAGTAATCCTCATCAGAATACAGTTTTGCACAAAGTTAACCCTTCATTTTCTCCAGTCTGTCTTGCTAGCTTGTCTAACAAGTTTTCCGGACCCTAAAACATTTCTGTAAGAGAAAAGAATCATGATTTAAGCCTTTCTGTTCCCTAAGTCTGAGGTTCCTGAGGAAATTCAAATTCCTTGGGATTCATTGTCCCAACGGTCTAATAGGCTAAAGGAGGGAAATGAGGGTCTCCCTTTAGAATGTCTTTCCCACTCCCAGACTGACTAAACTTCTGTGTGTCATTTAAAATGTTTATTACATTCTCAGTAAATTCCATAAATCTTCACTCTAGCATTTGTTTATAATATTCAAATATTGGGAAAGGAACACTTTTTGTGATGTTTTAACTATAAATTTTGTCAGTAAGCCATTAAATCCTTTCTTTTGTATTTATATATTCAGAATGCTTCATTTCTCCATTTTATGCATTGAAAAGAATCAAAATTAATTTTCTTTGTTTACAAAAAGGAATTAAATAAGTCAACAAAGTAATGAAAAGCATTTCAGAAACTGATAGTAACACCAGTGAACGAAGATGGATGGACCATGGTGTTCAGAGAAGTGCAAGTACTTAATCTGAGGAGACTAGACTGAGCTGATGTGGGCTGGGTATCTTTGTATGAGGATCAAAATGGGGAAAGTGCTTTTGCTGATTTATGAGACTCTGCGGCTAGTCTTAAACTGCATAGATGTAATAACAGGGAATGTGGTGTTCAAGGAGATGTGTTAGGAACAAGGACGGATCATCATAAGTATGTCCTAACACATGGATTGCTCATGCAGACAAGAATAGGAAGTAATGAACATAGAAGGTAGTGAGGAGAAAGCATCTTGGGGAACCTTCCTATATTCCAGGGGCATCTTATGAGATATTTGTAAATTAGGACAAGATTCAGAAGAGTAATAGAATAAACAATACATCTTGAAAAATTTCCTAAGTTAGGTGGTAGATGATAGAGACAGACAGACAGATAGATGGTTGATTGATAGATAATACAAGCAGATAGATGATATATAGATAAAAGAGGTCAAAACCGTAAGAGTACATGTACTGTAATTAGTTAAAATGAACAGTATAAACATTGTTTTAGCCAGAGCTCCTACCTTTAGCAAGATGGGCAAAGTGCTATCTCTCTTGCTAAATACCATGCAATCAAACTGAAGCTATAAGGAGCTGATAGATCCCTAAATAGTACTTCTGGTTTGAAAACAGAAACTTCTGGTCTAGCTGAACCAGGACAATAAGAAAAGTACGCTCTGCTTTAACCCTTGGGGGGGAAAAAAACAATTTGAAGTGAACTTATGTTAGTCAATCTGTTATTTTTTTCTTCTCTCACTGTTCTCTTGTCTAGTGGGAGGCTACAACAATTGTGATGCACAGATGAAAGCCAATTAGATCTGCAATTAAATTTGAAGTTGTGTCTTTTGACATGTGTGAGTGATGACCCTGTTCCTCAGAACCAATTTGCATCTTAAGCTTTTTCTCCAGCCTCACAATCAATCTTCCCATTCTTTTAATGCTAAGTTAGAGCTGTTGCTGCTGAGGAATGCTTAGTAGTGCTCTGTCAAAGGGAATCAGGGCCCAGATGGCCAACTTAACTTGGGCAAATTAGGGAGAAGTGATAAATTCTCACCAGAGAAATGCTGCAGAGATTCTATAAGATCTTATCCAGGGGAAGAGGTTTGCTGCTCTGCAGAATTTTCCCTGTTCTTCAGTAAGTCACAAAACAGTGAGACTGTATGTGTGACCAGCCCCCTTGGGCTCCTCACTGCTTACCTAAGGAAAAGGATATAGTTTATTGTTCTGCTCTCTAAATTCTCAGCTTCTCTGTGTTTACCTTGATAAAAGAAACTAAAGGGTTTACAGGGACCATATACAGAAACACAGGCCAGTGATTAATAATAATAGTTCTTAAAATTATTCTTGGCTATCTTCTAAATTTGCCTCATTTTTATTCACCTGATATGTTTGAAAAACTGTTATTCCAGAGTACTGTGACAGACACTTTTTTTCTGGGAAAATGAAACACACACACACACACACACACACACACACACACACACACACCAAACAAATATCTCACAACAGACCAAAATACCGATACTAAAAATGTTCAGTTTGGTGAACCAATGGGTTGTATTGGAATTCCTTGCAGGAATAAGGGTAGGGAACAAAAATAACTCTAAGACTCAAAGCCCACCCTAACATGAGTGACAACTCCCTAAAGCTAGGAAGCTGTACCGCAATGCACATCCTGCAGGCAGTTCAGGAAGTTGGAGAGAGTCCTTTCCAGATGATTCAGTTGCTCTGAGCCTTTCTTGGCAATTCACCTAGCCTTTGCTTCTAAGTGGTTCAGCTGGCATCCATTTCTTCCAGATCCCTTGGATTGTCTGAAACTCTTCTTTGAAGCTTCTCTAAAAATGTTTTCAGCAGTCTTTACTCTTTCTATATTCTTGAGAGGGAAGGTTCTAGTGAATCTGGTCAGTTTCAGGGATTTCCTGAAACTAATTTGGAATGTTTACTTTTCTTCTTAATGGACTTTCCTGCAGCATTTCACCTCTCTTAAAAAATTCCTGAAGCTCCACCTCCCTGTAGAAACCCTGTCTTGAGATGTTTCCTTCCAGAACAGAAGGTTTTAATCTAAGATAAAGCTGCTACACAATCCTGAAGAAATAGTTCTCTTTGTTTACACTAAAGATTTAAGAAGAACAATATACTGTTTTTCCAATGTGTGTCATTTTCTTTTAATGTAATGACTAAATAGGTTAATTACCTTAAAATTTGTTTTTAATCAGTTTTCTGCTGGACTCATAAATTATTCCAAAATGTCTTACACTAAGATAATTAGCCATGAAATAAGAGCAGAAAGAGTGGGCACCACTAGGATGTTGGCTAGATGTTAGAGTATTTAGAAGGAAAAATGTGATAAAATGCTAAATATATGTGATAAATTAGTTGGCATATTTAAAGAATTGGAAGCCAGTATTACTGAAGTAAAAACAAAGTGCATAAAATAACTAAGATTGCACAAAAAATAATAAGTGGGTAACATGGTGTCAGAGTATTTTTTAAAGGCTCACTTAAGATGATGGCTAGAACAAGAAGCCTAATAGAGTCCTGATGGAGATTGCAGCCAGGTAGGAATACTGCAAAGCTTTTAATGCATATCTAATTGAAAATGCAGCCTTAAAATATAATGCTGATCCTAACAGTAGCACCTATAAATTGGACATTAACAGAGGATAAGACTCCAAAGGATTCTAATACCACAAAGCTTGACTAATTGTTAGAAACTCGCTATGAACTGCATGAAAGTAAATTAAAACATATGGCTTTTTAATGTCTTGTGGGCTTTAAGGAAAGTAGAAGCATGTATAGTTGAATTCAGATGTAATATATATTTAGAATTGACTATCCTCTCATTCCCACAAACAGCACATCAATATGAAAGGCTAAGAACAATTATTTTCAGGAAAGTATAACTCATTTTATAGAGTAAAATTTTATTATAAGGGAGTTAATACTTTGTAAAAATTTGGAAGAAAATCGTGGTTTATTTCATTTGTGTTGGGCATCTCATTAAGAATATGGAAAAGACCTGGTGAATATTACAGAAACAGTATAAAAGGTATTCAGAAAGGCAGACTAGAAACCTGTTTGTTTTGGGCTGTAGGAAAATTGATGCTGAAATATAGAGGAAGTGAGAGGGCCAATTTTGTTTATGGATGGAATATTGTCAGGGACTTGTACTGAGCCACTCCTTAGCACTTTCCTGAATGGTTTCCCGCAGAGCATGATGTATTTTCAAGTCAATCCAGACTGCAGCACAGTTAAGTCCTGGGGCACAGCATAAATCTTGTGTGTGCTCCACGAACATGTATCTTTCATTTTCATCTTTTGACATCACCTTTGTCATTCCCAAGTTACCAAGTCAAAGAATTGGAGTTGGAAGGACACCTAGAATGGTCAACTAAATCACTTGCCTGTGTCGACTCACCTAGCTTGACTATAAACATTTCCAGGAACAAAACATTTTACAACTCCTCCGGGGATGTTGTTAAATCATTTCAATGTTGGTGAGGCTGAGCAGTTCTGCTTCCAGATGGCCATTGTATTTCCTTGCATTGGTCTATTCCCTGCCCACTCTACCTCACTGTATTTCCTCATTGTAT
>NC_022020.1:38045696-38046488 GCF_000317375.1 Microtus ochrogaster | reverse complement strand
CTCTTTTCCATTCTCCTCTTTTTGGATCCAGTATTTCTCTATTCAAATAAATCTATGCTGCTTCCCCTGCATCTCTGCTGCAAGTTGTACCAATGTCTCAGAGTTGCTTTTGTTTATTTTTTTTTCTCTTCTCAGCATCCCTACGTCTTTTGTTTTTCTTCTGAATCTTCAATAAGTTTATTTGGAGTTGAAAGTCAATGAACCGAAATGTTATAAATCAAGTTGGGAGGGAAATGAGGTATTGGAAAGTGTGAATATCTGACGAGCTATTTTCACCAGTTGCAGGATTTAAAGGCATTTTTGTAGGCTTAGGAAAACCTCATTTGGAATGGCTGCCAAAAGCTCTCTTAGGTTTACTTACCCAGGCAAAATTGTTGGGGATCCTGGCTGGCCAACATCCTATTAGCGTGCAGAAAGCTTTCTGGTGGAACATTTACGGAATCAATTAGAGTTCAGAATATTTTTTTAAGAGCATGGTTGAGGGACTCATTTAGTGAATTGAATTTCAGGATGTTTTTATTCCTGTAGGAATTACCTATGTATTAGTAGGTAACATGTTAAGACCATAGAATATTTTAGATTTAAGAGTCATTCATTTGGGTCAATATTTTTCATCTAACAGAATAGCACATTAATCTTGAGGGTATAAAATACCTCAAATTCTAGCTTTAAAATTTGCTATGGAAAAAGTTTGAGTCCTGATAAATCCAGAATCACTATTTAAATTAGTTTATAAATAAATTCAGTGGTTCTTTGTATGCTAAACCCTTGATTTATTCACAATGATATTTT
>NC_022020.1:38037708-38039271 GCF_000317375.1 Microtus ochrogaster | reverse complement strand
TCACAATGATATTTTAAAGAGTCTTGCTGAGGTTTGCCATCAAGGCAGGCCTTGATTTGCTTAGCACAGCCGATATTTTTACACTGAGTGAGAAATATAAAGTTTCGGATCCTTGTAGCTATCGGATCATATATTTTAAAAAGATTATATGCATATTCATTAGTTTGGTATATAAAAATAAAAATATTTTAACTTATACTACTAAGTATTAATAGAACTCATGCAGTCCCACTTAGGTTCATGGAAAGTTACTCTTTACAAGATGTGTTAATAAAGTGTCAGTGTCTAGTGGATAAGAATTTTGAAATGATGAAGATGATGAAGGTTTGCAGTACAGGTCCAAGCATACCCAACATAGGTTGAAGAAAATATAAATAACGGTCCGAGGAAAGAGTGCTTGTCAAACAGGCTTAGGGACTTGAGTTTAAGTTCTCAGATGCTATGGTGTAATCCTAGCACTTCTGTGACGCAATGAGAGATACTGTCAGAAGAACTTCCAGAAGCTTGTGGACCAGTTAGTACAGGATACAGTTTGGTAAACAACAAAAGACCCCATCAGACACGGTAGAGAGCAAGGCTGAGTCACAAAGTTATGTTCACTGACTTCGATATGTGTCACAATGCGTGATGTCACCCATAACACCAGACACACCAGACAAACACACACACACACACACACAAACACACACACACACCATACCAAACTACACCACCAGACCCAGATACAAAAGTTTAAAAACATTACATGAGAGTAAACTATGAAGATTTTTCATACCTAATAAAATTAAAATCATCATTTCTTACTGTGTCATAGTGTTATACATAGCAAATAAGAGAATAAAGCATACTACCTTTTGTCTAAAAGCCTGTGAGAATGTGGATATAGATGTGTTTGTGTAGAACAATGCCATGATGATTACTAAATATGGACGAGAAGCCCTACTTAAACATGCTTAAAAGGATAGAGTTATTTAGACTTTCAACATACGAAGTCTTTGGCAATAAAATTTAGACCCTGTTTTCTTTCCTTTTTTGTTTTTGTTTTTGTTTTTGTTTTGTTTTGATTCATTCCTTGAGATTCTATCTTCTTTTTCAGAAGATCACAGACTTTTTCTTTAAAAGTTCATGTGAGCTCTGTGGACCACACTGTCTCCATTACAAACACTCTTTTCTGCAGTTCAATGCAAAAGTAAAATGGATGACGTGGGAGGATGTGACAACGTTTCAACAACACTGTTTCTCCATAATAGGTTGAAGTAGAGTACTTTCTGGATTCCTTTGTGGCATTCCTAACTTCATACATGAGAACTATATTTATATTCTTTTCACCCTTCCTCTACCCACTCCAACTTGTCTACTCTCTGAAATTACTGACTTCTACTTTTTAAATTGTTGCTGTATATCTGAAGATGGGCGCTATAAAGAAATCTCACACTAGCTCAGAATTGAGTATAATAAAGGGTTATTTATTTAGGGGTAGACTCACAGTTCACAGTCATCTGTTCAAAGGGGAACAGCAACTGAATCCCACAGCTAGAAGAGAGAGTGACTGTGCACTTTGCA
>NC_022020.1:38010100-38036882 GCF_000317375.1 Microtus ochrogaster | reverse complement strand
TCTATGTATCTAAAGAACCTGATTAGTCTAAATATAAGTATGACAAACATGGATGACTATTGACCTATAATTTTTAATACCTATATAACTTAAAGGCTAGGATTTCATATTAGAATATTAAACAATCTTTAAATGACTGTGTAACAATGAGGACAATGACCTCAAAACGTAAACAATATATAAGTATCTTGATCAGAGGTAGAAATGTATATTACAATACAATAAATGTATCCTAAAATTGTATCAATATACAAAATGCCTTAAGCAGATGTAGAAGCATGCATGCATACAATATGACAAAATAACTTTGCCTAGATATTCAAATATTGTAGACAAAAATAGGAACATATTCAATATAATTTAAGTTTGTATCAATATTCAAGAATCTATACCAATGTAAATTGCCTATAAATAATAGCACACATGTATTCAATCTATTACTCACTATTATTATTAGTGTGAATAAGCTCATACTAATCTATTATCCCATCCAATTCCCCCCCCCCTTTTTTTCCAAAGAGATCCCTGAGCTTTCATAATTTCCCCTAACACCCAACCTTGTAACTGTTATAATCAACCCCTAAATGATGTCCCAAACCCTGAGGAGGTGATCCTATCTGGATAATTATCTTTTCCTCTTTAGGCATCTAGATGTCCAGGGTCTCTTGGCTTTTTGAAGATGAGTATTATCCTGCAAAAACAAGAACAGAATACTGCCCCAACCCTTATGAGGTTTCTTACCACCTGATTGCTTGTCACCTCTGTGGATAAGAAATCATTTCTATTTCTCAAGAGACCTCTCTTTTTCAAACCAAATCTTTATTAATTTTGATTGTATTCGTAACTTTTTTTTCCTGTTGAAACAATAGCAAAACCGGTTCTCCAACATAGCGTATCTCCTGGCTTCCATTATGAGGTCAATACATCCTTGAAATACACTAGCTGATTTAATTCAGAAGATTTTTCTGTTACCCAATGTCTCTCTGCTTCTATTGTCGCTTTCTCCTTAGCATTAAGAAAATTCAAGGTTAATAAAGCATTATGTAATCTATTTCTGGGGGTAATTTTCATCATTTCTGTTTGTTTAACATATCCTTTATACTTCAATTTGGTCTTTCTATGACTGCCTGACCTGTTAGATTGTTTGGTATACCTGTAATATGTTTTATATTATAATAAGCAAAAAACTGTTTCAATTTTTTCAGAGATGTATGGTGGACCATTGTGTGTCTTTATTTGTTCAAGTATACCCATGATGGTCACAACTTTTAATGAATGTGTGATTACTGAATCAGCCTTATCTGAGCTTAAAGCAGTTGCTCACTGAAAACCTGAATAAGTGTCAATTGTGTGGTGTACATATTTTAATTAATTATAAGTAATACCAATTTTAATTATTTAATTACAAATAATACCAATATTCCTCAAACTGTTCCACACAATAGAAACGGAAGAATCATTGCCAAGCACTTTTTATGAGGCTACAATTAGCCTGATAGCCAAACCATAGAAGACATTACTAAGAAAGATAATTACAGACCAATCTCACTCATGAACATTTATGCAAAAATACTCAATAAAATACTGGCAAATCGAATCCAGAACCATCATCCACCATAATCAAGTCAGTTTCATCTCAGAGATGTAGGGATGGTTCAACGTACAAAAATCTGTCAACCTAATTCACCATATAGACACACTGAAAAATAAAAACCACATGATCATGTTATTAGATGCCGAAAAAGCTTTTGAAAAAGTGGAACACATAGATCTGCCAGATTTCAACGCTTTGAGTACCCTTTGGGTTATTCCCTGCAGGTAGCAGTGTTTGGTTATAGAAGGAGCAAGTAGAACATCTCTTTATAATCTCCTTACTTGTTGTTATGTAATTGAAAACTCTTTCTTTAAACGTTTGCTATTGACATGATGTTTCTTATGAAATTCTGAGGCCTTCAACACACTTCTAATCAATAACCAATCAATTTCTGCATTACCTTGTGCTAGAGGACAATATGAATGAAAATTTTTCTCTGTCCTTTTCTTGTAAAAAGGTATAGTGAAGAAGCAATCTTTTAAATCAATAACTATAAGAGACCACCCTTTTGGTAATAGAGAAGGCAGAGGAATTCAAGATTGTAGAGGGCCCATAGGTTGACTTACCTTATTGACAGCTCTTAGATCTGTCACTGTTCTCCATTTACCCGATTTCTTTTTAACAACTAACACAGGAGAATTCCAAGGGATGGTTGATTCTTCTCCACCTGCATCGCCACTGCAGCATGCATCAATTGTGGAGAGCCACATTTCCGCATCCTTATCACATTTTTCATTTGAGTTTTTTACTTTACATATCAACCAGTTTCCCCTTCCTCCCCTCCTCCCTCTATCACCTTTCTGCTTCCCACATTCACTCCTCAGAAATGGTAAGGCCTCCCATGGGAATCACCAAAGCATGGCATACCAAGTTGTGTCAGGACCAAACTCTTCCCTATGTATAATGGGTGAGCAAGGCATCCCACCATAGGGAACCAGTTCCAAAAAGCCAGCTCATGCACCAGGGACAGATCTTGGCCCCACAAACAGAACAAGCTACACATCTTTCACCTGTATGCAGAGGGCCTAGGCTGGTCCCATGCAGGCTTCCTTTTTAAGAGTCCCATTTTATGGCATCCCTTTTAGGCTATCACTTTTGGTAGGGATTAGGGTGGTGGTGGTATTTGTCACAGAAGCCTTCTATGCCCCCCTCCCCTTATCAACAGTGTGTCTATAGTCATTAAAACCACTGCAAAAGTAGCTTCCTTTCCTTCCACAGTCATTGAGAGCAAAGATCCTGGGCTTCCGCATGCTTTCTGGCAATATGAACATTCACATGATCTCCAGCATCAGCAAACTCCTGACGACCTCTGCCTGGTCTCTGGTGGCAACAGGGATCATGGACATCAACATGGACCTCGACCAAAGCATAGGCCGTGGACACTATCATAACCCTTGGCCATAGCTCAGCCACAGACAGACATCAACATGGCCTCAGGAAGTGGCATAGACAACAGTGTGTCCCTCAGTGGTAGCACTGACCATGGATCTCAGTACAGCACCTGACTGCAGCAAGATGGTGGACCCAAACATGGTCCTCAGCAGCAAGACAAACCACTGGACATACACATGGTCCTTGGGCTTCTTCACAGCCTGGGGCAGCAGTACAGACCATGATACCAGCTTGGCCTCTGGGAGAAGCTTGGACCACAGGGAACTTTTTAGGAAGGCCAATCTGAATCTTCATCTTGGATATCCTGTCTCTGCTCAGACTCAGGGCTATCATGGGGCTGTGCAGCTTGTTTAGGGGCTTAAGTCTGCCCAGACTGCAGTCTGCAGCACATACCCTCATCAGCCCCAGTCAGCAGGACGTGCTCCCCTCCCCACCACAGACTTACTTTACATCTTTCACAACTTTCATGTCTCTAGTTCCACCCCTTTCCACCGCTCATGCACCAACCGGTTCCTCCATCTTTCCCATTTCCATATTGCAGCTTCGTTAACTATAGTTAACTATAGAAGCTGCAGTTTGTCAAATGGTATGATTTTTTTCCCCAAACAGATATACATGCAAATTTTCATTGCAGTGAGTGGTAGGTCTCGTTCAAAGCTTCTGGTTTCTGACACTTCATCAACACTGGACAATCATCGAAACTCCTCTGGGATATCCTGCTGTTTTCCAGAGGTGTAATTCTGCAGCTCTGTTACTTCAGGACCAGCTCCTTCTAGCAGCTCATCAATGGAGGGGATGCTGGGATGGACAGACTAAAAGCACTGTATCTGGACCTGGATGGTAGCTGAATTGCCAGCCACCCTGCCTGCCCTCCCAAGAGCTGTAAAGGTTACTCTTATACCCTGTTTCTTCTGTTCACATTGGACAAGAAGAAATGCACCAAGAATGATATTCAAATGCAGGTACTCATTCATTCTGAAACACTTGCTTTGGAAAAAAAGAAATGGAACAGTTTGAATAAAATGAAATCAAAGTGTGAGTTATCACTTAATATCCTTAAACGAATAAATCATTAATTCGGATCTTGGAAAATAATTTAAATAGTATTCTATGATGAAAGAGTCCTGTAAGCCCTGGCCTGAAAGAATCAGAGACCCAGGGATGCCAGTTTCTGTGCCAGCTCTGATAGGAGCAGATGCCAACTGCACAAATGTCTTGCAGAGCTTGTCTCCATATGGTCTCCAGTAGGTTTTGTTCTTGCAATTTTTAGAGTCTGGAATACTTTAGGAAGTTAAGTGTCATCATCACCCAAGCAAAACCAAAGCCTTACATGCCTTACAAAATTCACAAAAGAATCCTTTTGGATAAGGGAATGAATTTTTAAATAGTTATTATAAAGTAAAGATTAAAGTTTGACTTGCATAAATATGTATGTCTTAACTTCTTCCAACATAAAACTAATTAGAAATATTTATTAAAGTTCTTATTTGACACTCTAAGAGTATGTATTACTAAATATAAAATATATTTAAATGAAAATCTAGATTTTAATTATGATGATAACACTGCATCATGAGGGAAAAGAATGTTATATTTATAAGGACTATAACTGTAGAGGAAGAAGCATTAAAATCACATATAAATGCTATGATTTGAAAGATCTATGAAAACAAGAGGCTCTGTAGAAATTAAAAGATAGTAATAAGAATTGACACACCAAATTGAAAGGATGGATTATTTGTGTCAAGAGAGGTAAGTGAAAAGTAAGTAGACAGGTAATTTTAGCTCATGAAAACGTCCTGAACACAGTGATAGGTGAATACCTGCGAGCACAGATAAGTAGTTCACTTAAAAGCAAACAAATCTATTGATAGATTATCAAAAAATAACAAATGATTATAAGTCATATACTCTGTTCAGTTCATGTTTCTAACTGTCAATGCTAGTGGTCCAGGGGTGGACAAGATACACACCAACCTTTGCTCTTGTGGTTTGTGCTAGTAGGATGCAGCAAATAAAATACAAAGCAAAAAATCAATAGAAGCAAGGTTGTGGTAACTGATGGTAATAATAACAAAAGACACAATCAGATATGACAGTCACAAATATCAGAGATAGAATTCTCTTATAGGCAGAATAGTTAAGAAAGTCATCTCAGGAACCTACCCAGAGGATGATTAACTGGACATGAAAGAGTGTGGGAGGAACAGGTAACAATGAAATAGCTTAATTAATTCCTAGAGGGAATGGAAGCTGAGTTCATGGAGCAAAACAAGATGGGGACAAATAGTTCAAGATGCAATAGATGTGTCATCAAAAAGCACACCGGAAATTGAGAGTTTAGGATCTAAGATTTTGAATCTTGTTATAAGTACAATGACAGAGAATTCTCTGGGAAATGCAAGCAAGAATACACCCAAAGTATGACATACTGCAGAGGATTATTCTGGTTCTCCTGATTGCAATTAGTTGGAATCTTTTGCAGTTGTCTTTGCTGTCCAACTACCACCTCTGCCACGTTTCACCTGTGGAACATACATCTCTATGTCTCTGACAACCCATCTAATTGTTGGAACAGCCCAATGAAGTAGATATTGGTACTGTCCCATGACCGAAATGAAAATAGGGAGGTACTGAGAGGTAAGCTACTGGGCTGGGTTTATTCAGTTAACCACTGGCAAGGCTAACCTATGAACTGATGCAGTCTGTGCCCTTAATCACTGTACTGTCCTGTAAGCAAAACCCAGGAAACAGCATACGTTCATTATGGTCGGTGAGGGCTGGGCTATCGCCTTAGACTTGAGAGTAACAGTTAGGTTATACAAACTGATTGATCACAGGTTAAATTGGAAGGAGGAAGAATGACAACAGGAAGGTAGAAGTTAAGAGTGTTGCCTGAATTAATTTTTGTCTGGAGTTGAGACCTAGAAGATTTTGTGTACTCGTGTGAGCATGTCAACTGGTGTCATAGCTTCCTAAGCAAGACCTGAACAAGGTGCCTAGATTTCAGATAGAACGCGGAAATCCCCAAAAGTAAGATTTATAGGGAAGATTTATGACATAGAATCCACCTGGTTTGGAAGAATGGTTGGACAGTACCAGTGATGGTGCTACGGAAGGTAAGCCACCAGAATCAAGAAAATTTGTAACGAATCTGATGCACTAAATGCTAGATAAGAAGTTAAAGGTCCTACCCATGGAATTTAGAAAATAAAAGCACACTCATGAGGCACAGTTAAAAGAAGAATTTGGGGCTAGAGTGAGTTTACTGCCCAGCAACCAACTGCCATGAAGAATACTACTGCCTGCCATTTGAACCCTAGGAAACTCTGTCTTGAACTCTACAGGCACCCAGGATACCTAACCAAATACACATAGAATTTTTAACTACTGTATAAAAGGGAAATTTGGGGGTTGGTTTGAAATGAGAAAATCTGCAGATGAATGCATTGAAAGAATTCTTGGAGCAGGTGTCGCCGTCTGTGAACTTTGGGAAAGTCAGAACCTTCACATAGCTTTTCCTCATCAGCCACTTCCAAAATGCTTCTAAAAGTAGAACAGACTCAGACAGGGCTGAGCTAGCTTACATCAGCCCCCTTCTAATTAATATCCTCACCTGTGGTGACATGTTGTTTGTGCTTTAACAAATAAAGCTTGCCTGAAGTTCAGAGTGTGGAGGTAGCCACACTAGTTAGCTAGACATAGAGGCTAGACAGTGGTGGCACACACCTTTAATCCCAGCACTCCGGAGACAGAGGAGGCTGGATCTCTGTGAGTTCAAGGTCAAACTTGACTACAGGAGATTGAATCACTCTAAAAGAGAAACAGAGCCAAGTGGTGATGGCTCACACCTTTATTCCCAGCACTAGGGAGGTGGAGATGGGAAGTGATATGGCTGGACTGAGGAGGGAGTATAAGGCAGGAGGAGACAGGAACTCGAGATTCAGACTGAGGTTTCATAGAGAGAGCATTCAGTCTGAAGCACTCAGTCTGAGGTCTTGTAGAGACAGGATACCCCATTCGGTCTGAGGATTTCATAGAGGAAAGAACTAGTGGCTGGCTGCTCTGCTTCTCTGATCTCACAGCTTTCGCCCACTCATACCTGGGTCTGGGTTTTTATTATTCAGACCAATTAGATTCATGCTACACTCACCTTAATGAGTAAGTAGTATATGTTCCTTCAATTGCATAGCTAAAGAGGCATTGGTTCTTTACAGTTTGTGAACAAATCATAAGTGGTTTCTATCAATTTATTTTCAACTTAATAAAGTTTTACTCAAGATTTCTTCATGCCAACTCAGTGCCCTAACCAACAAAAGTCACTCACTATTTTCTATTGTTTTTGCTTTGTATTTTTTATTGATTTATTCTTTTTGAGACAGGATCTCACCATGGAGCACTGGCTAGCCCAAAACTCCCTGTGTGGATCAAGCTGGCCGATAATTCACAAAGATGTAACTGCCTCTACCTCCTGAGCATGGACTCCAAGGTGTGGGCCACCACACTCCACTTCGTCCATACCTTTACATGAATTCTGCAAGGTTATTTGTAGCTGTTATTTGTGGTATTCAGACACACACCATGTAACATAGTAAAACATCCAAGTATAACAAATATAACATCCTTCTTTTACTGTTCTTTATAAATCCCAAACTGTGGCAAATACATGACTATGTCTCTACAACTCTCCTTTAAAATCCAGGCCAATAGAACAAAACATACAAGAACCTTAAAACCCATACAGGAATGGCATGGCTCTGGAAAGGTGACCCTGTCAGTTTATAAAGGGTTTGCCTTGCAAGCATGAGAATCTGATTTCCATCCCCAGGACCTATGGAATAACTGCTTTGCAGCACGATACCCCCTGTAATCCTATTACTAAGTAGGCAAAGAGATGAGGATCTATGGGACTTGCTGGCAACCAAGCTTAACATGTTTTATTACCTGAAGGCCACTGAGAGACCCTGTCTCAGGTACATGACATTCCTGAGAAAAAACTTGAGGGTGTTCTCTGGCCGCCACATATATATATATGCACAGATGTATTCACATACAAATGAACATATATACATAAAAACATATATACCCAAAGAATGCCATATTTTTAGGGTAACATTGTCTATCAAATCTTAAGATCATTTTCTGATTGATTTGCATGAAATGAATCAAAAGAAGATGTATGAAAACTTCAAGTAGCAGGGCTGCATGAAGCTCAGCTTTGTGAAAATGCTAGCTTTGCAAGATGAAACCCTGGGTTCAGTTTGTTTTACTTTATTTAACAGAGATCTGGTGCTATTTTCTGTGTTCTCCACAGTGTTGGTAATCACACTCTGTCATTGCCCTGCAGGAGCCAGCTGCTGGCAACAAATAATGTCCACATTCCATTTGTACTGGCACAAGGGACTAGACCACAAAAATCAGGACCTTGAAGACTGCTTGTGAGGCAATGGACTTAATTGGTTAAACGGATAAAGGATAAGACAAAGCCAGAGGCAGCTAAGTAGGGTGAGATAAAAATGAATGTGTTTCCACATAAGACAGCTTTGTGACACCTCAGGGTAGGAGGAAGCTGGGATTGGGGCTGAGGATTATATAAACGAGCCAATAATACACTAGGAAGCTCTGGCCAGACTCACACAATTCAATCTTCAACAGGAGACTCAGAAAAGAAGCTGAACACCTTGGCTGTCATCACGAAAGCAAAGAATGCTTTGTTGTCCATTAGAGAAGAGGGTCACGCTGGAAGAAGTTGAAGAAAGATTCCAGAGAGAGTGCAATAAGGAAGGACGGCCTAGCTGCCTAGAGGGAAAATAGCCAAGTCTTAAAAGATGAAAAGGAGCATGTGTGGTTGTTAACCCTCAGTCTTGGAGAGCTGGATAGTGCTTGCTAATCATCCTCTAAATAGGAAATTGAGGACAATGTTTATTACTTGAGGGACATCCTAATACCATTTGAGTGCCAAATTCATTAGCCTGTAAAGTGATTTGTTGATGTTGGGAAACTACTGAACAGGCACATGTGAGCTGGAATGACAATAGGTAGTAGAGCAAGGAGGTATAATTATAGGAGACATTCTGAAGAGAGAAGTGGTAAGTTCTGGCAACAGCATCCATGTGCAGAGTGAAAGAGATGATTCAGAGTTTAGTCACTAACACATTCTGTTCTCTTTTGGCCATGTGCATTTATGAGACTCTATAAATGCGGATGATTAACATTCATTTGAACACTAAGAGGCATATTGGTAAAACAGTTTTCTCTGTTGGCCTTTTGTTCTATAACTCCCAAACATTCCAGAGTTGGAAACACAGTCATTTGAGTTGATTGTATGCTGTGCTTATTTGTTTAGCACAAACATCAGGTCATCTGTTCCTGTTACCTTTGTATCCACAGTTTCCAAACAACATGGGATTCTGTTGAAGGTCTTGACCTCCCTTTCCAATGTCAACCAAAACATCCTTGACTCGTGACTATCTGTTATTGTTTGTTTGTGCCTCGCTGTGGGAGGTGCATTTTTAGCAATGTATCACATAACATTTTTATAGCTCTTGTTAAGATGTCCTATTGCAAAGAGCCCTGGTGCTGAATTTTTGTTTGCTCAGAAAGCCTTGAATATAGAGCCCTCTTTATTAAGTAAAACAAGACCCCGATACCTATGGATTGGTGTAAATATTTGCATAGGCGTATCAAAATAACCTTCACCTACAAATATGAGTTAATAATTTCAACTCATCATCTATGAGGCTTGGCTTGGAAAGATTGCCCTCACATCTGACAAACATGTATGTTAGATCCACTGATTTCAGAATCTTCTGCATTTACTATCAAAAGCTGCAATGTTTATAAATCATATCCTTACAAATTTGCAACATCCCCTGAATAGGCAGAAAGGAAATAGAAAAGTCCCATGACAACTGGCACCCCGAGGAAAATCCTGTTATATCTAATGGAAAAAGATAGTGAGATGCAGACAGGCACAAACAAAGCCACGTGTACCTGCTGCTTCTTGATCTAGATGTCCATTGCTAAACATTTACAAAGAAGGTGAGTAGCATTATAAGCTATCTATGGTTCCTAGGCAGCTTTCTGGCTGCATGGCACTTTAATGAACCCTGCCTGGAGTTTCTTTTTTCACTTTAATTGAAATTTTCTAACTCAGAATATATTTATGGGAAAAGTGATGATTACAGTAAAAACTCATTTTTGTAAAATAACAATAGCAAGCACAGTTTCCAGGAACTCTATCTGTATCTACAAGTGGAGAGCGTGTTCAGATACTTAACATCTCTTGGAACAAGAATGATACTAAAAAAGTTAAATCCCAAAATCGATATATGTGTGAAAGAAGATACTCTTTCTGGTTTTTTTCTAGAATCCATAGAGGAGATCAACAATTCAAGCTATAAGAGGTAACAATTTGCATAATTATATCTATTTGACTCAACTTTTTATTAATTATTGTCTGGTAGGTTTTTACTATGTTCTAACATATTGACAAGGCTCTTCTGCCTTTTTTGTCAACAATAATTCAAGTCAGCCTCATCAGAAAAGAATGCTCTGTCATTTCTGCAACAATCTCACTACCAATTAAGAGACTGTTTGGTTCTTTCATTTTACTCATTTGTCAAACATTTATGTACTTTCTCTATGAAATCTCTGTGTTAGATTTGGTATGTAGATTACCAGTGGTTCTTTTTATTTAATTGAAAATAGAATAGTTTCTTCTCTCATACATGGATTCCCTTTCTTCCTCTCTTCCCAGATCCCTCACCTACCTCTTTTCCCCAGATCCACTCCTCCTCCATTTCCTTTCAGAAAGATGACTTCCAATAGGCAATAACCAAACATGAAAAAATAAAGTACAATAAAACAATGTAAATACTGTCCTATAAAGGTTGGAAAAGTGTTGAGGAATATAGTTTTAAAGGAGTGTTCCTTTTGTGTATGCTGCATTTGTTTAACTTTGAGACAAAGTTTGCAATTCTTTGTCTAAAATACGTGATAGTTTAATAAAGATCTGAATGGCCAATAGCAATGCAGGATCAAGGATAGGTGGGTTTGGCAGGCAGAGAGTATAAATAAGAGAAAAGAGAAGGAGCAATAAGAGAACAAGGGAAGGAGGATGTCAGGGGCCACCTGGCCATTCAGCCAGCTGTGGAGTAAGTGTGAAAGTAAGATATACAGAAGTAAGAAAAGATAGAGACCAGAGGCAAAAGATAGTAAGGATAATTTAAGAAAAACTGGCAATAAATGAACCAAGCTAAGGCCGGGCATTCATAACTAAAAACAAGCATCTGTATGTGATTTATTTGGGAGCTTGGTGGTGGGTACCACAAATATAGTAAAGAGTAAAACATCCAACAACAGATACACAAACCCGATAAGAGAAAAAGAGTCCCAAGAGCAGGCAAAAGAGTCAGACATACCTGGTTCCACTGTTAGGAGTCCCAGAGAAACTCCACGCTAACAGCCATAATAGACATGCAGAGGACCTGGTACAGACCCTTGTAGACCCTGTGCTTGAACTTCAGTCTTTGTGAACCCTACTTAGTTGATTCAGTAGGCCATGTTCTCCTGGTGTCCTCCATTCCCTCTGACTTCTATAATCTTTCCTCCCTCTCTTCTGTGGGTTTCTCCAATTTCCAAGGGGAGAGACCCAATGGACAGAGACCTCTAATTTAGCCTCTTTCCATTAAAGAGGGTCTCAGCAGCTGCTCCCATCTTCTGTCAGAGGAAACCTCTCTGATGATGGCTGAACAAGGCACCAATCTATGAGTATAGCAGAAGATCATTAGGAATCATTTCACTGATTTTTTTTTCTTGTCACTAGTGTTTGGTTCTACTTTAGGTCTCTGGGCTATCCAGTCTCTGATTCCTGGCCATCCAGGCAGTGTAAGGCAATGGCTCCCTTTCCTGGCATGGGCCTCAAGCTAAACCACACATTGGTTGACCACTCCACAATTTCTGCATCGTTTCAAAACATCCTGCACGTATAACAGATTATAGATTAAGAGTTTTGTGGCTGGATTGCGTCCTGATTTCTGCAGGCAACCATTGATTCTTAATGTTAGGTTAATGAGCTAGTGAAATATGAAACATTTCCTGTAAAAGAAGAGAGAAATTAGCCTGAGCACACTATAGTAAATTTGTAACTTTGGAAAGATAGAGCAGCTGTGGTTGGCTCAGTGGGTAAAGTGCTTGTTGTACAAGCATGACGACCTGATTTCAGAGCCCTAAAACCCATGTAAACTGGACATGGCCATGTGTGTCTGTAAACCCAGCATTTGGGAAGGTACAGACTGGAGGATTCCAGGGTTTCTATGGCTACACAGTCTAGTAAAATTGGTGAATTTTGGGTTCAGTGAGAGACTTCAAAAAACAAAGTGGAGACAAAGCAAGAATTTGTTAAATTTTGACATCCATGTACACACACACATACATACACATACACACACACACACACACACACACACACACACACACACACATGAAAATGAAGCCAGGATTCAGACCATAAGGACCATGTCAGATCATAAATCTTCTGTGAAGAATAAGTTCACAATTGGTTGTCATCATTTTCCCTTTCTTAGTACACCTGAAGCTACAAACTGAGTTACTTTATAGAACACAATTTTCCAGCACTAAGGTTACTGTTTCCCTCTTTTCTGCCAATGAATTTTGCTATCATCAAGGTGCATGGTGTTCTTTCCAGAAGCACAATTTGGGAGCAATGTTAAGGTATGAAACAGATGCTTCAACAGGTAGGTTTGAAAGACAACGAATAAATGTCTCACACAGTATTCCATGCACAGGGAGTCTGCAGGGAAATGGAGTCTTAGTTGCTCATACTGATAATTTACTTTTAAGGCACCCTTTATAGACTTAATTTTGTTTCTTGTTCAAATTTTCAGCTTTATTATTTATCCCTCCTGGGTTCAACATCATATACCCAGCCAAAGTCCTTTCAACCTCAGATCCCATGATGAACTGTGGACTTGCTCTCAAAGCTACCAGGAATTGATTGAGAGTTTTGAAACAGGGGAAAGGTGTGATCTAATTTACATTTCAGAGGGCTACTGTTCTAAAGCATGCTATCAGGGGAATCCCCGAGGCAGGAATTGTAGAAGGCTGTTGACTGTCTTCACAGCTACTGTTGTGGGTAGGAAGGCATATGAAGGGAGGACTTGTTTCCCTCTACACTGGTGTTATGTACTTAAAGGAAAGTACATATGTTTAAAGCATACAATGTAATATCCTGACCACATTTTTGCAGAATCAAGTTAGTTGGCATATCGGCCCTATCACATGGTTATATTTTTGCAGTGAGAATGCTGGAGTTAGACATTCAGCAGATTTCAGTTAGGTAATGGTGCATTACTAAATATAATCACTATGATATACACTTTCAGAACTGAGTTATCAAATGTAATTGACATTCTGACAGCATCTTTCATTTTCTTCTTATCAAAAGAGTGAGATGACGCCCAGGCTCTGAGGGCTCATCCCAGCTGTAGGCATCTATTCTTAGATATTACCTTTAGAGACGTAACCATTGGGCAGACTTTTTAGCCTATCTCCACCCCTAAGACTCACCACACTGGAAGCCAAGTCATCAGTATGTGAACTTGGAAGGGAAAAAAATTAAAAAATACGAATGGGTTCCACAAAACCAGCATGAGCATGACACCAGGGACAAGTCCTCATCCCACTGCTCAAGGGCCCCACAAACCAGGTTACACAACTGTCATCCACATGCAGAGACCTTAGAGCAGTCCCACGCAGGCTTCCTAGAGTCCATGTCCAGAGTCCATGAACTCCCATTAGCTCAGGTCAGCTGTCTCTGTGGGTTTGCCCATCATGATCTCTACATGGGGAGGAGCTTGGTCTTGCCTCATTGTGACATGACATGCTTTGTTGACACCCATGGGAGGCCTGGCCCTTTCTGAATGGAGGAGGAATGGATGGGAGGATAGATGGGAGGAGGAGGGAAGGAACAGGAAGAGAGAAGGTAGGGAAAACTGTGTCTAGTGTGTCAATGAAAAAAATTAATAAAGGATTATGACTAGGGACTGGAGAGATGGCTCAGAAGAGCACTGACTGTCTTTTAACAGACTCATGTTCAATTTCCACACTCACAAGATAACACATACTACTCTGAACTCCAGTTTTAGGGAATCTAATGCCCTCTGCTGACCTCCATGGATGACAGTCATAGACATAAGGCAAAGACATATGCAATCAAAGCACCTATAATACATACAAAATTATTTTTTAAATGGTAGTATTTCCTTGAAATTTTTTCCAAAGTCACATTAACATAGGGGAAAAGATATCTCATTGTGATTTTAATTTGCATTTTCTGATTTGTAACTTGAACACCTTTTTTACATATTTGTTGACTTCTTCCTACTATAAAGTCTTCTTTGGAAAGTTGCCTGTTTGATAGCTTCTTTGCTTTTATTTTAATTATTCATGTGTCTTTGGATATTGAGTTGAGTTCTTAATTTCTTTTTGAATATTAACTTCTTCAAATGAAATATTGGTGAACACATTTTCTCATTTGGCAGCTTTTTGTTCTTCTTTGTTTGTCTGTCTGTCTTACCTAGATCTTTTTCTCTGGTGTGTCAAGGATTTTGTAGAGCATCATCACACTACTCTCGTTTTCTCCTACTTCTGGTGTTGCACCAAATATAGTTGTTCAGAGAATTATCACAAAGCTTTTCCACTCAGTTATGTTCCAGTCTTTAATTCTGTGTTCAATTTTATAAATGGTATAAAGATCATTTTGCTGTTTTCTTCTGCACATGAATATCTAGTTTTCTCACAACTATTTATCAAAAAAGACCATTCATTCTTCCAATGTTTTCTGACCCTCAATTATTTTGTGTATGTGGGTATATGAGTATGATCTTTGCTCCTTTCCACTGGCCACTATGTCTTTATTCCTGCACCATATTATTGTGATTAAAGTAATTCTATGCCATATTTTGAAATCAGGAAGTGTGATGACTTAAACTTATTCTTTAATCAAAAGCCTTTCCACAGTTTGGAGATTTTTGTGACTGCATGTAAAATTTTTGATATTGTTTTATTTCTTTAAAAAATGTTGCTTGAATTTTGGTAGTGGTTGTATCCAATCACTATATTATGTTACACACCATGGGAATCTTAATGATATTCTTATCCACGGATACAGGATATTGCCATCTGCATGTACTTAATTTTCTTCATTGTTTATGATTATCAATGTACAAGTCCTGAACTTCAATAGGAAAGGACTCTGAATTATTTCCACCAGTAAAATTTGGTAACACCCTTTGTAAACTAACATGGATTGTGTTTGGAGACTGTTCCCATGTGTCTGTAGAGAAAATGTATTCTGATGCGCTGGGTAGGAAGGTTCCTTAAATGTGCTGTGCATGCTTTGGGCTAGGAGTGTGGCACTGTTTTGCTTTTCATTACAAATTTTAGGTCTGGACCATCTATCTATCCATTGTGGTGACATGAGTTTGAAGTAGAGGTAGGATTGTGGTTATATTTTATAGATCTTTACTCTGCTTTCTATGTTTTGTGGATGTGTGTGTATGCATATATGTTATAACTTCTCATTAAATTGGCATGTTTATCATTATATGATGAATCATTCTTGACTTATGACACTGTGCTGGCTTGCTTTATGTCAACTTGACACAAACTAGAGACATCCGAGAGGGAGGAGTCTCAGTTGAGAAATGCTTCCAAAAGATAGGGATGTAGGCAAGACAGTAGGGATTTTTCTTAATTTGTGATTGATTAACTGAGCACCAGCCAATTGTGTGTGATATCAAGCCTAGTCTGATGGTCCTGAGATCAATGAGAAAGCAAGCCATGAGAAGTCAGCCTGTAAATAGCATCTCTCTATGGCCTATGCAACAACTCCTACCTCTAGTTTTTTACTCTGTTTGAGCTCCTGCCCTTCCTGTTTTTAACAATGAACTGTTATATGGAAGTATGAGCAAAATAAACCCTTTCCTCCCCAAGTTGCTCTTGGTTATGATGCTTTATCACAGCAACGGTAACTGTAACCAGCACACGGAAATTGGTATTAAGATTGTGAGGTATTGCCGTAACTGACCTCACTATGTGCTTTGGGAAGATTTGTGGAAGAACTTTGGATCTTTCTCATGAAAGAAAATAAGCTATTGAATATTTAGAGCTTGATGAGATGTTCTGTGGGCACGTGAAAGATAAGAATGTTGAGAGAAGTTCAGACTATACAGGCATGGCTTATGAAGGTTTAGAGGAAAGTTTGAAAGTCCCCTAATGATTCTATCAGGAATTTACTATTTTGAGTTAAGAATCTTTGGTTCTGGCTAGCTGGGGCTTAAGAATCAGCTGTGAATTTTATTCTAAACATCTACAGTGAAATCTTTGTTTTGCTGGGACATGATACTGGTCAGCTGGATCTAAGAAATCAGCAATGATTGAGACGAGACCAGCATCACTGATGTGATATCTTCTGGGAAGTGTTTTCTCATCGTTTACACACAGAACATTCCAGAGAGGGCCAACATTTTACCTCACGCTGGCATTTGAGCATGTTACTGTATGATTCACCCAGGTGGTACTGGTTTTGAAGGTATGAAGGGGTCATGGAAAGCAGCTGAGGCTTGGCACTGTGAGAGGCCATTGGTGAAGGTGCAGCCTCGGTGGCAGTCGAAGGCCCAGGACTGAGAGATTAATGCAAAGAAGTAGAGGATTGTCACCATGAACGGGGTATATAGATCAGCTGAGGCTTGGAGCTGTCTGGCAGGTTTGGAGTCCCCAGAGAGAGTCCAGGGGAGGCTATTGCAGAAAATTCAGCCCAGTTACAGCAGAAGAACCCAGTATTTTGGAGATACCAGCCTCATGGAAAGAACACCAAGAACAGCAGTAGCAAAAGAGAGGCGCCAGCCTAAGCCTAGAAACAAGCTGTGGCTGTTGCAGAGGGTGGACCTGGAGAAGTGACCCAGGCACTTTGGAGGAGTCCAGAAGACTGTGAGTAAATTCCAGACATTGGACTTTAATGTTCAAGAATATTGTTGATGTACAAGAACATATTCCTATCATTTTGTTACTTTTTTTTATAAAAGAAATTCTGTGTTCCTTTCCTACCTTGTTATTGCTCTTAGGGTTTTGTGTGTTTATTTGTTTGTAGTTAGGAGGTATACCAGCTAGTATTATGCCAACTTGATACACGATAGAGTTGTCTGGAAGGAGGAAACTTCAATTAAGAAAACATGCGTGTAAGACCCAACTGTACAGCCTTTCTTAATTAGTGATTAATGGGGGTAGGGCATCCCCCTGTGGGTGGTTTCATCCCTGCTCAGCAGTCCTGGGTTCTATAAGAAAGCAAACTGAATAAGATATGGAGAACAGTCAGTAAACAGTACCCTTTGGCAACAGGTCCTCCCAGGTTCTGACTCTGGGTTCCTGTCATGACTTTCTTCAGTAATGGACTACATTGTGGCAGTGTAAGCCCAATAAACCCTTTCCTCCTCAACTTGCTCTTTAGCCATGGTTTTTCACTGCAGCAATAGGAACCCTAACTAAAACAAATTGGTATCAGTATAGTGGAGTATTGCTGCAAAAGACCCAACTATGTTTTAGGGAAAACTGTAGACTTGGAACTTTGGGCTAGAAAAGCCACTGAAAGCTAAGTGGGGTGTTCTATAGGAATTTGGAAGAGTGGAATGTTGAGAGCAGCACAGAAGATAGATGCCCGGCTTGTGAAGATTGAAAGGGAAGTTTAAAGACTCTATCGGGGATGTTTGTTATTTTTAGTTAAGATTCTATCATTCTTTTCACCGGGGGCTGAAGCGTCAGCTGTGGTTAACAAGAGACTGGAAACATTGAAATGAAACCTTTGTGTTACTGCACAGTGTTGGCTATATGGAGCCAATCATTGCAGGGAAATCTTCTGGAAAATAGTTCCTAAGAGTCAACACATAGAAGCTGTATTCCAGAGGTGACAAAGGTTCTACCTCCAGCTAGCAGCTGAACTTGTCAGCATAAGAATCACCCAGGTAGTACTATTTTTTGTTTTTGTTTTTTGCTTTTTGTTTTTCAAGAAAAGGTTTCTCTGTAACTTTGGTGCCTGTCCTGGAACTAGCTCTTGTAGAACAGGCTGGCCTCGTACTCACAGAGATCTGCCTGCCTCTGCCTCCAGCGTGCTGGGATTAAAGGCATGGGTTAACACCGCCAGGTGGTAGTTCTGGTTTTGAAGGCATGAGGGATGGTTGGAAGCATCTGAAACTTGTACAGTGAGAAGCCAAAAGAGGTCACTGGTGAAGATGCAGCCTCAGTAGCAGCTGAAGGTCCAGGACTAAAGGGGTCATGCAAAGACGTTGAGGCTTGGCATCATAAAGAGAGCCAAGGAAAGGCTATTGCAGAAGTGCAGTTGGGATGCAGTAGAAGACCCCAGCATTTTGGAGATGTCAGTACCATGGGCTATCCACCAAGAACAGCAGCAGCAGTGAGTGGAACCAACTGGAGCCTAGAAGACAAGCTGTGTTTCTATAGAGGACGATCTGGAGGAGGCCAGAATCTCATGAGTGAATCCCAGAATGTTGAGCTTGAGTTATTTAATTTTGATTTTTACAGGAGTGCATAGCTGAAAGAATTTGAACTTTTAAAAGATATTTTGTATATTTAAAAATTTTGTAAAGACTGCGGAACTTTAAAAGTTTTTCATGATTTTTATGTGAGATCTTGGGGGCAAATAATGAAGGAAGGGTTGTAGTTTAATTATGATGTATGTGTTTGTGTGTCAAGTTGATAAGGGCTCAGTTGTACTAGCTAGTCTTTGTCAACTTGACACAAACTAGAGTTAGCTGAAAGGAGGGAGCTTTGAGAAAATGCCTCCATAAGACTCAACTGTGAAGCATTTTTTTAATTAATGATTGATGGGGGGGGTTCTTTACCCATTGTGGGTGGTGCCATCCCTGGTGGCTCTGATTCTATAAGCAAGCAGGCTGAAGAAGCCATGTAGAGCAACCCACTAAGTAGCTCCCCTCCATGGCCTTGGCATCAGCTCCCGCCTCTAGGTCTTTACCCTGTTTAAGTTCTTGTCCTGGCTTCATCAGTGATGAACTACAGTGTGGAAATGTAAGCCCACCAAACCCTTTTCTCCCCAACTTGCTTTTTGGTCATGCTGTTTCATCAAAGAATAGAAACTCTAAGACAAAACGTTGCTTTTTAAACTATATGTCGGCTCCTCCAGTAGGTTTTAGACTTTGCATGTGATAATTTTCTCTTTCCTTTCCATGTGTTGTGCCCCTTCAAGCACTTCAGATAAGCATGTCCTACTCAATTTACATTCCTGCAATTTTCTCCTCTGGGAAGAACTTGGTTATTTTTTCCTATCTGAAGACCAGCTTTTCTGAGTATAGGATTCTTGACTCTTTGCTTTTATTTGTAGCAACTTGCTTATCTCACCTCATTTTCTCTTTGTCATTGTTTTTTATCTGAGAAAGTTTATGTGGAATTCCCTAGTCAATATTTTTCTCTTGCTGTATTTGGATTTCTCACTTTAAGTACTGATACTCTCTCAAAAAAATGACCATTTTGAGTGATGTTTAAGTGAGAAATCTTGCTTTCAACCCCTGGATATTGCTACTTCTGACCACAATGGGTTTCTTTTTTTACTTTATGCATAAAAATAGGAACACATCTGAAGCTTTTAAGTATATCAAAAGCAGGGGAACTTTTCAGTTATTAAAAATATATGCCTCTTTCCATTGCTTATCTCTTGGAAAATTCAATAATATAAATATTTAGTTTACTGTGTCCCCAAATGACCTGATTCACTCTTCTTTATTCACTTTTCTTACATTTTCTTTTGGCTTGGCTGTGTTATTTAAAAGCTCTCCTTTCAAATTCAGAAATTCTTTCAACTATTGTTTAGGCTCTCAGTTTCATTTTGTATTTTCATTAACATAAATTTTCCAGTTCCAAGATTTCTGTTTTGTTCCTTTTTATATCTACACATTCAAAGTTTTCATTCTTGCCATTATTTTCCATAACGTTGTTGACATGGTTGTGCTATCTCTTGAATTGTAACATCTTATTTAATTTTCTTAAGATTATCATTTTTTCAATCCTTTAACGCGTTTTTGTGGATTTTCTTTAGTTTTTCCTGGTATAGAATTATTGTGTGCTTTAGGAAGGGTTAGGTTAGTATACCTTTTCATATTCATTATGACTGTGTATTCATATCTTCACATCTTGGGTCCTTTAGTTGCCTTTCTTTTTATGCAGTGGTTTTTATTTTATGGAGAGTTTTCCTATAGATAAACTATAGGCCATCAATCTGTAAGCCATATTGGCTTTGTTTTTTCCACAGTGAAAGCACATAGCTGTCTTAATAGTGGTTTTCCTCAGCTGAAATCAACTCATTCGGTACCCAACAGTCAGAGGTCTGGACTGCAAGGTTTGGTGGGAGATAGCACTCCAGGGCTGAGTGTTTGGCAAGAAGGATGAGTTGACAGATGAGAAAGAAAGATTCAATACAAGCTTATAAAGAAAAGAAGAAAGTACACATAATGTACCAGCTCATCTTCCACATGCGTCTCATGATAAACAGATGGCCACTAGAAACCCCTCCTTTTACCATAGACACATGAAGTATTTGTGGATCTGTAGGTGAGTAGGGGGAGCCAACTAGCTGTTTGCTTAGTCTGTGGCTCACCAGATGCAGTGGGTTTATGTTCAATTGCTGAGTTCCTTCTGCTGCTGCTCAGAACAGCTGCACCCGAGGAACTAGAGGCAAGCTGCTTGGCTGTTTTGCAAAACTGCAAACAGACAGGGTCTCACATAGCTTTAGCTTTGGTCCAGGAGGTCACATCATTACGTTGGCTCTTTCATGGGGAAATATAGCTATTCAGAAATTCCAGGATATTCCCAAACAAGGTCTATGAGGGCTTCAGGACATAACTTGTGATGGGAAATACTAGAGGTTCCTTGATTACCCATTCCATACTAGCATTGTTCCATGTTTTCTGTTTCCCCAGCTGATCCTGACTAGAGACACAGGGCTAGATGCTTCTTTACAAGACCACCCAAGTCTGTGTGCTCAGTGGCCTTTCTACTATGTCCCTACTGCCTCTGGCATTCTCCCTCAAACATTTCAGTCAAGTGGGGTCTGTGGGGTGTGTGTGTGTGCAAGCGCGCACATGCATGTGTGTGTGTGTATGTGTGTAAAGGTAATGAAGAAGGCTTATTTTGTCAGCTGTCCTACAAATATTACCTAAGAAATCCAGTCTTACCTTTGATTTACCATCCTTTACCACCATTCTGCTGCCCGATTCCTGCTCTCAGAACGACTGGATGACTTATGTTTGTGAACAAGCATGCTCCATTTGTGGAGGGAGTGGCTACCGATACAGCAGGTTTAACAAGCTTAAAATCCCAACCAGAGCAGAAAGGAGGGTTTGGCATCTTCTCCCCTAGAGTTTGCCACCTGGCTGTTAGAACTCATTATGTTTGCAAATTATGCAGATGAACGCTAGATCACTGTCATTTTCTCCATTCCCAAAGGCTGGCTTTTTTTTCTTAGAGGTCCAGAGCCTGCACTTTGCTTAAATTGATAGTGTAAATTTGGATCCGTAAGCAGTGGTGAGACCGTGACTTACTGACTTCAGTATTCACTTGTCACCTGCTTGAAAAGAGACCACAGCTGCCGTGGCGCCATGGTGACTGTCTCAGGACGGAGTCAATATTAAGCATCAAATCGCTTTCTGAGATGAATTCTTACAGTGTAGAGCATCAAAGGTTAATTTATTTTCTCAGCTGTATGTTCTGTCTCTGCAACAGGAACTCTATAAAAAGCTATGAAGATTAAATGAGTATTGTTTAGATGCCATATTTAAAATATTTTCAAGTTAGGTAAAGTTTTATACTTTCTTCATTTGCTGCTTAACCTATCTCTGGCTTTTTCGGGGTTTGAATATGTTAGATTTATCATGAGTTTTCTTAGACTTTTCTGGAACAATTCTATAGTACAAACTGGGAAGGAATCTTTATTTTTGCATAGTTAGGTGCTTTTCACACTGTGAATGAGTATAAACTTAGGAAAATGATTCTAAGAATAGCCTACATTTTATATTTACAAGACCATAGGTGATGTTTTGAGAGAATTCATTTACATTCACTATGCCTTTTACCACTTTACATAGTTATCTTAGAACAAAAGGAGTTTTTAGGATGTTATTACTCCTCTTAGTTATGCTTATATTGGACTATATACTAGCCTTTAGTTTTCTGTAATTTGTGAGACAGTTTCTTTTTTTTTTTACATTTGAGACAATTTAAAGCAAGATAATGGACTGTTTGAAGTATTCCTAGAGATTATTTGATTGGCATTTGGTAACAAATTCTCTGGTTATGTTTGCACCTACCTTTGGCCTAGTGTTTGCTTTTAACCTATTGCAAATTCGGGGTTGCATTTCTTAGCTCGGGGCCTCTCTCTTGGTCTTCAGTGTCAGCAAGATCGTATCTTCAGATCTTCTGCCCCGGTTGAACTGTCTTCACCATAGACAAGCATTGTTTTATTTTAAGGATACCTGTGATTGCATTTATTGTCCATGCCAAGAGTCCAGACCTATCTCTCCATATCAAGTCCCTTAAATTAACCCTGTCAGTAAGGTCTGTTGCTGAGTAAACTAGAAATCTGATTCTAGAGATTAGGACCTGAGCATCTGCAACAGCTGCTCTCCATCCTATGACAACTCTCTTTCTTGAGCTATTCCTTAAGCCACAGTTCCATTTAATTATAGATTTTCATTAACCAGCACAGTCTTTATAGCCTGAGTTGTTTTCTTTTTATTATTGAGCTACATTTTATAGGAATTAAAATATAAACTATTACTGAGAATAATATATTTTGCTGTTCATCTTTACAAATTATAGCCTAAACACCAATAAATTTCATATGACATAATAAATTCCAGAATTCCTGTTACAATATCAACATGAACTTAAGCCTATTTAATCTAAGTACTAGACCCATAAACCTGGAATCACTCTTGGATTATTTGAGTTACCTAACAAATGTTAGTTGTAATAAAGATTATGAAAGCCTAACAGGGCTATTGCAATTATTACTTATGCCAATTAATGTGTGTAAAATAATTTTTAGAGTAACATATTAGACAAAGGCAGTCTGAAGTATTTATTACAAATGTAAAATAAAGATAATTTTCCACTTTGACAGTTTATCTCCTGGACATACAGGCCTTCTGTGGAAAACAATTCAGGGACAAAATGACCTTGAAACACTGGTGAGTCACTTAATAGATGTGACTATGAATTCAACCTGTTAGATATTAACAGCAAAGAAACATTGGTAAACACTCTTTCCTTTTGATTTTCTAGATTTGGGGATCGTCAGAGAACAGTGGGATTTTTTTTGGTTGTTTAGTGTGGTTTTATACTGTTTATAAATTCAAGTTTATAGAGATATTTGAAATTGTATGCAGTATGTTAGGTCTCAATGGTTTCCTTTCAGTCTTACATTACCACTGGGCTCTAAGGCAACAGTCTATGACTTATTTTCCTACCATCTGAGTGTCTTGGGCTCTAGACAGCAAACATGTAGTCCCAGGCTGTATTGCTTACTAGGATGCTGTAGAAGAACGACTGTCATATATGATGAGCAGTGAGATGCAGTTAACAAAGATTGTGTTATTTAAAAGGAAAAAAAAGACTAAAAATAATTAAGAGTGAGTCACCACTTTCTGCTGAGGTGATAAGAAGAGATTCATTAAATCTATGTATATATGTATTTGCTTTATAAAATGTAATTTAAAAAATCACACCTAGATGTAAAATCTGTGAGAACAAAGGCCTTGGCTCAGAAGTACACTGCGTGTCATGGACCAGTTGGCTGAGTGTCTACATCATATTTAACAGTAAACAAGTCAATAAAATATTTGTGTATTAAGTAGAGAGGATGCAGGGATGCTGTGACATCTGAGGAGTCCTTGGTTCCACAGAGAGAAGATGGAGAGGTTGATGGTTTTTCCTTAAGAGAAGTAGAATAAATAGCAATGCCTTCTGTAGTCTCTCTGTCTCTCTCTTTCTCTGTATGTGTGTAAAGAATCAGGACTTGGAAGTTGCTTATGGTTCTCTTAAATTGTCTCCTGTTAGGACATAACTACTCTGTTCTGTACTATTTTATCCTTAGGGGTATTAGCTCCAAACTTGCTTTTTAAATTTCTGAGGTTCACAGTCATGTTAAGCTATTTTATAGTATAATTTAAGATAGTTCATAAAAATTAAGATTCTAAATGTGTACAGAAACATAGAAGATTGGAGCAGAATGCACTTAATCTGGCCAGCCTGATCATTCAGAATTGAAGAAAGTGTATGAACATGTCATCCTGTATTGGATATTGGCTTAATTTGCTCAGGGGAATGGGAATAAACTAAGTAAGTGATTACTCCAAACGGGAGCTCTTGAGTTGATCAGAGGACTAAAAGTCCCGAGAATAATAGTGATTGTGTCACATAAAGCAGAATGAAGTGAAACCATGTACCCAAGGCAGAACGCAGAGCGTTGTGATGGGCCTCTGTGCTGTTTGGTTTAAGACTCATCGCTGCCTCGTAAAAGGGACGCCTCGGCAGAAATGCTTTCTATTTCTGCGTGCAATTTAAATCTTCTCATGAAGTTCTATTTATTTCAAGAGTGCTGCAGTTGGGAATTTATCTTTTTCTATAAAAACACACACATCCACCCCTAGACATGTCATATTCAAACTGTTGAAAGATTAAAAATACAGAGAATATCTGGAAAGCAAGCAGAGGAAAAGATAAATGGGACTCAGAGGAAAAAAAAAAGTATAATGGCAGTTGCTAATCAAAAGCCAGGCCAGGCAGAAGAAAATGAAGCACAACCTTAAAGGGCTTAAATAATTAAATCCATCAAAGGGGCCATTCAAAAACAAAATGAAAACTCCACTTTAAAATGTAGCCATTAAGTGCCTGGATAAATATTTTTCAATTTTTCTGGTCTCAGCTTGTGGGATGTCTTTCAAAACAGCATATGAATATCAAGTCGTCCTGCCATCTTAACTAAAAATTTATTCTGAAGGGAATTCACTGTATTAGAACACCAATGTTCATTTCTTTTTCTTCTCATTCACAACATATAAAGTATTACTAGACATCCTGACATTGAGATGGAACTAAATGACAGGTTCTTTTCAAGCAAATAAGAATGATATTGATATTAATGTTGACTTTAAGGGCAATGTAGTTAATGATATGTGTGCTTTTTTGCTTTTCATTCTGCTATTTGAAAGCAAAGGAAGACACATTAAGCAGAAGCCCAGTCTTCCTGAGCAATTACATGTGTCTTCACTCCTCCTGCACACTTCAGTTCAAAGTATTATTATACTGAGACAATAAGTTGGCTGGTTGATCATTAAGCATCATAGGTATTGAACTCTGGTCTTGGGGTTTAGGCACTATTTCTCACTTCTAACCTCTGTTCAGATTCATGGCATCTTCAAATTCTTTTTTAATTTTAAAAACAATATTATTTTTACATACCAAATCCTAGTTCCCTCTCCCTGCGATTTTAAATTCTAAAAGTCCAGAATCAATTTATTTTTATAAAACATATATTTTCTTATTTTACATGCCAAATCTGTTTCCCACTCCCTCCCCTCCTCCTGCTTTCTCCATCATCCCCCTTATTCCAATCCCCATCTACTCCATGGGGAGACAACAAAGTCTAGCACATTGTTCTGAAGCAGGACCGAGGCCCTCACCATCATGTCTAGGCTGAGCAAGGTATCCTTCCAGAGAGAATGGGCTCAAGAAGCCAGAACAAGCAGTAAGGATAAATCCTGGTCTCACTGCCAGTGGCCCCACATTCTTTCCCAGCCATACAACTGTCACCCACATCCAGAGGACCTAGTTTGGTCCTGTGCTGGTTCCCTTGCTGCCAGGCCTGAGTAGAAAAACATCCATTAATTAGCTCAGGTAAGCTGTTTCAGTGGGTAACCCTGTCATGGTTCTTGATCTCTTTTCTCGTCTCTCACTCCTCACTGTCTTCGAGATTGAGGAACTAAAATTACTGCATTTCTGGCAGTTGAAGATGGAAGTTTTGAGGTACTTCTTAGAGCAATATGCTCACAGGTAATGGACAGCTGTGGGCTGGGAACACTGAGATTTCTGTGTCCTGGATTAATAGGTAACATAAGAATCCTTTATAATTTTTAGTTAATGATAGAATATTTAGTTAATAATAGACTTTTTGGGAAGTGCTACACTTGTGATGTAAGCTTTCAAAACTGAGAGTCAGTTTTACTGTAGCTATTCTTTTTAAGCAAAGTATTGCTTATGAAATAGAACCACTGCATAGTAGTGCCCTGCAATGCTTCAGGCTGCTAAATATGGAGACAATTTGCACATACAACAAAGATGAAACTGAATCACACAGGGTCACGAATTCTGTGGAGACATATTCTCCCAAATTCCCACTGGAAACCCACAAAACAACCTATCAAAACTTAAATTTTGATTCCAATCTTATAAGTAAATTAGAGGCAACACCTAAAGTAAAGTAATTAGAGATGTACAAGTAGAACGTGTTGGCCAGAGTCTCACAGCACAGACCAGCAATAACAACAGCAGTGTTCTCAGTGCTTCCTAAAACAACAAGGACATTTATTACTTTATTGATTGATTGGTTTGTGCACATGTATGATTATGCATGTGTATGCATGCACTGCATACATGTATAATCCTGTGTGTGAGCATGCACACACAGGTGTA
>NC_022020.1:37990155-38009770 GCF_000317375.1 Microtus ochrogaster | reverse complement strand
GGTCCTGTCTGGCTCCCTGCAAAGTGCAGATATTGGAGAAGAAATTTCAGGAGTCAGTTTTCTCTTTCTCCTATGTGGGTTTCAGAAATTCAGCTCAGATTATGAGGCTTGGGGCAAGTGTTCTCACCTGCTGAGTCATTTCTCCAGCTCTGGATGGTTATTTTCCCCTCTAATATGACTGCCCTTGGAGGATATTTAATATTGGACTGAAGGTGTGTCCCAAAAGCTATTGCCTAGAAAATGTAAGGTAAGGAATTGTTTTTCTGAAGATGGAAATAATGGGATTTATATGGAATTCTATATTTGAAAGAGTAGTTTTGATGAATAATATCATTACAATAGCAATATTTTGATCTGGTTTTCATAGAGGAGTTATATAGTAAGAGTTGCAGGAGAATCTCCCTCAGATTCAGGGAATGTAAATAATTTCCCATAATCGTTATCATGCTTGATCTTTGTAGGTAATAATTATTGGTGAAATGATGAGAGGTAAGACACACTGATAAAACTGTCTTGCTACTAATAAAAGTAATAAAAATTTCACTGTGTCCTCATGTCTTCTTAATGTTATCCACTTAATTACATAAAATCCACAGGCTTTTTAAGTTTCTGTTGAGAGACAACGAAGATAAGAATGTTGTTACTGAAAGGAAAAAGAGAACATACCCAAGGCAAGATGTCTTGTCCTAGTGTTAACTATGATGAGAAATCTGTCAGAAAGAGAATGTGGAAACTGCAGTTTCAGTTTCTCTGTAAAAAGTTTATATTACATCCGCTACAGGAATGGCAATTTTACTACATTACCCCAAGGGAAAATAATAATTATTAAATATGCTATGATTTTAAAACTCACTGACCTTGATTCTAGGAGTCAACATATTAGGAAAGAAATATTTTGCTTAAATATGCACTGGTTATTAACTGTATGTGTTTTAGAAGGAAGCCATGTTTGAGGATTTTGCTCACTAAATTATTGGAAGCTGTGACAAAATGGAAGCGAAAACCACAAAGCAATCTGAGTTGTAAGCAGATAACACTTTCAGCAGACCCTGTGCAGAGAATAAGAAACAGCAAATGGTTAACATTTCAATACAGTTACAGATTTGGGAGTTGCCACCAGCACAGCTTAATCTTGCAGAATAAACAGACTTTGAGTTTCAGATAATTATGCAAGGTGAACACATCTATTTCTGACCTATTTATTCTGTCCCACAGTGCCATTGGTTGAGCCAATACAACCTTGTAATACATTTGTATGGATCTGAAATCAGCTTTGACATCTTCTCATTGAAGTTCTTTAAGTTATGCTGAGTTCACTGCATAGATTCTTTTGAATGGACATTTCTGTAGAAATCTTACTCAAATTCATAAATAAACCTTTTAAGATTTTGGTTGGGCTTGAAACAAATCTTTAGGTCATGTTGAACCTTCAACCCTATGAGTTTGAACAACTCTTCATCTACTGATCCTGCATAATTGTTTTTCATGTGATTGTTTGAGAGTAGCACTTTTACATACTTTCTAATATTGTGTTGTGTGTGTCATGTTTTATCCTTTGCAAACAGAATAAGGTTTTTATTTATATATAATTTTGATTCAGGTTTGAAAATGTTATTGATACATTGTCTTCCCAATGACGATTAAAATCATTATAATGACCTTAGTAGGCCATGAAGTAGCTCTGTAGACCAGGCTGTCCTTGTACTTATTGTGGTCCTTCTGCCTCTGCCCTTAAGTACTAGGGTTAGGGGTGTGCACCACCCACCCAGTTATTCTGTCTTCTATGTCAAACAGATACATTCCTTCTCAAAGTAATAGCTATATTCATTTTTTCTCAAAATGCACATCTAAGTTAGCCCCTTGCCTTGTCTAAGGTCTCCATAACTGTTAAATGGAAGTTTCTTTTATTCCCAACTTTAAATTCTTATCATAAAATAGATCCTGAATTTTACCAGATGCATTTAAAGAACTGATATTATTTTTTCATTTGTTTTGTGTTATAAAGCTAAATTTCATTAAATTTTAAATGTTAAGTAACTCTCATAGTAATAGCGCAAAGCCTGCACTGTTCATTTTTCTATGTTTTTATGACTTTGCTATGGTATTTTGCTTCAAATTTTTGTACCTGGGAGACAGGTAATTCTTCAGATTTTCCTCTTACATCATTTTTAGGTTTTGGTGTGAAGATTTTCTTAGCATGTTAACATGACCATTTAGAAATATAGTCTACACTCTCAAGCACTTATAGACTTTAAAAATATTTAGTTTTTTTGAAGGAAGAAGTCACAAAATAATCCCACACCAGTTCATAATTATGAATAATAAAAGGTTATTTATTTAGGGGAAACTTATAGATCACTGTAGTAGATAACAGTCCTCTGCACAAACAGGAATAGGAACAAAGTCTAGCAGCCAGAAACAAGAGCTGGGAGCAAGAGAGTTAGTACACACTTACAGCTACATTTACAGTATAAGAGACTACACCCAAGTGGGCTGGTATCTTAAAGGCTATTGGCTGAAGGAGCAAAAAAAGTTCCCACAGCAGTTTTTCAAGCCTACTTTTATATGTTCAAAATTGCATCCAAAATTTATTAATTTTTTAATTATTTTGAAATTTCTATGTAATATAGTCTATAATGTAAGCTTTACAAGAATATCAATGAAGGTGAATTCCTCTGCTATATAAAGGCTCTGTGTGTTGGCTGTTACATAAAATATGGATTTTGTTGTTTAGAAAAATTGACTGAACAACAGACACAAAAACAGAAAAAGACACAAAATGTCTTTCTTTTTTCTTTTTAAAAATTGTTTTCATTGTACTATACATTTTTCTTTGCTCCCCTCCCTCTCCTCTCCTTTCTACCCTTTCCTGTTACTCCACACTCCCAATTTACTTAGGAGATCTTATCTTTTTCTCTTTCTTATTTAGACCCATGCCCATCTCTCCTAGCATCCTCTACGTTGTCTAGGTTTTCTAGAGTTGTGGGTTGTAGACTAGTTTTGCAGTATACATTTTTAAAAATTGAGTGATATTTTTATGACTTTCATTATAATTGTATATTTGTATATTTTGATTTATTAGTTCTATTCATCTTTGTTTTAACTTTTAACTAGTGCATAAATATTTCAGAGTTCAGATATATTTATCATAGATTAAATCATACTTGTAAAATAGCCATTTTATTGATTTTTTTCTTAAAATCTCACATGTCAATATAACTATTTCATCACTGTTTGGACTGACACTCAAATGTCTTTTTTTGTTTTCAATTTAAGTTTTCATGGTTTTTATATCTGAGTTATGTATATTTTAATATTTTGTTGATTTTTTCTTTAATATAGACAAGAAATCTCAGTTCTTTAATGAAACTATATTTTTATTGAAAATATAATTTGTAAAATATAATCTGATTATTGTTCCCCCCCCCTTTTACACATTCAAGTTCTCCCTACCTTCCCTTCCATTACATTTCACCCAATTTCTGTCTCTCTTTAGAAAACAAATAGGCATCCAAGGGATAATAATAATATGAAATATAATATAATAACATAAGGCAAAAATGAAGATATTAGAATAGGACAAAACAAGCAGAAGGAAAAGAGCCCAAGACAAGTTATAAGAAGGAGATAGAAACATAGAGACCCACTTGTTAGCACATTCAAGAGTCTCATTAAAACACAAAACCAGAATATGTAATATATATGCAAAAATCATGTAGGGTAAAATAGAAAAAAGGATGCAAGGAAGCAAGGAAAAGGAAGGAAAGAAGGAAGGGAAGAAAGGAAGAAGGAAGAAAGAAAGGAAAAGGAAGGAAGAAGGGAAGTAAAAGAACTAAAAGAAGAAAAAGTTAAAGAAAAATGAAAGAGAGAAAGAAGAGAGTGAGAGAAAGAGAGAGAGAGAGAGAGAGAGAGAGAGAGAGAGAGAGAGAAAGGAAGCTGTGTTGTTTTTCTCCTTTGGTAGCATGCAAAGTACCTTCTGGAACCCAGACTATTAGCCAGTAGGGGTGAAGGCTCTAGGTAGGCACCAGCTTGACTTCTCCATATGCAAATAATTTGTTGTAGATATTATTTTCAATAGGGCCTTGCCATCAGTTTGAAAAGATTAACCTATAGCTTTTGCAACAGCCTGGGTTGTTTGGGGGTTCCCATGGGCCCCCATAGCCAGCAACTCAATTAAATGTAACCACTGACAGTACTGAAATATCATTTGGTATTGATACCCAGTTGGGACTCTGTTCCCCCTAGTCCACCACTATCCCCAATATTTGAAAACTTAATTTAGATTTCTTCATGCATTGTTATAGAATATTACTTCAACTATGTAGAAATGTATTACATTGGTTTATGTTGCAGAATATTACTTTAATTATGTAAAGATGTATTATATTTGTTTATCCTACATTTGTTTAATTATGTAGAGATGTGATGCTGTTTCACCTTGCCTGCCTAGGGCACCTGAATGGTCTAAAAACAAAATGAATGGCCAGTAGTTAGGCATTGGGGTAGGCAAGGCTGGTGGGCATAGAGAATAAATAGTAGGAGGAATCTAAGAAGGAGAGAGAATAATGGAGAAAGAAGTGAGATGCCAGGGCCCAGCTAAACAGCAACCTGCTAGTCAGACACAGACAGGAGACAGCGAAAAACAGCCTGGGCCTTATGAAACAGAACATAAATTAATAAAAATGGGTAAATTTAAGTTAGAAGAGCTAGTGGGACAAGCCCAAGCTAAGGCTGAACTTTTATAATTAATAAATATCCATGTCATTTATTTTAATAAATATTAATCAATATCCATGTGAACTGGTTACCCAAAGAAAAATCTGACTACAATACATGTATATAATTTAGGAAGCCTCTACTGTGTTAGATCCTGTAATATAGTCCTTGCTGGCCTAGAAAACACTGTAGCAGCAACTGCTTGAGACTTAGTAAGGATTGTGCAGTAACAGTCTTTGGCAGCTTACTCATGGTCTATCTACCTTTGATTTTCAGTAAAACTCAGGACAGAAGCTCTGTCCTCTAGAGTGTTCTTAAATTTGCATTTTGTTTCAGAACATTGTAGAGAATTCTGACTTCTCTCAGGAGCTTGTTTGAAGGCTTCATGTTCTGTAGCATTCTTGCCTTGAGTTAGCCTGGCCATGGCCTCTGAGTCTTGTACCAAAGGCTACTTGATCTCCTAAGAGTAGTCTATTTCTGTGAAGTCTTCAGGATACCATGATTCCTGTGCTTGCTCAGAACTGAAAAAAAAAATCTTCAGAGCATAAAGCTGGCTTTAAAGTAACATTTTGATTTTGTTGTTGTTGTGGTGGTGGTGGAGGTTGTTCTTAGTAGATTTTCAGCTGTTTATCAGAGATGGAAATGCTTTCAAGTGTGTTCTATTGTTCAATATGGTTTTGATGTTCCTAGGACTTTTGAGTTTTCATATGAATTTTAAGGCCTCTTTTCTTCAATTTTTTATGAATAATTGTAAAGGAATTTTGATAAGAATTGTGCCAAAATTTGTAGATTGTCTTATTATAATGGCCATTTTCACAATATTAATTCTACCGAACCACAAGCATTGTAGGTCTTTTTGGCCTCCAGTGTCTTTTTCTATTTCCTTGTTCAGTGTCTTAAAGATTTTAATATACAATGTAACTCTCTTGGTCATATTTATTTCAATATATCCAAAAGCCATTTTGAGTGGGATTGTTTCTTTGAGTTCTTTCTTCATATTTCTTTCATTTAAATATATGAAGGGAAGTGGGTTTTGCTTGTTTTTTGTTTTGTTACGTTTTAGAATGTGTTTATCTGTTGTATGGTTGTCTTTGTGGAGTACATCAAGAGTTTTACGTATAGATACTATATTCAAGTAAGACTTCTTTATTTCTGTATCTCCATCTGCTTCTCTTGTTTCCTTGTCCTAGCTAAGAGTTAAAGCACTCTATTGAACAGGAGTATAAAGACTCAGCATCTTTTTCTTGTCTCTGGTCTCAACGGGAATGCTCTGAGTCTGACTCGACAACATGATGTTGGCTGGGCCTTGTTGAACATTAATTTATTATGCTGGTATATGTCCCCTTTGTCAGTAGATTAGCTAGTAATTTAGTCTTGAAGGGAATTTGGATTTTGCCAAAGGCTTTTCATACTTCTATTGAGATGATATGTGGTCTCTGTCCTTCTGTCTATGTGTGATAGATTATATTTTTAATTTAAACTTTCGAATCCTGAGATGGTCTACTTGATCTTAGAGAATGTTGGTTTTCATGTGTTCTTGAATTGTTTTTGCAAGTATTTTATTGACATATTTTCTTTCTGTGTTTGACAGGGAAATAAGCTTAAAATTTTCTTATTTTGTTGGGCCTTTTACTGGTTTTAGTATCAGGATAATAGTAACATAGTAAAAAGAATTTTAACGTTTTATTTTCTATTTTATGCAATAAATTAAGGAATATTTAGTGCTAGTTCTTTCTTGAAGTGTTTGGAACTCTGTACTGAATCCACCTAAACCTCACATTTTATACTTCAAATATTTTTAATTACTGCTTTTATTTTATTGATTATTATGGGTCTTTATTTGATTTTGATAAGTCATACACATCTAGAAATTCCTCTACCTCCTCTGCAATGCTGAGTTTAGTATAATACATATTTTTAAGTATGCCATTGTGATCTTTCACTTTTCTCAGTGTCTGTTATAATGTCTTCCCTTTACATCTCTAAGGTTATTAATTCAGACCTTCACTTTTGATTGATTTGGTCAAATATTCGTTAGTCTTGTTAATCTTTTCAAGGAACCAGTTCTTCATTTGATTAATTATCTGCATTTTTCCTTCATCTCTGTTTCATTAATTGCAGTCCTGATTTTCATTATCTCTTCCCATCTACTACTTTGAACTGTTTTTTGTTCTTCTTTATCCAAGACCTTTAAGTGCATCATTAAGCTATTAATTTGAGGTTTCTCTAATTCTTTGATGTGAACTTAGTACTGTAGAGCACTAAGTACCTAGTGCTTCGAAGAACCTTCATTGTGTGCCATAGTATTGAATATGTTGTGCTTTCCTTTTCATTCATGTCTAGGGAACTTTCATTTCCTCCTGCTTTTTTCATTAGCCTAAGATTCTTTCACAAAAGGATTTAGTCTCCTTGAGTTTGTGAATTCTCTGCAGTTTCTATTGCTGTTGATATCTAGCTCTCTTCCACTATGGCCAGGTAGAATACAAAATTTTATTTGACTTTTCCTATATTTTGTTGAGACTTTCCTTGTGTCCAAATGTGTAGATGATATTGACATATCATAATCCTAGTTAATCATATACATACTAAAAAGCAACTAAATACCATACAATTCTGAGCGAATAGATCAGGGTTTGTTTTTTTTTTTTTAAAAAAAATACATCCAAATTTTCAGTTAGAAACAAGCCAATAAGAAAACTGAAACAGATATATAAGATGGCATATATTATGTACCTATATTCAGATAAGTATCACAGGCATTCAAGACTGTGGAATTAAGCAGTAAGACAAAATATTTCACCATGTGAACACATTTTCCTGTTTGAATAAGGGTCCCACATGTATTCCGATGTCCCTGTGTTATACTCCATAGCTCTTAGATATGCTTTGTTTTGTATAATGACTCATAGTGTCATTGTAGGCACTGGAACAATATGTGAATACTTAGATACCAAAAGATCTCAGACAATAGAGTATGATGGAGTGTTTATGATGAGCTGAATGTATGACCTGAAAAAGCAATTCACAGTCCACTGAAAATATTTACATTAGCCATTGGACAATGTGAAGTAGACTTCAATCTTGAGTTGCCTTTTTATACCTGTAGTTAAAAGGGAATGTACTTAATTGTTTGGGGAATGAAAATGTGTATAGCAAATATTCACTCATTTTTCATCTGAGACTAACTTTTCAAATAAGTCAACCATCTGGTAACCCTTACAAATACAGTCCAAAATAAAGCATCTGCATATATACACAAGGTATCACTGAGAATATTGCCTATATTATTTTTTACAACAGAAAAAACTTGGCATCCCCAGAGGCACCTACCAGTAATAAAAATGGTTTATTAAAATGTGATTATTCCATATTCTGGAAGAAAATAGATTATGAGATTAAATAAATCCATTTGTACCAACATTTAATGAGTTTTAAAAATAAATTGCAAAATTAAAAGGCAACATGAAAATATTAAAATGTTTGATTGTTTTAAATCTAAAACATTACTGTACTTTCCTAATAGTGTCTATGTATATACAGAAGACCCATATCTATGCTTTTTTCTTATAACACCAATGTTGACCTTTTTATATCAAATGTATGTTTAGACATTTGTACAATTGAAAATTTAGACTGTAAATAATTATTTAAAGAAATAGAAGTAGTGTATGATTATCTACACTACCTGATTTTATAGGTTTTATGATTATCATTTTAATTCTTTTGAAATACATAAAAATAGGAATATCCCTAAAAGGCAAGAGTACATTTACTAAACACTTTTATAATTGGTGAATAGAAAACTAAAATTGAGAAACTGAGGAGCAATTTCAATTCCATAACTTTAATTTATTGACACACGTTAGACAGATTTTAGGCATCAAAAACACACATGTGTGTGCACACATACACATACATAAACATATATATGTATATGTATGTATACATATATATGTATATCATGTGCTGTATACAATGGCCCTACTCAAAAAAAGAAATGAATTGACAGTAAAATTTAATACATCAAAACACAAATAACCTAACAGAGAAAAAGACAGTACAGATAAATAGTACAGTATGTAATATATCTTATGTTTATAGAAGATTAAAGAAAAACAGGATTAAATGTGTCATTCTTTATGAATGAAAGGCACAGGTTTAAACCAACATTATGATGTCTTACTGAAAAATGAGGACTTGTTGGCATAATATAGATACTGTCAGAGTACGACTCATGTTTTCCTGACTACAGATCATTGGAATATATTGTTTGCATCTTAACTTCATACGACTAGCTTAGTACACATTTAATACTAAAGACTAATTTGTTGCTCACTAGTCATGTTAACATCTGAGTTTATTGGAGGAGGGAACTTGGGTTAATAACTTTGTTCTTTCCAACAGTCAGGGAGTATGGTGATTTGCATAGGAATGTCCCCTATAGACTCACGTGTCTAAATGCTTGGTCACATGAAATGGCACCATTCATAGATGGGGCCTTGATGGAGTAGGTGTGGTGACCTTGTTTGAGGAGGTGTTACGGGAAACAGGATTTAAGGTTTCAGATACTCAAGTCAGGCCCAGTGCCACTGTCTTTTCCTGTGCCTGTAAATTCAGATGTAGAACTCTTCAGCTACTTCTCCAGCACCATGTCTGCCTGTTCGCCATCATACTACTATTATGATGGCAATGGGCTATACCTCTGAACCTGCAAGCAAGCCCCAATTAAATGTTTACCTTTGCCAGAGCTGTCGTGGTCATGGTTGTCTCTTCACAGCCATAGAATTTATGACTTCACAGCCTAATTAAGACAGTGAAATAGTGAGCGTCTATTTGAAAAGTAAACTAAAGAGAGTTCTTGAAGCAATATGATTGCCAGAAAAATGTACATGTTTCTCTCTGTGTGGTTATATGTTTTCTCTCTCTCTCTCTCTCTCTCTCTCTCTCTCTCTCTCTCTCTCTCTCTCTGTGTGTGTGTGTGATGCATAGGTCACAGCAGAACATTACAACCCTCTATAATCACAACTTATTAACTTGAGACAGTGTCCGACATTACCAGAAGCTATTTCTGCTTGGCTAGTTGGCTGGCTAGAGAGCATGCCAATCTTCCTCTTCCCAACCTCACGGGATAAAAAGCAGGTATTGCCTTGTCCAACTTTTACTTTGGTATTGAGAATTTTATCCAAAGCTCTCATGCATTCATCTCTGGAAGACCCAGAACACCATATCTTAAAATGAATAATTTGTAGCATTATATTTTAATCTGACCCAAGGGTGATGCTGGCTAGCTTCACACATACCATATTTTGTTTCCCCTGCCACATCGTTCTTGTCGTGCTATTTTCTTGAGAAGAAACAGATGATGAGTGATTGTCATGTTGAGGCTGAGGAGATTTAGACGTTCTCTGTAAGTCAGCATAACAAGTTGTCATTTTGCCAAAACGTCTCAGCTCTTATCACTCACTCAGAGGACTCGGAATCATCTGAGCTAGAGCTCCTTCGGACTGCAAGGCTCTCTGATTTATTAGGGTCTTTTGTTAATAGCTATGTGACTTGACAGAAGAACAAGTGCTTTTTCATGAAGCTTGAAAGGGTCAGTCTGGCAACGCACACCTATTTTTCAGAGTGACAACTCGAAGATTGTAGGCTTTGCTTCCTGTGTAAAAATCAGAGTTTTCCTTCTTTGCCTACCTCCACACAACAGAAGACAGACATAGACCAGGCTTTACAGATTGATTATGGCTGCTACTATCAAAATTCTAATAGGAAGGACTCAGGGTAGCAAGTGCATCAATGGCACACAGTAGCTGGGGTACCTCATTACTTCCCTCTATGGAAATGAATTGAAATGCACCATTATCATCCTTTTAATCAACAGTGAAATGTTCTTTGCCCTGTGTGTAAGGAAATGATTAAAATTTGAGACTTTACTGTTTATTATCTTTCTTATACCTTCATTTATAATGGGAGCTGAGTCTAGGTCTCTGATCACATGAGCAAAGCTCTCATACCCTCTTCCTGAGAGACAAAAACAGACAGACAAATGGTTGAGATTTTATGCACAAGAACTGAGAGGAAACAATTCTAGTTGGCTCAAAGGCCAATTATAGTGTGGTAATGTCAGTCTGATCAGCAATGATTGGATCAAATTTAGAAAGATGCCAGTGCTTTCATTTATTTCTCCTGAGCATTTTAGCAACCATGTGTTTTTATCTGGTGGTGATGTCAAAGAACAGAGCCTTTGATTACCAGAAACTGAGTTTTCACAAAAGGTTCAGAAAAAAAACATTTTTGTGGTTTCCTCTATTGCTATAGGAAGCATTGCGTCTGTACCCTCAGTCCAAAGTTGTGACAACCCATATTCAAGATCCCCAAATGCTGAGGTGAGTGGAGGTTATCAAACAGAAAACATCCATGGTGGCCTCTCACCTTCTGCCTGATACCCAGTTTCCCTCTTCCTTGTTGTTAAGAGAACCACCTTAGGACAAATGGATTCTGTTTTCATTGACATGTTTCTGCGGTTCTGCCATTCCTCCCTCCCTTTCTTTTCGCTCTGACCAGCTGAGTGTTGTCAGTGTTTCTGTGGGTCCAGTGAAGGAAGCGGGGATGATGCTTTGACTTGTCAGAGGAGTATGCGTCATCTTCAGTGCGATACAAACCTGAAGAAAATGTCTTTATGTGGTTTTTATGTTTGTTTTGGGTTTATTGCAACAGTACCTTCCTCTGTAGCTCAGACTGTACTGGAGCCAATGATGATACTTTGGTCTTAGCATCCCCAGTGCTGGAATTACAGCCTCCCTACCCACCTTAGGAACTATTAAGTTAGAAATACAAACACATGAAGGTAGTGAAATAGTAGCTTACATGAAGTAATTTTTGAGATTTTTTTTTTCAGACTCAAAATATTTGACAGATTTGTGAACTGATTGAATTCCAAATGCCAGTGAACTGAATTGCATCCTGGTGAAGTGGCATTGCTCAAATTAAGACCACTATACACTTTCTATTAATACTATTTTATTTATAGGTTTGGATGAGTAGCTCTTTACATTTCCAAAATAAACCAGAGTGATATGAGGTGAATGAATGTGTTCCCCGATACTATGTCTAAAAATAATGGGATTATTTTAATCTACCCAGAAGAACATTTAGGACAAGCAGGACCTGAGCTTTTCTTCCTTTGTCGAGGGAACTGGTTTAATAGAGCAATGATTAGATTCTGTTATCTTTGCTTAAAATTGATGCAAAATTAAAATAGCAAAAATGTTGATTGGTATCTGAATTTCCTTTTGTTTAAAAGTAATGCTCTTGTCAATTTACTTTATATTCTTATGACAAATAGCCATGCTTTAAAAAATAAATAGATGAGCCGGGCGATGCTTTAATCCCAGCACTCGGGAGGCAGAGGCAGGCGGATCTCTGGGAGTTCAAGACCAGCCTGGTCTACAGAGCTAGTTCCAGGATAGGCTCCAAAGCCACAGAGAAACCCTGTCTCGAAAAACCAAATAAATAAATAAATAAATAAATAAACAAATAGATGAATTTACAAATTTAAACCCAAAGTCCTCAACAGTGTATCAGAGATATTAGATGTTCTAGGTTTAGCATATCCCAGAAACACAAAGTGCTTTGGTGCATCTGTATGGGTTTGCTATACATTTATCAGTGATCAGACTTAGAGCTTAGACAGTTGTGGAATAAGTTGTATTTCTCTATAAACCTCAGTGGCATTTTACTCTCCTTTCTCAGCTGTAATTTAGACAGGTGTTCTTTTTTTCTGTAAAATATGCAGATTTCCAGGTTGCATTCCAGACCAATTATGTCAGAATTTGCTGAGCAACACTGCTCAGGCAGTGATAACACCTCTTGTCAACTAAATCTAAATTTTAGAATTGTTGAATTGAACTATCTTTTACTTATAGTTAGAAAATTCTGATTAATGGTCTCAAGTCTTTATTACTATGAAAATTTTCACCAGTACTTTCTCTGCTTGCAGTGACTTGTCTGACTGACAACCTAAAATCTAGTAAAGAGTACACACTGGTAAGTGCTATCTAAGATTAGACATTAGGTCAGTGCATTTTCATTAGCCTTGGACAGCTCTCCTCTGGCTTCTCATCTTTAATTTATGAATATTATAAAACTAAAAGAATTATCTGAGCCAAACACGTGTGTAAGATGATTTTACTAATAAACACCTGAACCAAGACAGTATTAAATAATTAATTCAATTTCCCCATAAATCTGTAAGTTTATTATATGTAGCTTAAAGACAATGGAAAAGATACCAGGAAATTACACAAAATTTCCTTATGACATATCAGAAAATCAAACACTCAAAAATGCATTATATAATCTGTTAGCAGATTACTATATATTTTGGGATATTTGAGAAATTAATATTGAAATTAAAACAATATTTTTATTTTTTTCAAGACTCTTCAGTGGCAACCAATGAGAGTGTAGTAGTTCCTTTGTCTATATTAGTCATGTTAGCTTAGAGAGTAAACATTGAAATCCTAGAGTGTCTATTGTGTTATATGCATACATACATAAATGTACATTCTCAAATATTTAGAGTATGCACAGTATCAAATATATAATCTGTATGTATATCCAGTAAAAGCTGACAATCGCAGTTGTTTTAAAAATGAGTAAACACTCCATGACAGCAGTAGCAGAGCCTTGAGCCAAACACGGGGCACATCTACACAGAACTGCGTGAGTGCCTGTTTACAAACCATGCAGAGTCCTTCCCTGTGCAAAGACTGAAGAGAGTACAAAGAGGAGGTAAGTGTTTATTTCTAGTGTTTACTGACTGGAACATGACCATGACATTACGAGAGAACATAGTGTACTTAACGATGATACTCTACATGAGAAATGATGGACAGCCTGGGAAATGTTTCTTTATAGGACAGTGTAACAAGGAATTCATTGCTAAATTCCATTACTGAATAATGACACACTACAGAAATGCTCTGGCAAATAGGAAACCTTGCTTAAATAATTTAGAAGTGATAAAACTGGTCCTCTTCTACTTCAAAGTTTACAAAGTATTTTTAGTTTGAGTATGCTATTAAATGAAGATAATTTTTCTTATCTCTTATAACCTTTTAATAATTTATTTTCCTTTTTAAAACAAATGCCACTCTTTTGCAAATGTTTGAATAGAAATACAATGTTTTTAAAAATTACTGTGGATTATGTTTATTTTATTATAATTTATGTATATTAACTCGGCCACTTGAATTTGGAGTATTTTCGGGTTGATCTTGCTTTTCGCTGTGATACCTCAGTGGAAACCCTAAAGGATTACCAAATTTTAGAGATTAATGTTGTATGTTTATTGCAATATAGTTCTTAAACTCTCCATGTAAGTCAGAAATGGTTGATATGGAGCATTTCTTTGTGCTCATAGCTTATAGTTCCTTAAGGTCTGTTACCCATGAACTTCATTATCTTGGTCAGTTCTGGCTGAGAGAACAAGTGACCTAGACTAGGAAGTTCCAAGCTACACACAACAGAAGCCTATTTCTCTGCCTTGCAATAAGAAGCCGGGATTGGGTTACTTTGTCACTCAAGTTACTGATAAAATATCTGATAGTATTTTATTTCCTGTGTGTTCTATTGTATTTATGTGCTACATCCAGCCTGCCCTCAGCAACTTGAATTGACTGAGGCAGCGAAGGGAAGAAAGGACAAACACAGACACACAATAAATAAATAAATAAATCCTCAGCAACTTGAATTGACTGAGGCAGCGAAGGGAAGAAAGGACAAACACAGACACACGGAGAAGCTGGCATCAAATGGACAGGGTTCTCGGATGAAAACGTCACAACACCAGGTAGATCAGTGTGTTTACTATATGGAGTTGAAAAGGGTGGCAGGGTGATTGCACACAGCTGAATAATGAGGCAGTGCTATTGTCCACCAGTAAACAATGAAGCAGATTCAGCTAGTCTCATTAGGAGCGGTCTCTGCAGGGATTTTCTTCACACCATTAATAATATCCTGGGGGTCACAACTCCCTTGGGAGCAAGGGAACCTTTCACATCAATCACCTAGGATCATCAGAAAACACAGATTTTTATGTTATTCCATAGCAGTAGCAAAATTGCAGCTTTGAAGTAGGGATGAAGAATAACTTAATGGTTGAGGGTAACCACAATACGAGGAACTCTATGAATGTGTCACAGTATTAGGAAGGTTGAGAAGCACTACACTAAAGCATTTAGTCTTGAAAGTGCCTAGAGGTGCTCCACATCAGTGAAAAATCCTTCTGGATTTTGACATCGAAAGATGTTGAAAAGATGAGAGTATTCAGACACAAGTAAGAGAATAGTGAAGAAGACCTCAGAGTACAGTCAAAAACCTTAGCAGAAAGACGAGAAAATCTAATTTGATCTTTGATGGAGAGGAGAGCACATTGAGGTTTAATTGAATTAGTGAACACATGCTACTTTGTCCTTCTTGTTACTGAATTGGTCCTCAGTAACAGTTTAGGAAAAATCATATTCATTTATGACACCTGCCTATTAGTCGCCTCCTTTAGCTAGTGAAGCAGAAGGTCTGGGCTTAAGGGCATCATCCAACTTGTGTTCACTTAGAATGTGGCAGAATTAATAAGTGCTAGTAAAATGAACAGCCAGTGCCATGTGGGCCAATGATTACTCAGATTATTTTCTTTATTTCCAATTTTCCTAGCATTTCTGTCCTCCTTTCTTTCCTTTCAAATTTAGCATCTCAACTCTACATCAGAGAGTGGAAACAGAAAGCTACAAAATTAATAAAGCAATCAGTTAGTATGAATTAATTTAAAATAGGAAGGAAACACTAAGTGGGTTAAATTCAAAACAGAGAGATTCTATGTTGCATCTGTGAAGAGAAAGTGAGGCAAAGGAGACAATATTCTGCAAATGCTACGTTGCCTTGGAAGACACAGGCATTATTGGGAAGATATTTACAATATGATGGTCCTCATCAATCAGTATTACTTTCAGAGAGCTTAAATTGTTTCATTATACTCACTGGATTACCCAGAGCCTATAATTGTATTTTCACTTTCTTTCTTGACTTTTTACCTACGGCATGTAGGTAATACAGACTTTTCTTTTTTTTTTTTTTTTTTTTTTTTGGTTTTTTTTTCGAGACAGGGTTTCTCTGTGGTTTTGGAGCCTGTCCTGGAACTAGCTCTTGTAGACCAGGCTGGTCTCGAACTCACAGAGATCCGCCTGCCTCTGCCTCCCGAGTGAAGGTGTAAATTTTACATAATTTGGTAGATTTGTATTGAGTCTGGTTTTAGCTATCTTTTTAAAGTGCATTTGGTAATTTCTTTGTGGTTGTATATATCAGTAGACAGGCCAGTTAAGTTTCCAAACACATTTTCCCTTTGTTTTTAAGAAGGAACCATACACTCTGTCAATAAATCTCACCTCCAGTGTAAGTCCTAATTAGAATTCTCCAACAAGCCTGAGTCTCAGCTGTAAACTGGAATGTCCCTAAAGACCTTCTAAACTAACAGACGTCTAAGAATCATGGAGAAGTATAAAACTTGGTCTTTGGAGAAATACAAATAAATAGAAAATTACCACAGTGGAGCCTACAGCATGCACAGGACTGAGAGTCACCATTCTATGGGAACTATTTGATTTCACATTTTTTTGGTTTAAAATCTTGGGTTGAAGATTTTAAGGTCATTGTCCAAGCTACATGGCCATTTAAGAGTGGGCATGAGCTTGTTTCTAACCTGAGAACAGAGAGGAAAAAGTGCTACTCATATCTTAGTGAAGACTCTTCCCTTTAAACCAAAGGAAGCCAAGTTGGGGTGTAGTTCTTTATAAGAGTCATTGTTTAATTGTGGGTACAGTTCTGGATTCAATCTCTAGTACAGCAAAAAGGGGGGGAGAGGATTAAATATGAGAAAGAGGAGAATGAATGTCACAGATACAGATTTAGTAGCATGGCATTAGAAAACACATCAAAACTACATATCTACCCTAGGACATAGTCATAAATTCAAATACATACTTTGTCCTATATGATTATCATTTGTTGGCTATCAGGACCAACCTTTCTCTGTCCATCTTGCTATAACACACAAATGAAACATAGTGAAGACAAAAATAGGATTCTAGAGGCGGTGACTGGATTTTTCCATCTCTAACAAATTCAGCTTTGCAGTTATCATTACATATTTCGAACTAACCAACTAGCTTCCTCCCATTTGGGGCTCTCTTGAATTCTGTCCTTGAGCTAACAGTTTGTTGTTCCTACTGATGGGAATGAAATATGTCTGTGACAGCTCTATTACCTTACCACAGACGTCTTCCTAACCATAATTTACCTGTGTGTGTATGTATGTGAATTAAAGCAACTACTTCACTATCCATTTTACTTATTTCCCTTAAGTTGTTGCTCTTGTTGAAAATAATATTCTCTTCAGAACACTTTTCTTTTACGCCCCTTTGACCATTGCTCATAAAGGAAATTCTCTATAAGCAGTTAAAGATAAAAGATGGCCACCATCACACACTGAGGTGTTAAGATGACTTGTACCCATGCATGTGTGTGAGAAATCATCTAACAAAGCCTATTTTGTAATGAAATGTTGAATATTCCATGTAATTTATCTAACACAGTACAGTGCACAATATTGGTGTTTAGCTTCATGAGGGAGTTGTTAACTGGGAACTCTGGCTTGCTGTAACTCAGGCATCTTAAAAGAGAGTCATGTCCCATGTCATTAGCCTTGTTAAAGATCAAAATCCAAAGTATGGTTTATACAAAAGTATATTGTTTTTGAACCATTATAAAGCAATAAATCTTCAGCCAGATGATTTTCAGTTCAAGACTGTATTCTGAAATATTGAGAAATGAATATTGAACCATAAAATTCTCTCTCTGCAAAATGTATACAATTAATTTCAGCATATCTGCATCTCTTATGTCTATCATCTATCTATACATTCTTATTAAATTTATTGTATAGCTATATAGTTTTTTTAGGAAAATTCCCAATGTTACAGTAATGCAAAAGAAATTAAAAGTAGTTCTCCCAGTATAGTTGAAAAAAGCCATGTTTCATCATGAAAATTATACTGTGTTCCAAACTTCAGAGCAAAATACTTGGTATTTTTAAGCTGGGCAAACTCAGCCCAATAGTTTGTTTAGAATTATTGACAGCTTAAAGTGTAGTTGAGATCTTTGTTGGCACCAGATGAGGGAATTGTAGTTACAGTTCTGATGGTTGTTGGAGCCATTTATTCTATTATTCTGCAGTCTGGCACCAGTGGCACATGTGGATGAAAACAATAAACAATCATGTCTAGAAACTGTAAGCAGTGCCTCTGGCAGAGGTGGACAGCTGAGTTGTCAGGTTTGCAAGGGTCAGGATGGCCATGGGCTCATCTGCTGATTTCCTCATGTTCCTAAGACAGCTGCAGTGGTCTGTAGTCACTGCTTCAGTTTCATGCACAGTTAGTGGAGAAAACTATGATGCTGAATAAAGCCTCAGAAACAGCAATGGTTTTTCAGATGCTTAACTTATTTGGCTTCCCATGGACAAAGCATTACTCCTATATCAATAAATACATAGATCAGTGAAATTCTATTTTTATTTTAAAAATCATTTTTATCAAATTAAAAAATATCAGCACCTATACATAAACATTTATATTGGCTAGAAATGGTTACAGTGACAGGTATCATCAATCTCTAGACACGTGTCTAGTCCCCCTTCCCAAAGCATTTCCTTGTAAGAACCTAACTACACCAATGCAAACACACTTGTTGGAATGTTGGCTTGTTTCCCTATAGATTTTAATTTTTAAAAATGTCTGAAAGTAAGAATAAAATCTATATTAAATTGTTTTCCTATCGGTTTTAATTTGTTATGAACTCTGAAAAGTGAAATTAAAATAGATGTTACATTGTTTTCCTGTAGATTTTAATTCTTAATAGTCAGAAAAGTAAAAATAAAATGTACATTGTATTGTTTTCCTATAGGTTTTAAATTTTAATAAAGCCTGAAAAATAAATTTAAAATGTATTTTCTTTCTGAAAAGATACATTAAAATACCTGTGCTCGATCAATTAGTCAAGTTTAGTATCGAAAACAATATCATCAGAAAGTATAAAAGGAGACTCAACTATGGCAGGTGAGTAAAGAAAAGCTTCGAAAGAATTGACAGTCGAATCTACAGAAGAGCAATGTCTTTTCTCTGTTCTGCTACTTTGGGGGTAAGAAAAGATACACTCCTCAGGCCGTGTCCTGTGTTATTTCTAGAAGACTGCTCGTACTTTTTGGCCAAGTCTGCATGAAGAGGTCACCATCACTCATACTGAATGAATGTTTCTTGATAGCACCTGCTCGGCCATGAACCTATAACTAAAGATTTCAGGGAACAAGCTGACATTTGTCCTCTGGATACGAGAAATGCCCACAAACAGAAGCTGGTGTCTTGCCTAGAGCATCCTAAAGGCAGAGGGAAGCAGGGGGACAGCGATGGAGAAAACCTGTTTTATCACTATTGGCTGTGGAAGATCTATGAGTTTCTGAAGAAGTAAATCGATCAGACACTAATTTATAATTGACTGTCTTGATTAGCTTCTTCTACATCATCTGGTGATGAGAGGGTGCCAGTAACAAGAGAATGTGAGATGCGTCAGTGGGAGAAGCACCTGAAGTTCTGTAGAAAGCAACTATAGAGCACAGGACAATGTTATTCACACTGTGAATTTGTCATGAAAGAATCCCTCTTTTGGTTGGGCAGTTGGTGTGAGCATGCTGCACTCATACATCATTGAGCACCAACAGGAAGAGATTCTGAAGCAGAAGAGTGGAAAGAGGGGAGAGATGGAGATCACACTGAGGACGACCCTAGGCATCCACCCC
>NC_022020.1:37971977-37988489 GCF_000317375.1 Microtus ochrogaster | reverse complement strand
GAGAATGAGGAAGACGTGTTGCAGTAGGTGCAATTCAGGTTTCATTCATGCCTAATAATTAATGAACAATTTGAAATAATCAAATATATAATAAAAAATGTCTATTTTAATGAGTTCCAAAAGCTATGGCATCTTTCCGATAGTGGGAAAGGAGACTATTATTATAATCAGAAATATAAAATAGTGTTGTCTCAGGTTTCTGTCCTGCCTGGTTCCCACAGTCGTTAAATCCCAAAGAAATCACACAGAGGTCTATATTAACCATAAACTGATTAGCCTAGTAGCTCGGACTTCGTATTAACTCTTATAATTTATATTAGCCCATTATTCTTGTCTGTGTTAGCCACATGGCTTGGTACCTTTTCCAGTGAGGCAGTCACATCCTGTTTGTTCTCTGGCTGGGTTAGGACTTCAGAGGAATGGGCTTCCTTCTTCCCAGAATTCTCCTGTTCTCCTTGACCTGCCTCTACTTCCTGTCTGGTTGTCTTGCCTATACTTCCTGCCTGACTACTGGCCAATCAGCGTTTATTTCAAATATTATTGGCAGAATACAGACCATTATCCCACACCAAAATAGATTCTTCCTTTATTTAAGGTGATAGTTTCAGCAAGCTGATTCTACTCACAGGAAAATTAACTTCTGTATATTTCTAAGCACAAAAGTGAGCATGCTACCTGTGATACTCTGTACTTTCAATTTGCAGTTAATAGAGAATACACTTATTTTTGGGAATGCAATACTAGGACTGCCTGGTCTTGTTTTGCAGTGTACACACACACACACACACACACACACACACACACACACATGCACACACATCATATGCATGATATGAGTATAAATGTGGGCAGGCATGTAGTATATGTAGAAGTCAGAACAGCTTCCATGAGACAGTGCTCTCCACCTTCTAAGCAAGGTCTCTTGTTTCTGCCCCTGAGCTGAGTGCTGCAGGAGAGCTGCTCTGAAGGCTTCCAGGTTTGAGGTAACTTTCCATCTTCACCTGCCTCTCACAGTGTATGTGCTGGAATTACAGATGCACTCCATCAATTCCAACTTTTGACCTGGATTCTGATGATCTAATTCTCATGTTCCAGGTTTGCAGGACAAGCAGTCTTACCCATGGACCCATCTCCTTGGATCTTGCTTACACTGTTTTACGATGCTAACTGCTCCAATGGATAAAGCCTGATGTCTCAGAGGCTGTTCTCAGTGGAAACTAATTCCTCCAAATTGTTAAGTCAAGGCTCTGGGTGGATCCTATAAAACCTTTTGAACCTAAACTGCACAAAATGAAGAATAACTATGTGCCTTTCAAATAAACAGAGACAAAGATAAATAAATGAGGGAGATTTTTGAGGACTTTGACCCATATGGGAATATAATATTTCCTTTCTCATTCTTGTCTATCAGAACAATTTAGAAATGGTGTCTTTATAACCAGTACGGAGAGTAAAAGCCTTGGCGATAAGCCTTCTATCTAAAACTTAGTTAATTATTTATGCTTACTTCTATGTTACTTTACAACTTTACATAATCTCACTCCTCTTAGCAATCACACCAAATGCTGCAAAGACAATCCTTGTAAGTAAATTTTAGTACATATATTAAGTCCAAAAACTCATTTTCTGAAGGAAAATGCTTAGTTAAAAAAGTAGGAGCACCTTTGAATTTTTATCATTGCTTCTTCCTAAAAATACATTTATTAATTACATGCCTACCTATAATTAGTGAAATTCTCCCGCATCTCCCCTTGCAGCATCACTACTCACCTGTGTCAGTCTGATGAAGGAGTTAATGTCTCATTGTTACCTTAATTGGCAGTCCTTCCTCAAACAAGTGAATAGTTCCTTTGTATTTCCCAATTTCTCTTATCCTTTAGTGTTGATAGCTTGTTCATTCTGGCTAGTTGTCTACTATTGAATCAGAGCACAGCAGATATAACTCTTCGTGTAATCATGAATCAGAGCACAGCAGATTTAACTCTTCATGTAATCATTTCTATGGTGTTGGAAACGTCTCACCCTGTAACTGCAGTGAATTATATTTGTACTTTAGGAAATTATATTTTTTGTTAAAAAAAATGAATTCCTAAGAAGGATTAGTTGTAGCACTGTTGGAGGAAATGTGTTGCTGAGGGTGGTCTTGGGGGGATTTCTAAAACCTCAAACAGGCTCAACAGCTCTCTCTGTCTCTGCCTCTGTCTCCTCCCACCCCACCCTGTCTCTGCTGTGGCTCAGGGCGTAGCTCTCAGCTGCCTCTCTAGCACCTGCTTGTCATCATGCTCCCTATCATGATGATGATGTACGAAGCCCCGATAAATGTTTTCTTGGTCACGGCGTCTCTTCACAGTAATAGAACAGTGACGAAGATATTACACAGTGAAGATTTAAGAGAGTTGAGAAAATGAAACACAGCAATAGTTTAGTTCTTGATTCACCTGTTTTTACATCCCTTGATTAAGTACTCTTATAAAAATTATTATTGGACAAATATTGAAAAGCAAAACTGTTAAACAAATTTTTTATGGAAACATAAGAAGGCAGAAAGAGTAAAATGAAGTTTTCATTCTCATTGCTTAATTCAATTCAATTAAAGATTAATTTGACTTTAATCATAGGTAGGCAGTTGGATACACTTATATGTATCTGTGCAGTTGCTGTACATATATATGGATGTATGTGCCTATTTTCTTGATCAATGCAGGATATTTGATGAAAAAAATTGGATTATTGCCTAAGTTCTTTGATATCATTAAAATGAGAATTTGGTTGGCTAAGAAGCAATATGAATTGAACAGCTTAAAAAATGATGGTCAAACTTCATGGACAGTAATTAAAATTGAATATATCAGTAAGAGAGCTTCATAGTCAGTGAGAGAGAGAGAGAGAGAAGGAAGGCAGGAAGGTAGAAAGGCAGAAACAGAGAGAGATGGAGAGAGGGGATGAAAATGAAAAGTGGAAGGAGGTATCCTATGTTTGATTGTAATGACTTCAGTGAACCAAAATTGACCACAAAGGTGAGGACCAGTCGTGCAGAGAGAAGAAAAATCTCATCAGAGGTGGTCAAGGCTTCTAAGGAAAGTGGCCACATTCTGCCTCTTTGCCATATTTGGGGTCTAGTGGGACTCAAGAAGTTAGGGCAACAAAGCAAATAATCTCATGGTTGTTAAGACTGTTCTGACCCTTGGTTCTCTTCTGCCTTTCTCTACTTAGGAATTTCAGAGCAGAGAGCGCCAAGGCTTAAAATGGCAAGCAGAAGTGGCAACAAAGTCATTCTAATCCTAAACATACTTTTTTTGCAATGTTTTGAATTAAGAAAGAGCATGTTCCTCATCTACATATTCTTGTCTCACTGACTGGATTTAGTGAAGATGGTCGATCTTCAGTGCTTTAGGGAAATAAATGAATAGATAAATAACTGAATAAAGGGGAAGCCATAGTCTCATGCAGAAATTGACTTCCAAAACATTTTAAATGATAAAACATTTCCATGAGAAAACAAAATGTAAATATTGAGTCTCATATAGACTTGAAAGCACATTTAATAAGCATCACATTCGAACAAAATCAACACAAAGCACAGTGATTCAAAGCATAGGTTTGGAACATCAAAGCTGTAGTTTGGAACATTGTGGTTTTATGTGTGTTTAACTGTTTTCCTAAAGAATAGACTTAAAGTTAATGAACTTGGGCCATTTGGAATGCCTAGCAGCCTTTCAGAAGGTACTGGCCATGCTGCAGACATCCAGAATGAGCACCCTGGAGGCCATCTACAGAATTACTTTTGCCATAACACAGACATGGATATGGTGTATGAAAAGGAAAAATACACATTTTTTAAAATGAAGAATATTAACTAGAAAATAGCATTCTTGTTTTGGGAAAAAAACATTCTCATGAATTTTCAAGAGATGGAGACTGGTTGTTTGTTAGATAAACCAAAACCATTACCTTCACAGGGAAAAATAAATTGTTAATGAGCTGTATGGGTAAGGCTTCATTCGCTGACTCCCAGAAGGGAAGAAGGTGACATTTTATCGTAGCTGTTTGTCCAGTGAGTCAAGAGAGGTTTAGACAGGTTTGATAATACTGAAATCACATTATATTAGCTCTAGCTTTTATTATGTCTTATCCAGAGGCACACATGGTGTCCTATTCTCTTCTCTCCCTCCATTTTTTTTCCTTTGTTTTTTTTCTTGCTTCGGATTTTTGGAGGGAAGGAAAGGGGGGAGCCATTTTTGCCAAACCTTTTTTTAGTCGTATTTTCAAAATCTTGAATATGTGCAGTTCTACCACTGTAAACAACTAAATCAGCATCGACTCAGTGGGCTGCTATGATTAAACTCATTTTCCTTTGTTGCATTCTGGTCCTTCTGCAGTCCGTTAGCCGTGCTGTGGTAACAATGTTCCATTTAAATAAAGCCAGAATCTAGCATTCCTTTGGTTTTCAGACCTTACATCATCTGACCTCTGGCTACATCACTGACTTTGTTTCAACGTCTTTACCAACCTTCGGTTTTAATTTCTTATTATTCCGTGTAGAAGAATTGGAATTTCTCTGTACATTACATCATTCATTTTCTTTCCTTTGAACTATCTTCCTTGGTTGAGAGTTTCTGCTGAAGGAGACTTAGGATGCAGTTCATATCTAGTAATTTGGATTCTGTGTCTACCTGGGAAGTCATTGAAACTACATGATTTCTAAATACAGGAATGTCATACATACTATTTAACAGACATGCCTAATTTAATCCTATTTCCAGTACAGAAACTAACTAGAGATAGGTGATGGTAGACCTTTGAGTTTAGGCTCCAGACTCCATTAGCTGAATTTCAGAAGCTAAAATCCAGTACCACAAAGTACATCAAAGACTTCTTCCTACTTTATTGAAAGCAAAACAACTACTTTTCTAGGGGTCGTTTAGATTTTTTCCTTATTTTCGGCACTGACAGAGGAAGCAAACTTGCTATCTCAGCGCCGCCCCCCAGGAAATTAGAAAACACACACACGAGAGAGAAATGCAACCTAGCTATTCCACCCCCAGAAATTAGAAACACACACAGAGGGAGAGAGAGAATTCAATTAGTCACTACAAAATAGAAAACATTGAATATTATAGCTTTCTTTTTAATTATATATTAATTATTATAATCATTTTCTTCATTTGTTTAGGTAAAAGACAAGCATGGTGACTTCAAACAACAACCATCATCTGTCTCTCAGTTGTAGGTTAGAAGTCTGAGGGGAACTGACTGAGTTCTCTGCTCATGGTCTTCTAAAGCCAACATCAAGATGTTGACTTGACCAGGCTTTTACTTGCAGGCCTGTGAAAAGAGTGAATTTTCCAGCTAGGGTGGCTGACAAATTCCATTCCGTTGCTGGTGATCTGTGGTCCCAGGTTTTGTGCTGACTGTCAAATGGGGACTCTACCAAGCTGCCTTGGTAGCTTGGTAGAGCAGGTGGCCTGCTCACCTGCCAATTTCAAACCATCAACAGTACTCTTAAGTCATGTCTATGCTCAGAACCTCGGACTTTCTCTTCTCCCACCAGCTCAGGGAAATTCTCTGCTACTAAGTCTGATGTAATTATGTTTGGCTTAAGCAGATCATTTCTGTTTTAGAGTGAGTCTGGACCAGGTTCCAAGGAATACTGAGAGCTGTTTCTGAGAGATCATTTCAGGAAGTCTGCCATTGCAATTAACCTAATTCAGACATTTATTAATATGACTCAAGAGACATTCTCTCATGATCACTCTTTACACTTTAATGTATAATTTCTGGCATTATACAATGAAATCATTCATCTAAAGTGCATGCTCTCAGATTTGAATTTTTAGGAGTCTCTAAAAGTCATCATCTTTACCAATTAATCACTAAGGAAAATATCAGTGTTCCTGCCCAGGGCAATACAATGAGGATTTCTCAGTATTAACTCATTCTGTTTCTAATTAATTAAACAAACTCCTAGTCTTGTTTGACAGCAGTTCACATGTCTCTTCCTTACTGGGAAGTTTTTTCCTTAGACAAATGATAAAACCATTTGCTGAATTATTAGGAAACCTACTTCATGTTTAAGTCTTTTTCTTTAAGTTTTCATGCATGTGGGTGTTTTGACTACATGCAGGTCTGCATAACACCTGGTTGCCTGGTACCTACAGAAGCAAGAAAAGAAAGCATTGGACACCCAAGACTGGAGGTACAGATGGTTATGAGCCTTCATGTGGGTGCTGGGAACTGAACCTGGGTTCTCTAGAAAAGCAGCCAATGTCCATTATCTCTGATTTCTCTTTCAAGCCCCTTACTATGATTTTTTCTAATAAGAACAATATAACCAAACCTGTAGTCATTGGTACCTCTGTAAAAATATTTACACTATTTTCTTTTCCTTTTCCTTTATTCTCTCCTGTATTACAGCCATTACCATGTCCCAGGAGCTCTTATGTTGCCCCAAATATAAGATACTAGAATAGGATTCTTTCAAGGTCCTTTTTCCCCAAGGTACTAGGATACAGTAACAATAATAAATAGCTTGAATTGAGTGAGTACTGGATAAGTCTTAGGATTTTAATACACTGTCCACATTAGTACCAAGGTTTTCAAATTCAAGACTACCATGTTCAGCTTTTCCAAAATAATATAAGATGCAACATGTAGCATTTATAGTTTTTCCAAAGTTGCATTGCAATTTTGCAAGGCATCTGGGTCTCAAACCCAGGTGGAGCTGACTTTGGGGGAGCGAGGCTTCTTCCACTTTGCTGTGTCTTCCTGTCAGTATTGCTAATTCATTGACTTTGGAATAGGGTGGGGATTCTAGACTGGAGAAGTCTACTGAGACATGGTGCTTCATAATGTTTCAGTCCATTTTGTGTTGCTAAAACAAAACACCACAAACTGTGTACTTTATAAAGACGAGAGGTTTATTTAGCACATAACTATTCAAGTTGGAAGTCCAAGATTAAATAGCTCCATCTGCTCTGGTTCTAGTAAGAGTCTTCTGGCTGTCAAGACGGCCAGAAGGCAAGCAGATGGCACCACACAGGGAAAGTATGTGTGAGAGCTGAGAGCAGCATGAACAGAAGAGAGGCTCAAGGAGGTGCCAAGATCATTCACACCAACCCACTCCTGTGAATACTAATCTGGCTCTATCCAAACTAGAATCCCACCAGACAGTCCTGATCCCTTCCGGAAGCTTAAATATCTCCCCTCAAGGTGTACCTCACAATGCTGACATTGCCAGAATCAATCTTTCTAAACATGACCACAGTACATCTAAGCCATAACACACACACACACACACACACACACACACACACACACACACACACACATCATGTGTATAACTGTTGGGGTCCCTGGCACTCTAAGATCTATAGACCCTTTGGTTTTGGATTTTATGAAAGTTACAAGAATGAGCTTTATCTACATGGTAGTGTGACAGATAGTTCTGCTTAGGAATAGCCAGATTTTCCATAGAATTGAAAGATAATTTCAGATCTGCACAAAAGGTGAAGACAGGGAAGAATCCTAACCATGGGCAAAGAGAAGACAAAAAACAGTCAAGATAATTAAACATGTTTCCTGATTAGCTTAAGATACTGTTTAGGAAGATGAGAACATGGGTTTAGGGCTGCACTCTAGAACATAAGCAGTAGGTTTGGGTTGATGCTTCTGATGAAATAGTGGTGAATGAGGGCGGAAAATGAAGTTCAGATGGATGCTGTCCATTTCTGTGACTTGGAATTTGCTAGTAGGCATATGATTGTTATAGGACAGAATATTACTTCATATGCAAATGTATTGAATGCCTTAGCAAGCAAGTAAGATGTAGACTGGTATTAATGATGGAATCTATCTATCTTGGATATGTCTTTGTAGTTCCCATTCTAGAGGAGCCACCAAAGTTGCTATGGCAGCCAGGTTAGTGCCCGTTTGGAAAAGCAGCTATTTCTGCAGCCTACATTTCCCCCTTCTTGCTTAGTCAGGTAGGCTAAAAATTTAGGAAGAAAATACATTGGCTTAAAATATAGACTTTATATTTATAGACCTATGCAGAATGTACCAAGAATAACAGAAGAAAATCTGTCATGATAACATTTTTACCATGATGAATAAAATTATGTTCAAAAGGGCTGTCGTCAAAGGGGGTGTGTGTGTATAATCTTTTGTGATGATTCCATTAGGATAAAGGAGATGTTATTAGGTGTTACAGAGTTTTATTTCATATACATTGTTTTATCTGAAGAATAATTTGAATACTGATTGGTTTGGTTTTAATGAATGTGTTTGCCGAATCATGCCAATTATGTCTTGAGTTTGTTACAGACCTTCCTTTCCCTTCTTGGTAAAGGGACATCTGTTGCCTTTCTGTTTCAATAATCAATGACATTAGTTAGGTTCTCTTTCATAAAATCAAGCTTAAAATAAATGAGATAAAATTGATAGTATCATTTTTAAAGGGAAAAAAAAACCCATCGAATTTGTTTTCCTTAGAGCACATGTAAGCTCCAATCAATCATCTACTTGTCTTTTCAACTCTCATACATTCTGGGATGCCATTGAAGGCCTGTGGCAGGACAGAATGGGGTCAGAGAAACATATGCTGGAAGGATGTGGGGCAGTGATTTTAGACCCAGCAAATATCACTGAGTTATCCATAGGCAAAAGGAGCTGACAGATGGCTATTGAAATAATTGCCTTAAATTTATGAGATGGTGCTTTCAAAAGACAATAAAAACAAATTTGAATTCTATATTTTGACAAGTATCCTGCTTCTCTTGGGAGTGAAATACCTTGTCAGGAGAATTGATAACCTGCCTTTCTACTAATTTGCCACATTGCAGGCTAAACAAAGCCAATATCTATTTCCATAGTAAGTAATGAAGGATGATTTAATATTGGGACAAAGAAACACAAGTCAAATAATGTATGATGACCGTAAATATGTCACCTGCTCTAGGCTGACAAAAGAATTTGCTTCTATTTGCTCATTGAAAAAATGAACCAGGATTGTCTGCTGTAAGAAATACTTCACACCCCACTTAAATTGATGCAATGAGAAAATAAAGCAATATATTTAATTCATGATGTGGTTTGAAGATAAGAGTGCATATAAAACATGAAAAACTTTTATAATCTTCTTTGACAGTGATATAGTTAAACTCAATTGGTATCAGAAATTCCATCTAGTAAGTTAAGCAGATGACTGCATTTAGATCATCCCCTTGTTCCAATTTCATTTCTTTGTTTAGGCTCTTGATTGACTTTGACAAACTATATGAACTAAAAGATGGAAAGCAATGGTTGAGGCTACAATTATGAAGTGGACAGCAACCATGAATTGTAGATCATTTTAATTGGGTCAAAACCTCTTTCATCAAAGGCAGATGTTTTTAAGCATCTTCCACTCGCTCTTATACCTATGTGCTGAGTCCAACTTACTTCTGACTGCTGAGCCTACACCATGAAGAGACTTCCTCCATTACCTAAGGAACAATCCAAAGCTTAAATAAAGCATAACAGGCCTGCTAAGAAGGCTCAGTGGTTAAGAGCATTGCTGCTCTTGCAGAGGCCCAGATTCTTTATCCAGTCCTCATGTCTCATAGTTTACCACTGTTTCTAACTCCTCTTCCAGGGATATGTGAAGCCCCTAGCCTCCATGGGCACATGCATTCATGGTCACATATCCACTCACAGGCACAGTGTGTACACATAATTAAAAATACTCTTTACAGTTAAAGACAAAATATTTGGAAATGAGGGAAGTCAATATCCAGAATGCAAGAACAAGTTTCTGAATCCAGACATGTGGATGTTGTCCGTGCTCAGGGGGGGATTTTCAGTTTCTAAATTTGACTTCAGTATTTTGATCTAGGACTTCACAACCTGCATTTCCCCTGCCACATCAAAAGAAGGTCAGTATATATCCAAACACAGGATACATTTGGAACAGTTGAAATGTTCTCTCTTGAGTCTTAAACAAGGTTCTTGGTCACAATCCAGCCAGTGCCTTGTTCTTGTTGCTTTATGTGATGTAATGGAGAACTCTGCACTTCTCCATATATTTAATTTAAAATTGTATATCTTATTTTAGGTTTATAACATCACTTAAAAAAAAAGAAAGACATGCATGTGAAAACCAGCATCTAAAAATAGTTCCCGACTATGAGGCACAGTAAGGAATGTCGTCTTCCTTACAATTAAACATGTACCAGAATACTGATGTGAAGGCAGCTGCATCCAATATGGAAAGAAGGAGGAAATGGGGGAAATTGCTCCCTAGGAAAAGAGGTTTACACTTTCTGTTTACAAGGAGTTAAGAATATTAATTATCTCAAAGTAGGTCTTTTTAATTCTATCTTAAATGCTTCTCGTCTGAAAACACATGCACATGCCTACACCTGAAGAATGAATACGGAGTGATGCCTGGAAATGTGAGGTCTGTGTGGTTCCCAGAAGAAGTTGAAAAGATGCAAAGAGCTTAGTTAAAATTGTGCCAAATAAAAAGAGCCATCGTGGAATTATAGCAATAGCCACAGGTTTTTTTTTAATCCCAGTTAAATGCATCTTTACTAGAGACAAGCGTATAACAAGAGCAAGAGATGGTTGTCGTAGGGTATGGAGTGAGCAGATGTGTGTTTATAACCTATTCCCCTTTCTCACCAGTAAATAAATGATTATGAATTCACTCCTTGCAGCACTCTGAGAAATGTATTTTATAAATGTACTTTTGAAAATAAAATCCATAAAGTCTTCTGTTAAAATTGCTATTAGAAACAATGTCTACAACCTACTTAAGATCCAAAAGTAACAGCAGAAAATGAAAAACATTCCTTTACTGACAAGTTATTCTGTGAGACATAAAACTTTAAGGGATTTTCTGCTTCTGTAAAATGTGAGTGATTAAGAGCATTTATGTCCACATACACAAGGCTGGTGCTGATGTACAGCAGAGTTGGGAATGACTGAAGCCTAGGATATAGCTACAGAAGAGCCTAGAATGCAGCTAGTCTCTGAGTCTGTATCTGGACTCAGTCTGTGCTTGTTTCTAAGTAGAACCTAACTCCACTGATTGTCTTCTTTCCTTTCCCTCTGGACAATGTTTTTTGTTTCATTTTTTTAAATATATATTGGTGATCTTTGAAGCCAAGGCCCAGGCATTTTCTTTTATTTCAAAGGGAATTCTACAACCATGACTATGAGATCATGAGTATGAAATAAGGTGAACAAATTATGGGTATGAAATGTTGACAGTGGGGTGACCTCCTAATCCAATCATCTGGTTTCCAGACTCTTAAGGACCCACTCTGGTTTGCTAATACTGTCCTTGCTATCAAAATAAAATCTTCATGTTATTGAAATTTCAACATTCTTAGACTCGTGTTTAAGAACTACACACTTGGGGCTGGAGAGATGGCATTGTTATCAAGTGTGTAGTTGTTTTTTTTTTTAAGATTTATTTATTTATTTATTTTTGTTTACAGTGTTCTGCCTGCATGTATGCCTGCAGGCCAGAAGAGGGCACCAGATATGATTACAGATGGTTGTGAGCCACCATGTGGTTGCTGGGATTTGAACTCAGGACCTCTGGAAGAAACATTCATCTAAGACTTTTTTGGCCATTATTTGTTTTGTTGGGTTTTTTGAGATAATTGTTTCTCTATATAGCTCTGTCTGCCCTAAAGCTCACTTTGTAGGTCAGACTGGACTCAAACTCAGAGATTCACCTGCCTCTGCCTTCCAAGTGCTGGAATTAAAAGCATGTATCACCATGCCTGGCTATAATGTATGTTTAAAAAAAAGTATGTGCCCTTAATCCAAAATTTTATGGTGCCAAAGTTGTATGTGTATACTATATATTGCTATTTTATTTATAATTCATTAAAAATGTGGAAAGTGAAATGAAATGTATAGAGAAATAGTGACCTTTTATTCAGAGTCCTGTGATGCTTTTGGATTTCAAGAAATCTAGGAGAAGTCATATCTGCTGTTGTTTTCTTTCAGGACAAGCAGTCTCATCTTATAGACAAACCAAATTAAAGTCCAACAGCTCCTTGAACCACAGAGTATTAGAAAAACAGCATGAAGCCAAAAAAGTCTTAGATGAATGTTTCTTCTTTTGTATAAATATACATATACATACATGATGTGGGATTCCCCTCTGTATGCTGTGAATACCATTGGTTAATAAAGAACTGCTTTGGAACTATAGCAGGGCATAACTTAGCTAGGCAGGGAAAATTAAACTGAATGCTGGGAGAAAGAAAAGTGGAGTCAGGAAGAAGCCATGGAGTCGCCAGAGACAGACATGCTGAAACTTTGCTGGTAGGCCACGACCTCGTGGTGTTGCACAGATTAATGGAGATGGGTTAAATTAAGATGTAAGAGTTAGCAAATAAGAAGCTAGAGATAGGCCAAGCAGTGATTTAAATAGTATGGTTTCTGTGTGATTATTTTGGGAGTCTGGGCAGTTGGGAAATGAACAAGCAGCCTCCTTAAAACACATACATCTATGTGTATTTAAACATGTAATACACATATACATACATACACATATATGTATGTGCATGTATAGGTTTATATGCACATACATATATGTATGTGTGTATGTATGTGTATAAATATATGTATTGCCAATTTGTATATATCTATATATAAAAGCATTAAATTGCTATCTTACTGCCTTATTAAAATACTTGCAATTTCACAAAGAACTGACCTACATGAGAGAAATGAGCATATATTAGTTTTTCTAAGCAGAACTTGCCTGCAAGCATTACTGATGGGCACAATAAAATTGTAATGTGTTAGAAAGTGGTGTCTTTACACATGCTATGAGGTTGTGACCTTCAGGCTAAAGGCTTGAATCCTCTATTCTTTGTGAAGTTCCTGATCACAAAGCTGTTATCTTTTTGCCTTCTTCATTGTACGCTTTCATGAGAAAAAAAAAAGTAAAGATCTAGCTGTATGTCTAGATTAGTGTTCAGTTCATGAAACATGGTAAAAGTGCATTTAAATGTGGGTTTTCCCTTGTCAGTGCTTACCTGATGTCAGTTCATCTTGGGAAGTTTCTTTGAACTGTGCACTGAGGTCACTTTCTCTCATCTGATTTTATCACCAACATAGCCGATACTTTTTCACTTGTACATCCTATTCTGTTCATTTGGAACGGAATCCAAATTAATTCAGTTCTATGAAAACTTTTCCCTCAACTTCTAAAAGAAGACACTAAACCTTCCTTTAATAATTATTTCCAGGAGACTATGCAATGAATGCAATAAAATAAAGGAAGGGCAAGGCACAAGAACATGAGCAAAGTCAAAGGCTGTAGCAGCTACCACAAGCTGTAAATTTGCAGGGCCATGTGTGAATCGCCACCCTGGGACTCATTTGTCATGCAGTACCAGCTGTGGGAACTTTTCTTTTGATCAATTGGGTTTTGTCAACCACAGTCAACTGTTCTTCACACAGCTGTCTCTGTTGTGCTGTTCTGAGTCAGGTAGCATTCCTTTTGTTTCTGGTGCCTGTCACAGGTGGTATAGGCTCTAGAGGCCTTTTTTATGTTCCCTAAATGTAAATACAAGGTCTAAGTATCAGAAAGCTAATTCAGCACACTAATGTTTTATACACACAAACACACACACATATGTATATACACATATAAGAGACAGAGAGATGACCTTTGTGCAGAGATTGTGTTATGATAGAAGAGGTTGTTTGGACACTTACCTTGCCATTTTGTACAGTACTTTAATACCATGTAGGAATTGAATTGACTTCTTATTCCATATGTAGGTGATTTATATAATGGCTATGAGCCATGATTATAGGGATGAATAGATTTTATTTAGTCATACTTCTGCAAATCTGTAGTCAAGCAAAACAGTAGCTTTAAGCAGCTTATATCTTTTGCAAAGTTGCCTTTGTTAGTTATAAGAATAGCTTTTAGAAATAAAGTTCAGTGATTTATTTATTTATACAATTTGGCCTTCAGTCTTTCAGTTAGCACAAGATGTTTGGAAATGAACTGGTTTGTCCACATTGCTGAGTTCAGTGATAAATGTACAATCATGTTACATAGTAGATAGAGTTTACATGTGTTCAGATGATATATCAAAAGGAAGTAAACTAATATAATGTATACTTTTTTGAAAAACTTGTTCTTCATTTTATGTATATGAGTACTTTTTCTCTTGGTATCTTTGGAGGTCAGAAGAGTGTTTCAAATCCCCCAGAACTGAAATTACCAGCAGGTGAGAACCACCATAAATGATACTAGAAACTAAGCCTATACATGTGTATCAAAGACTTTTTGAGAGGTTACATGAGATGAAGACAGAACAAATCTTCCTGGTCTTGATGGACTGGTGTCATCTAGAGAGTTCACTAACCTAGCAGACAGTATTAGCTGTATTGAGAGTACTTAAATGGAAAGGAAACTGAAATTTAAGAAAATAAAACTTGGGCTAGTGATTACAAAGTCAACTCTAGAGAAATGGACAGTGTGGGGAAGGTTAAGTGTGTAGAGCATCATGATTTGTGGGAGAATTACATTCATTGTTGTAGTTACTGACCTTTCATGGTTTTGTCCATGGCATTAAAATGCATTTAATTTGTTTAAATGTATTTAAATAATTTATTAAATGCATTTAAATGCAGATCAGACTGACTCAGAGTAGAAAGGAAGGTTCTGGAGATGAGAGGCAAAGGAAAAGTCAGCAGTAGCTATTTCCTGAGAAGGTACAGGCTGAATTAGATCAGTTGGGAGAAACCTGGCCTTACCCAGAAGGACATGGAGAAGCTGAGTTCATATTTAGGCAGCCTTTTAGAGCTGGCAGCCTAAATTTTAAGATGCTTCATACAAAAAGTCAGAGGCACCTTACCTGTTCTATGACAGAGAAATAAAAGAGAATTCTTTTTAAAAATCTACTGTCTCATGTATTCTATATTTTATTTTTTAACAGTTCAAAGCATTCCTAGAAAGATCACCAACTATACAAGTATCTGACCTATTTATTTAGAGACAAAATTTTTAAGTGGATCCTTATTCCTTTATAGTGCTTTTCCAATAACAGCCAACATCAATTGAATTTATAGAGACCAGAACGCAATTCTAAATGTTTCACATTGATGTTTAATTTTCATTTGCAAAACCGTTCTATGAAGCTTATACTCATATAAATTAAAAAAAACAGGATTAAAATGTAATGCTTATGTTACTAGTTCAGTAGTGCAATGAATGTAATTAATTTATGAATTCCTTGTCATATCCTAAGAGTTAAGCTGTAAGTCAAGCCAAGGGGAGCACAAATAAGTTTGTTTAATTTGTGGCATTGAGAGAATAAGTTCTAACTCTGGTTATTTAAATGACAATTGCCCTAATAATGCATATATGAAAAAAACACCTTATATTTGAGAGTCAAACTGCCCTTCACAGGCATAAATCTGATCATTGCAGATTACCTATGTTCATTAAAATTTCCATTCCTGAAATTTCCAGAAAGTGAAACTTGAATTTAATATATGCCAAACACTAGATCAAATCACATAAAAATATCTACTCACTAATAAGTGGTTTTAAAATATAAAGCAAAGATAACCAACCCACAAATTACAATCCCAGACAACCTAGACAACAAGGAGGACTCTAAGAGAAACATACATGGAACTAATCTAGATGGGAAGTAGAAAAAGAAAAGATCTTCTGAGTAAATTTGGAACATTAGGACCATGGGAGAGGATTGAAGGGGAGGGGAGAGGAAAAAAGGAGAGCAGAGAAGACTATATAGCTGAATAAAATCAATCTAAAAAGTTAAAAAAGAATGCACACTAGGCTATAGCCTCCTAGCATTTCATATAGTCCCCGTTTCTCTTCAACCCTCACATTCTCTTGTGTCTCATTTGTGTAGAGTGTATTAATTTCTATGGTTGCATCTGTACTAAATATATACAGGCTTTTTTCTGTTCATTATTTCTTAATCAGCATGGCATAGACATTATTTATCTAGCATTTATATTGCATTGAGCAATGGAAGTAATCTAAAACTTAGTAGAGTTTAGTACTTGTAGAGAGTCCTGAAATAAATTATTCTCAAACCGAGGAACCATTCTACAGTATTTTAGGGGGGACTTCTAGTGCAACTTTGTAAGTAACTACATGGTTACATCTTTTCTCTGCCCCCTTTTCTCTTCACCGCACTCCCTCTTCTCTCTCTCCACATCCCTCATGGGTATTTCTATTTTCTCTTTCAGGAAGTACTGATTTCAGTGTCAGGCAGACATTACTACTGCTGCAAACTGTGGCAGGAGGGAGGGCTAGGCTAGCTTGTCCCTTCCCGGCCTCACTGCACCATGGCAGTCTTCCTTGATGTTTGCCGGGTTTTCCTTGTTCTTGGGAAGGGCCCTTTTCCACTTTTCTTTATGTTCATAGCCGCATTATTTGTTATAACCAGAACCTGGAAACAACCTAGATGTCCTTCAATAGAAGAATGGATGAAGAAAGTGTGGAATATATAC
>NC_022020.1:37959840-37970864 GCF_000317375.1 Microtus ochrogaster | reverse complement strand
CGGTTGACCCAAGATGAAAATGGATTTTGCTTTTCATTCGTATGTGCTCCACCTTATTTTACTGTTCCTCTGTAACGATTTTAATGGTCCTTTGTGTCACTCTTTTCTAACTGCGTCACCTTCCAACTCTCCCATCCATGGAGCCAAGTAATTAATTATTCAATATAAATGCCTATTGTGCATTTATAAACAAAACCCATGATAAGCCCTGGAAATAAAATAATTAAAATATGAAACTAAAACCTAAGAATACTCAGAACATCTCATCATCATTCAATCAAAATTTAAAACTGCTTAGGAACCCTCTTAAAAGCTGCATGCTACTTGTATGTACTTTGGGCATTAGCTAACCAGTTGGAGAGCTCTTCCCTGGACAAGACTGTAGCCTACTCTTAAGATCCCTTAGTTGCCTATATTCCTTTAGGTACGGTTGAGGACTCATGAATTTTCCCCCATACACGCTGGCATGTCTACTATTGTTGTCTTTGTTCAGCTCATACTTAGGCAGCATTGTTGGTGAGACTTTGAGGGTGTACTTCTGACATTTCTAAGAAATACAATCTCTCAGCAAACTTTCTATTGTGAGTATTTAAAATGTAGTTAGGGATTATGCTGGTTTGTCAATTGGTGGTTGTAGAGTACAGACTAAGCAGACTGAAATTATGGTGTGTGTGTGTGTGTGTGTGTGTGTGTATAATTTTGAATTAAAAATTTAAATTTAAAAATCTGCATGACCCTTTGCTTTGCCTTATGAGCCCTTGCTAATATGAAGCTTTGTCATTTGTATTTTAGCTTCCTATGTACGCAGTAACAATTCACTACAAACTGAATGAATCAAATTAAGAGATACTATTTTTTTGTTTTTTAATAGTCCTGAGGTAAAGAATCCTGAAATTAGAGTGTCTACTATATTGGCTCTTTATGGAGGTTCTGGTGAAGAATTTGCCACAGACATTGATTTTGGCCTGTTTTCAATGGCAGAAACACTTGTCTTTAGTAAGCTCATAGGTTTGTCTGACCAAATTTGCCCCTTCATCTCCATCACCATATTTTTGTGTGTCACTCTGTCTTGACCTTTGATTCTTACTAGGACACAGTTCGTTGAGCTTCTAGTCCACTTGGTTAAACAAGATAATCTCATTCCAAGATTTTCATTTCATTATATCTGCAAAGACTTATCCCAAAACAAGTTGATAGACACAAGTGTCAGGGAGCTGCGATGCAAGCTCCCACTGTCTCATCACATCCCAGCTACACCCTGCTGCAGCTGGGCCTATTCTGTGCCTCAGAAAAACCAGACTTGCTGTTAGGATTGGTCTGTAAACAAAATAAAAATGAAGCAAGGACAGCAAACCAACCAGCTTGCTTGCAGGGTCAGTTCTCCTTCCACTCTGGTTTTGTTTTTTGTTTGTTTGTTTATTATTATTTGGTATTAGAATATTTTTATCACATCCTTGTTTGTTTAGTATTGTACCTTTTAAAAGTATTTTTGTTGAAAATATCCAGGATATATTGGTTGTATAATAGTCCATTTGGGTTTTAAAATCTTGGACCTCAGAAAATTATGTTGATTCACTCTTTTTCTTCAACAAAGACTCGGGTCCCAAAATGTCATTGGTGCCTGGTAGTCCACAACCCGTATCTGGTGTTTTATCTGCAGCCTGGAATTCTGGGGCACCAGAACCCCCAAAATAGGTGTATATCTGAACATTAGGTTCCATCCAATAACCATACATGCCAACTGTAAAGGTCTGAGAGTACCCTGATTATGACAAGCACTGGAATGTAACCTTAAAAGCTTTATGTATCAGGCTGTAAATCATCATGCCTGCTTCTCTAAACTGAGTATTTCTGTACTGTATTAATTGAGCTTTTCTTGTATAAACACCTAAAACAACTTTAACATTAACTTGGAAGTATCAAAATCATAAACAATACTGACTATTTGTGGCCACTTATTTAACAAATATTTTTATTTTAGGAATATATTCTTAATACCTTTTATTGTCAAGGATTTACTATTTTACAATAAATTAATATGTTATGAAATATCCTAAAAATGTGTGTAGTTGATTTCCCGTCAAAAGTACATTGAGAAATATATGTTGTCTATTCATAATTTAGTTTAAAAACTTTCATATTTTGTTTAATAGCTTCAAATAATTTTATTCATGCATGTGCATACATATTTAACCATATCCTTTTGTCAGGCACTTAGGTTTATAGTTTGTTGGATTAAGAAAAGTGTTGTAATGAATACTTGCTACAATTACTTTGGTGTATTAGTACAAATAACTCTGTGAGGCAAACTTTTAGAAGGCAAATTCTGAATTAAAATATCTATTATGACTTTCATGGCTAGTGATAAATTATTGACATTGTCATATTTGTACCAATTCATATTTGTACCACTAATAAAATAAATATTCCTGTATTTGGCACAAAAAGACAATGGCTACAGCTCTTCTGGTAATATTTACTGGGGTTCCAGTTCCCAAGTTACCCATTGAGACTTGGGTCAGAGATCTAGAAGAACTTGCCACTGGAAACTGATACCAGAATCCTGACCCTTAGACTCTGTAGTTTTTAAAGCAACTTAATTGGAAAAGTGCTGGCTTTTCTCCAGTCACACGCAAGGCCTTGGGGCCAAGCCCAGTGTCCTTAAAGCAGTAAGATATGCCAGATATGCCATCCTTTTCCTACTGCCTCAGCATTTATTGACTGGAGCTCTTCCACTTCAATGATCAGGGGAATGGGATTTGAGACTCTGACTGAGCCTCTCCGGACTTGCGGTCTGAGCTGCCATCTCAGCTTGCATTTGGATTGATTGCCTCAAATACTGAGAGGAGCTGATTCCCACAGAATTTTGCAGAAGATAGGCCTGCAGGAAATTGGCTAGGAACCATTAAACTTTACCTCTTTGTCTGTCTTCTTCTTGTTTTCTTTTTTTTTTCTCTCAGAGCCTCATGGACACTTCCTATTTACCTGTGATATTCAGGCTAAGACTGAGTGAAGCCCATCTATTCGAACTATGTCTTTGATCAAAGAAAATAGATTGGTACTGACTTGGCTCTACCTTAAAATATTTCTAGCCCACTTTTATTCATCTAAACCTTCTATGGCTGGTAATTTGGATAATAATTGAATATTTCAAAAAAAATTTTAGTAGTGGAAATTTATGTCCTCAATAACTGTTATTGATAATCTCAAAAAAAAAAAAAGCTTTTCTTTTTCCTTTAACCCACTTTGTCCTGGAGTGGGCTAAGAAAAAGGTTTCCATTTATCAACAATCATTTCATTATTTTCTGAGTACTTACACGATATTAATAGAGTTTGCCTCTTGCTTCCAGATGAATGGAAACACTTCATGTATGTTTCTGTGCTCCACAGAAGAAAAGAAGGCAATATTTAGGGGAACATGATTCATAGTTCCAGACATTATAAATTTCATAAAAATTTGAATAAAATATTTTTTGTTTTTATTTTTCATTAAAGGGATAGAAATGAGATGAGCTTACCAAAGTAGAATTTATTAAAGAGAAAAAGTTGGGTGTACTTATTGAAAAACCTCTAATTTTGTCATTGATTCCTTTTGTTGTTTGTCCCTATTTGCTTTCTATTGCAGTGATGTAAACCAAAAGCAACTTGAAGCTGAGAACTGAACTCTTTACTTGGCTGAAACCCTCTGATCACAGAGCATCATTGCAGAAAGTCAATCAGGAGCTTAGGCAGGGATCTGGAAGCAGGGACTGAAGTATAGACTACAGATAAATGCTACTTATTGGTTTCTTTTCTGTGGCTAGACTTCCTTCTCAGACATCCCAGCACTCAGATGAGGCACTAGCCAAAGTAAGCTTATACACACCCATATCAATAACTAATCTAGAAAATGCTCCCAGATTTGCATACAGGCCAGTCTTAAGGACATTTTGGGGAGTGATTAAATTTTTTCATTTATTTTAATACCAACCACAGTTTCCCCTTCCACTTCTCATCTATCCCACCCAGGTTGCTTTTCCCCAAATGTCGGTAGTTTGTGTCAAGTTGACAAAGATTAAACAGCACAATTGAACCCTTGTCAACTTGATAGAAAACAAATTTCTGTCAAACCACAAACTTTCCTTCCTGTTTATCCCTAATACCTTAATTTAATATAAAATAAAACATAATGGAACTTTAAAAAATTGCATGGTCTTTTAAAAATCCCAACACTTTAAAAGTCTCGGTTCTCCTTAAATATCCAAAGCTTGTCGATGGAGAGCTCCTGTAAAGTCAAAATAAATAAGTTACATATTTTCCTGTGCTAAGACAGAACAAGGGAGCAGTTTCAATCAAATCAAAGCAAAACCTAAAAAACAACAACAAAAACAACAAGAATGAAAAACCAATAGTGCTGACCATTTTATGTCCAGTGTCTGGGAATCACTCACTCACAATCTTTTAAGCTGCAAAAGATTCAGGCAGACACGCTTTGGTGGGTCTGTCGTCCTCAATACATGAAACTTGTCTGTTCAGCCTGTCTCTAGTTCACACCTGCTGCTGTCCTTGGTAGTCAGCCCCTTGTTCAGGTGTCTTCAATGTGCTGGGGTGAGTATTGTAACTGGTTGCGCCTGCATCAGTGGCCATTCCTGCCCTCACTTAGGGACTCCGACCTGCCATATAACACCAAGCCTCAGCCCATCTCCATGCCCCTTCAGTCTTGACGTTTCCCCTGACCCTGAGGCTGAACCCATACCAATGGCCTCTATTCTGACCTATCCGGGACTCCAGCCTGGATAAGTGCCAAGGTTCAGTTTCTCCATATGACCCCTTCATGCCTTCAAAGCGGTACCTTGTGGGACACTTTAACAATTTAAAAAGTACAGCTATCAGCCTAGTATGTAGCCTTTCCCCAAACTCCGAACCACAGTTTCTATGGGCTAAGCCCAAGAAATATTTCCTAGAATATTTCCCCTTAGTATTGCTCCTCTCTTATTAATCATAGATGAGTCTCTTTAGACCCAACTGACCAGAAACACAGATTCTTAATATGAAATATCACATGAATGGCCCAATGATGTGTTTGAGAGACTCTGGCTCGTCAAATCCAGACCTCGTTTATATTTATCTCAGCATTCTTGTTATTCTTTTTGTTCCCATAGAACGCCCCATTAGACTTTAAGCATTAGTGGCTTTTACAGCCCAAAGTTTCAAACACTACCACAATCTTCTAAAAACAACAAACTCGAGTCTTCCACACAAATAGTCTATTCTCTGATACCAACTTGTATTTTAGTTTACTTCCTATCGCTGTGACAAAGATCATCATCAAAGGAAACTTGGGGAGGCAAAAGATTTATTTCACCTTATAGCTTAAAAAAGTAGTCGCTTGCCAATTTGACCAATAAATACACCACCATTAAGCCATAAACTTTCCTTTTGTGTTTGTCCCAAAAATATGTTAATATTGACATCCCAGTCTCTATCATGAGGGGAAGTCAGGGTATGAACTCAGGTAGGAAACAAGGTAGGAATGATACAGAGGCCATGGAGAAACACTTCTTACAAGCTTCTCCTGAATGGCTCAGTCAGGTATTATACAAGTCAGGGGTACCTGCTTGGGTATCACTGCTCTCAGTGGATTGGATCTTCTCATATCAATCAAAAATCAAGAAAATGCCCCCATAGACTTGACCGTGGGCCAATTCTCAATCTTCTCAATGAAGATTATCTCTCCTCAAATGATTCTAGTTTGTGACAGGTTGACAAAAACTAATCAGCACGGAGTTGTATATCTATTTATTCACTATAGGTACAAAAGGCGCTAACATCTATGAATGAATAATGTGTAGATTGTAAATAATTCTTCTAAATGGCAATGGTTTGAAGGCTTAAAAAAGAAACAAATTTACATCCAAAATGCAGGCCCCTGATTCTCACTACCTGACATGAGATCTGTTTAGATCCAGGGTAGCCAGACTCACTCTTATGCCATTTGTCTTGACTCTGGTGAGTGTGCTGACACCGAAGCTAGCTATGGGCAGAACTGAAGAAAGAAGTGTTAGGAAATTCCAGATGACCACTGCAACCACGCATCCATATCCTTCATTTCCTATGCTGTCAGGTCTGGAGAGGCAGGATTGCTGAGGTTCCATATGAAAGAGTGAAGGGCGAAAGTTGCTTTTTAAACACTTCAAAAAGTACATATTCTGTGTGATGGGCCACCCCTGGTGAGACTCCATGAGAACACTGGGGGCTGGAAGAATGAGCTATCTCTGAATACCCAGAAATTGAAGGAGGAGGAAGCAGTGCCAAATGGGCTCTTGAAAATCATCCATTCCATGTTATACATGTTTTCTAGGTCAAGAGAGCTAGAGGATAAGGTGTGACTCAGAAGTTTTACATGACTAGGACCCTACACGATGGGATGAAAGGCTTGGCTGTGTATTCCTTTGTAATAGACCACAGAAAGGACCCAATTTATCAGCTGTTCTTTATTGATAATTGAATGATTGTTCTGAGGTGGGGATGGTAAGAGAAATTTACTATGCCTCCTCCATAGTGTCAATGAACATTATATCAAATTACTTAAATACCTGACCAGAACACAGAATGAGTAAGGAAGAATTCTATTTTCTCAGTGAAGTCTTAGTGTCGGTCTTTTTGTGCCTTTGGATGTTGTCTTGGGAAGAGATGTTTATTACTGATGCTCTTGTTTCTCAGGTCCTTGGACTGGAGACTAGAAATATGACAGTGGTCTACTGGTTCTCTATAGGTTGCTGTCTTTAGAGCTTATATGTCTTGGTCTCCATGGTTGAGGGACTCAATATGCCTTGGAATAGATAAATACCTTCACGTTCTGTCCTTCTGTTTTTATGGACAGGAAAAATGGCTCTAACAATACGTTGACCAATGAGATAAAGAGTGAGTTCTTTGAGAAAATAGACAAACCTTAATCCAAACTAACCAAAAAGCAGAGAGAGAATATCCAAATTAACAAAATCAAAAATGAAAAAGGGAACATAACAACAGATATGTAGGAAATCCAGAGAATCATTATGTCATATTTCAAAAACATGTACTTCACAACATATCAAAAACTTAAAGGAAATGGACAATTTTCTGGATAAATAACACTTACCAAAATCAAATCAAGACCAGATAAGCAAATTAAATAAACCTACAACTGCTAAAGAAATAGAAACAGTCATTAAAAGTCTCCCAACTAAATGTTTTTCTTTATAAGAGTCACGGTGTCTCTTCACAGTAATAAAACACCAAGATGCGTCCAATAGCAACCATCAACCGCCAATAGTTTTTCAGCTGGTGGTGGGATCTCTGAAGGCACACTACCAACCATGGCAGAATCTTTAACTGACTTACTCTTGTAAATGTTTCATGCAGATAACCACAGCAGTTATGTGGCGGCTATGCCCTTCCTGTGTGAAATCCTCAACCAACAAATGAAAAAGAAAATTTTAACTATGTGTTTTAAAAAGAGATTTATTTTTTAATATCTAAGAGGCAATAGTAGACATAATTAACCTAAAATTCTTTTACAGAGGTTTTTAAAATTTTATTAGAAGGACCTGATTCTAACAGAATACTGAGTGTTATTTCAAATAGTGCAGCAATACTGTTATACAATTCTAATTATATAATATACACTTACATATTATATAATTATATGTGCTTATATTTATATGTATTAATTATAAATTATATATTTTATATATATGAAGGGAATGGTGATTTAAATGTTTATTGGAGTTGCATTTGTTATATAAAAATGCATTTAAGATAACTGATATCAAATGTTGCCTTCTAGAGCCTGAGGTACATTATCTACCCTTAAAGAGTCTATAGTAGATCTACTGACAAAACTCTCTTGAAAAAGACAATGATTAGAACTGTTGAGGGTATAATGTAACAAAGGTATCACCTAAGCCATCTTGGGTGGCCTCCAAAGACTTATTGTTCATGTAGGCTTCTTCTTAAACTGTAATCATGAAACCAACAGAATTATAATGTTCAATTGTTGTGAAGATGTTGCCCTTTCTCCTTTATCTGCTCTGTTGATTCTTGGAACCTGAAGATGCTATGTATCTGTATGCTTGCAAGTGAGAATATATATGAAGTCTTCATATATGTTGTCCTAACCACTTAACATTCCTTTAAGAATAAGAAATCTGTGTAAAGCATCTATATACTGAAATCTTTACCCCAAAGTGAAAATCATCTTGAGAAGAAATCGAAATTCTGCCTTAACAGAAAACTAGTGTTTATGTCTTTATGAAATAAAACTCCAATTGGCCCTGGGAAAGGTTACAACATTATGAACTAAGATATGAATCATCCACTTAAATGTGATTTCTATTCTCATGTCCTCTGTGAAGCATAAGCAAACAAAACTAAGCTAAATATTTGATTCAGACATGAACTCACACATTTTTGTGGCCTCGTTTGCAGACACTCTATTCAAAACAGACTTAACTGTTTGAAACACGTTCCGATACTAAACCAGTCGATTAAATAAGCTGAATATGCTGACATTCTGCCTGGGTATTTGTTGTTGCCTGGTGGTAAGGAAGCTGGTGCAGAGGTGAGGCAATAAATAGTTCTGCCAACAATGACAGATGTGGTTAACACTTAACCATTAAATAACTTCCACGTATTTGTGCATACGTTGGTATGTAAGTGTCTGTTTGTGTATGTGTTTGTAGTTCAGAAGACAGTCTTGAGTGTTTTCCGCAGTCACCACCTGCCTTCCTCTTGGTACAGGAGCATTCTCACTGTCCTAGAACTTTCCATGTAGGCTAAGCTGGCTGACTAGTGAGGCTCAGGGATCGGCCTAGCTCTTCATCTGGGACACTCAGAGTACAAGAACATAGCACCACACTTGGCATTTTGTGTTGGGTTAATCCTTGTAATCTTAGCACTTTCAAGGTAATCATCATCCTGCAGACTGGACTATTTCCGTTTCCCTAATGGCGAATATCCCAGGAAATTGCATTTCCAGTACCATCTTATGCAGATATCGTCCTCTATGACCTTGCAACATCAGATCAGGTTTTGGTATAAGAAAAACTATCACCTATAGCTGATGGGAAAGGCGTACTTGCAAGGATAAAAAAAGCAAAAGGATTGAAGTTGAATCTTGACAGGGTGGAAAGAAATCAGCTTAGCTAAGCTTGGCTTTTATTTTCCATCATCTTTATGATCAGCATATATATGGGGGTAAGAAAAATCAGCAGAGAAAGGAACCCATTTAAACCTTCTAACTATAAAACTTCACACAAAAGTGTGTTTGACTTTACTGAGTGTAAAAAGTTTGGTTCAACCCAAACAAATCTGGAAATGTACCTTAATTAGATATTATCTTTTGTATTGTGGCAGGATTCACACCATCTTTAACCCCATGCATGGAAAGAACTATTTACCTTCAGTCACTTAAAAGAAAATTCCCCTTTTAAAAACACTTGCAGTTGTTCTGACAGTTCCAAGTCTGACATCTCAGGAATGACCTTGATAGAATTTATTCGATTAAAACTATCTAAAATGAGCTAAAAAAATAACAAAAAAAATGGCCTCAGATGTGATGGCTATTATAAAAACTTGATTGTGAGGATTTAGTAGTGCAAAATAATTTTAACCATATCTTGATTTATTGTGTAATTTCTAGGTTGGAGAAAATAATGAGCATTCCTATCTCAAACTAATGAATGTCCAAAGAAAAAAAGTGCCTATATTTTACAGAAATTTATTTTCTCTAGTGTATTTGAGTATATATAAGAGTTTTGTCTACGTTGACAAATGTTTCTCATCTCACAGTGAGATTATGTGTGAACATATGTATAAACATTCCTATATGTGTGATATTAGGGGAAGAGTTAAGCCAATTTGCTATTTGTTACTATAAAGACAAGATTTGTGGTACTTTTTCATAGTAAGGGATTTAAGAAGAGAATGCTACAGAAACCCATTGGTATTTCCTTTCCACAATTGTCAGAAATAAAAGATGCATTTGGGCAATATTAAACAATAGAAATAAAAAAATAATTACAACAAAAATCTTAAACAGCTAAATTTAATTTATTTCACAAAATATAAAGCCAGGAAAAGGAACATTAATAACATCCTTAACATATTATGAAAAAAATGTTAAGAAATTATTCTTTCCTTTTCAAAGACAAACAATATTTGAAATGATAAGTGATTTCTCATACTACAGCAATAAGTAGAAAGAAAAAACTGGAGAAATCATTTATAATACTCCAAAGTCATATTAGCTTTTGAAAAATTCCTACGTGGAATGTTTGGTTTTTCTGCTTAATTTTTCATCAAGAGAGACTGTAAATTTATTCCTTTTGTCCAAAAATTACAAGTTAATTAAAAAAAAAACATTACTTATAACTGCTGTTTAAGGAATAGTGAAGTAATGTCTAATTAATTCTCTCAACAAGGCTGCATCAGAGAAGACACATGTGGTTTGAAATTAAGGAAACAGTCCCACAGGAAAAGAGCAATTTAGTTTAATAGTCAATGAAAGAGTATGATCATCAGTAACGTTCTCTGTGAGCCATCAGTATCACACATACGAAGGCATGAGATGAGCTTACTTCAACTCTCTTGGGATGGCTGGTTATTATCAACTGGGCACAGTGTATGATGACCTGGGATGTGATTCTGCATGTAGAATTGTCTGTTTTGGGTCAGCCTGTGAACATGCCTGTAAGGAACTTTCTTAGTTGGGTTCACTCCGGTGGGAAGGGTAACACCAGTTCATAAACTGGACATTGGACTGTGCAAGAGTTGAGATAGAGAATTGAGCACAGTCATGCCAACAACGTGCATTCGCTCTCTGCTTTTGTCAGTGATGTGAGTAGCCACTTAAGTTTCTGCTACCTGCAGGACTTCCTTCCTTTGATGAACTGTATCAGAATTGGCAGCTAAAATAAGCCTTTTCTACCCAACATTGCTTTCATCGGGATGTTTTACTTCAACAACAGGAAATGAAACTGGGACAAGTGATATAATCCCTTAAT
>NC_022020.1:37954130-37959030 GCF_000317375.1 Microtus ochrogaster | reverse complement strand
CATAAATCCTATTTGATGTTGAAATGTCAATTAATTTAAGAGAAATGGATTTAGATTGCCCAAACCCAATGTCTACAACATGGAGGCTTTACTCTCACTGTAATATTCATATTCATGGAATGCATTTTTATCTTCTATATTAAGAGCTCATTTTTTTTGACATGGTCATACTGATGCAAAGTGGTTCTTCCTGAAATAGAAACAATGTCAAGAGTTCAAATACCATGGGGATAATTAATCTTAATCATATACAGGATAGAAGAGGGAAATACGTATAGTTTGTAAATACATAGTTCTTTTAAAATTAAATTGGATACACACAAGGAAAATTCCAAAAATAATGCCAAGAAAAGTCAATCAATGCACAAAGAGGACAATGGCTCTACATTTATATTTTGGTTTGTAAAAATGATCTTCCTTCTAAAACACTAGATAATGCCCTAATATTACATGTGATCATTTCCAAGCTTAAAGTTTTTTAAAAAGACAATTTCTTTTACTTGTTCTAACAAGACCTGAAGAAATCCAGGAATATAATTTCTAATCTTCTAGCCTAACATTACAATGAAGAGTATGGAAAATAATTCTAATTCAAGACAGTAGGTTAAAACCTACAGTTCTTCTGTAAGATACATTATGCAGTGACCCAAAGTTTTGATTTCCTCCTCTGAATATTGGGGCTATATTTGAATTCAGCCCAGAGGGAAAGCTAGAGTCAGAATTAGTTATCAGCAAATCTAACACATCTAAACAAGGCTTAAAAGTAGAATATAGTTCATAAGTGTTTTCAGAAAATGGTGATTAGTTGAACAGGAAGGAGGCAGACACATCTTCAGGTGAGTAGATAGGGCCAAGAATTACTAAGGTTTTGAAACAATTCATTTGGTAATGCTTGACTTTGAACACTTCTTTCCATTTTGATCTTTCCCTGTGAAGACTCTTGGGGATTTTGTGCTTAAACATGTATTCTTTCATTCAGCTGGCAAGCAAGTGGCCTGCCTGTGTTGAGCACTGAGCTTTGCACCAATAATTATTGTTTCTTCATTTGTTTTATAAGTGTGCTACAACTTAGGCTGTACTCAAACTCACTACATAGTCCAAACTGGCCTGGAACTCAACCATGGTGCCTCATTGTTATACATGCTGAGATAATAGGCATGCATCTACCATGCTTGGCTTCAGGTTTTTTTTTTTTTTAGATGCAAAAAAAAACCTCTCTCCCTCTCCTCTCTTCTCCACTCATCCCTTCTCCTCTCCTTTCCCTCCCTCTCCCCCAACCTCTCCTACCTAAATCTCTCTTTCCCTCTTTTCTCTTCTCTTCTCCTCTCTCCCTCCGCCAATCTCTTCTTCTTTCCCTATCTCTCCTCCCTCCTCCTCCTCCCCCTCTCGGTGTGTGTGTGTGTGTGTGTGTGTGTGTGTGTGTGTGTGTGTGTGTGACAAACAACAACAATGAACAGTATACTAAAGTATTTAAAAGAAATACTTCATGTGAGAAGTATCTACTTCCAATTTGGCCTGAGTCTGGAAGGCAGTAAAAGCTAGAGAAAAGTTTTTTATATGTCTGGCTAGATTCAGATCTTTCAAGAGTGTATCATAATGATCCTATTCCTGCATTTTAGTTTGCGATATACAGTCATTGGAAACAAATGACTTTAATACATTTGGGATAGTATGTCAATCGTTGATGGTCAAGATGCCCCAGGACTGCTCACTGAAGAATGTGTGTGCCTATCTCTGAAGTGTTTCAAATTCGCCAAGGCTCAATGTGTTTCAGCAATAGTGTGTTAAATGCAGGATGCTAAAAAAGAATGAATGTACAGACAGATTGTGGATTCCTGGATTATGCATCTGTTATTATAATGAGCCAGGATTTGTCTAACCTATTCTTGTATTAGATTATTTTTACAAGGATAGAGATTGAGTTCCATATGCTGTGGTAATTATACTTAAGTGACTCAAACTTTTCTCTGCTCATCTCTTTGTCAGGAGTCTACACATTGTTTCAGTGACTTTGTTTTGAATAAAAGCTCATTTGGTCCCAAGAAACTTTCTAAATGTTGCTACCTTATAGTAACCCAATATTAGTCTTTATGGATAGATTTTATATCATTGAGTAATAATCTCACTGAATGCCTCACTAGTAAAATATGACCTTGTCCAACTAAATAGCTCTACTTCTGAGGTATATATTATTAACATGTATTTAAAATATATCCCTAGACCAAAGAGAGAGCGGAGGATCTAATAGTATATATTGTTATTGCAGCGGACTAATGTTCTATTCCCAGTACCCACATTGAGTGTTCATTACTACCTATAACTGAAAAGTCTATGGGAAAATGATACATATGACCTCTGTAGGTGCATGCACTCATGTTCATACCATACCACTCCACAGAGAGGAAAGGAGGGAGAGACAGATAGAGAGGGAAAAAGAGAGAGAGAGATAATAAAACATATTAAAATATATTTTATTAAGCATAGTGGTAAATGCCTAGAATCTTGGCCTTTAAGAGTTTGAAACTGGTCTTACAAGTTCAAAACACTAATATTAACACATCTACCCACCTTCCTCATGTGTATGTATAATAAAATCTTTTTTAAATCTTTTTATTTGTTTATTTATTTTTTTGTTGAAACAATTTCCGCCTCCTCCCTGTCTCCCATTTCCCTCCTCCTCCTCCCACTCCTCTCCCCCTAACCCCACTCCTCTAAAAACTCACATCCTGTGAAGCATGGTGGTGTATGCCTATAACCTTGACCTTCAAGAATTTAATGCAAGAATCTTACGAGTTCAAGACCAACATGTATAATATTGCAAGACTCCTTCACAGTAAAATAAAATAATAAGACATTCTTATGTACCATGTGACTGGTTCTTTGGAGAAATACATTGTCCTTGGAGTTATGCTTTGCAAAGTCTGATGCAACAAAACAGTGTTGATGGTGACAATAAGTTTTCATCATTAGCATGTGCACATGACACATTAAGCCATGTTCTAAGTGTTTTATTGGTCTCATAAACATGCCATTATCAATGCCACTGCAGAGATGAGCAAATGGGAGCACAGAACATTGTTGTGATATGCAGTAGGCTGCACAAGACATCTGAATGGGGCGAAGGCTCCAGACTACCCGCTTAAACATAATTCATACCAACCCTTTCCACATTTCCCACCAGCTTAGCTGCAAGAAATCAAGGTTGAGCATCATTGCCCCAGTTAAAACCTTTTATTGGCTGTTTCATCTGCTCAGAGCCCAATCCATGTTTCTCAGAAATAATGTAAGCCCTTCATCATCAGGTCACTCAAAAGCAGCATGCCCTCTAGATCAGAAAGAGCCATGGGGGCTTCAACTCACCCCAGGGAGCAAAGTCTGCATTCCATAGAGGTGAGCCTAGATGTAGCATCATTTCAATAGCCTCTTTTTTTGCTTTTTTTGTTCCATAAACCACTGCTGTTCATACTTAGTGATGCCATGCAGTTACACATGAATTCTCAAAGTTCAAAATGCCCATTTCCTTTATAGAGTTCCCATACTAAGTTCAGATGTAGGTCTTTGGAGGAGTGTTTTTAACTTTTGCAGTGGCTACCTAAATTTAATGGTTCGCTACATAAATTCTACCATGCATTGTTTAGTATGAATGCATTATCCGAGGTTATTACAGTGAATAATTAAGGTCTCCCTTATGGGACCTTCAAGAATTATTACAATCCACCTGTGAAAATTATGCTTGGAGAGGTGTGTGAAATCAAAGGGTTTAAGGAAAGTAGCGACCCCATGCTGTGCAAGGAAGCCTCATCGGAGCCATGCCCTGGGATTCCAGCAGGTGTGTTAGGACTCATAATCAGGTACCCTTATTGAGCATCAAGATAGAGTTTGCTGGCAAAGGTTTAAGGGAGTTTCTCTCATACATTTGAATGACACTCGGTCATAGTTAGTGTGTAGGGCCAAGGGAACTTGCGACAAGCAGCCTTTTTGACACTATAACTGGTCATCTGAACTATATGATACATATGAGAATGCTAAGGAATTAGGAGCTATGAGGGTTTTGTTGTTTATTATTTATTTTGAGACTATATTCTTTTCTTTTCCCTTTTAAACCCTCCCATATTCCTCTCCTTGATCTCTTTCAAATTTATGGTGCTTTTAAATTGTTACATATGCATATATATATTTAAAAATATTACATGCTCATTCTTTATGATGTTGTTTATATGAATGTTTTCAGAACTGACTACTTGGTATTGAATAACCAATTGGTGTGCTCTTCTCTGGGAAAGATTATTTCTTTCACCGTCAGCATTTCTGAGTTTATTATAGTTCTTTGTGTACAGTTAAGACCTTGTGGTCTTTTACCCATCTATGTTAATATAACTATTGCTTTCTTTGATCAGTTCATGTTTAGGCAGTCATAGATTAAAAATTCAAAATGTCTCCCCAGACACAGAGATCACTTGAGAGAGAAATGATGGCTTTCTTAGGTATCAGGATTATGAGCCAATTCCCTAATTTCCATAAATTTCTCTTTAATGGACCAAAGCACATAGCAATCGATACTCATAATGAGATGCAGAAAACAAAGTAATAAGAAATTAAATAGTGCCAGGTCACATTTGTGTCACTGCCAGGGTTGCATTCAGCTACTTAAGATCAAGGTTATAAGCTCAAAGCTACCACTGTACGTGTCTCTGAGATTCCTTCTACATTCTTCCTCCCTTCTACATTTTCCAACTTTGGCTCTACTGTTCTGAGATTTGGTAGCATTGATCCACAATGTTTTGGAGGGTGGGTAAGAACTGGCTTCTTCCTTTCTTCAGAATGAACTGTTCAACTGGTCCAAGGCTGAAAATCATTTTGTGAGGGAGGATACCAGAGAAAGAAAGATATATAAAGACCA
>NC_022020.1:37916224-37954030 GCF_000317375.1 Microtus ochrogaster | reverse complement strand
AAAATGTAAACCCCAAAATATGTTATATTCGTGTCCTAGTCTATAACTGCTACTTACCTCATCATTCATTTACCCTTGGGACAGACAAATTTCTGACCCATCACATGCCCTGAATTCACGTGTTTCTCTATAATAATATCATGATAGTTTAATGTTATAAAGATGAACATTAATTCTAGATGTATCACTATAGTCAAGATCACTAAAATAAATGTATCAAATACAACTGGTATTTTAGATGATTATACATTTCCTCAATTGTGCCTAAGTAGGTACTTGGAGAAACTTTGAACTAAGAAATTTCATAAAGAACACAGATTTCTTATTTCAAGCTCTCCTGAAAAAAAAAATGGCTCAGCAGAGAGCCCAGAAAGCTGGATATTGCAATGCTGTCCCACTGATGAGGATTCTGATAGCTATCTAAGTGTGGCCACTGGTATTAGACCTTCCAAAAGGAGAACATCTTCAATATCTCTTGGGCCTTTCATCAATGTAGTGGCTCTGGGGTCAATCCTTCCACATATCATGTGTCAGTGTCGGGTGCAGCTGCTTGTTACTTTGTCATTTAACTGTTGCCTGTGCTAGGGCTGGGGACCGGTTGTGCACAGCAATGTTATTCAGGCACTCCACATTTGTGAATTATTGCAGAGATACTGTCTGCTCTAAATTTGTTCTGCTATAGTTGGAAAACAAGCTTGATGAAAACTCGGAGACACGGCCGCAACTGTTGAAGAAGTTTTTGAATATAAGCCAAATTTCAAATGAGAAAACAGTTGTTAGCTTCAGAAATATTTTGGAAGTGTCTGGTAATTCAAATTTAGCAGAGAAGGTAATTTTACTTATTGAACAAAAGTGATTTATAAATAATCATGGGAAATTAAGCATCTGGACTCACTCAGAACTTGCATATTCCATGATTTTAAATGATACCATTGCCAACTCAAAATAAATCTGAACATTTAAGATAATTTTACATGACAATAAAGCCTTGCTCACACAGTTGCTGTTAAGAACTTTGCGATTTTCTATTTTCTGTGTGCATTATCATTTTGCTGAAACAGTTAGGATAATCATATATGATATTTGTATATCTGAGGTCACTCCCTCATTTAATTTTAAATTTAAACCTGCAGATTTTCAGACACAATGCATTATTTCAAAGTGGTAAAAAAAAACCTGTGTTTCTGGAAAGAAATCATCACACTTTTTATCAAAGCAGACACGGGTATAGTAATTTGCTAGGATCTTATGATTTCTGAAAACTAATTCAATACAAAGTGTAGAAAACTCAGTCGTGATGTTGGAAAAATTGCTCAGTGGTTAAGAGCGTTTATGGCTCATTCAGAGAAGTCAGGTTTTATGCAGTATCCATATGGTGATTTAAAACAATCTGTAACTCTGGTTCCCAGTGATCTGATGCCTTCTGACCTCTGCAGCTACTAAGTGTCAGGCACATGCAGGCAAAATAGCCATACACATAGCATAAAATAAATAAATCTAAAAGAAAATAAAAACCAAATTGAGGCACTGAGACTGTGACAATTAATGAGTCTAAAGATAGATCAAAGATAAAACAACTACAAGAACATAATGAGAAACTAATGACTTAGGAGGTTCTAGAGAAACACAAACAAAACAATGACTTACTTTATTTCTTACTGTTTCAGTTATGGAGACATATTTTTTATTAATTGTTATTTTTAATTACCAGAGAACATTTATCATTCTTGGACTAAAGAGTGTATAAACTTTTGAGGGGTGAGACTCTATATAAATGAGGACAAGAATAATACTTTTTGAAGCAGCTATTAGATCTATTCATAATTATGCAATCCCTAGGCATTTATCGCACAGATGTTATATGTTAGCAGTGTGCACAGTGGAACTAGTTGCTTCTTGACAGGTTCTATGAGCACCCAAGACAGTTAGTAATATCTTTTGCCTTATGTGAAGATGTATATGAAGAGGGAGATGATCTTACTTTTCTCCAACTCACATTGTATAAAATATACAGAGGAACACACACACACACACAAACACACACATACATGTAGATTTTTAACCTATGGACCATGTTAAAGATGTCAGACATAGCTTTGTGTGAGTGATGCCTTGGTTTGGGGGCAGTTTTGTATTTGTCTTTATATTCATATCAAAGCATGGAATTTATTAAAACTTGATTACTTATTTTTAAGTGCATGGGTGTTTTGTGTACATGTATTTCTAAGCATGCAGTTTTGTGGTAGCCAGAGAGGGCATTGGCCCTCTGGGACTGAGTTAGAAATGATTATGAGTCATGATGCCAGTTTTGGAATTGAACCTATGTTCTCTGGCAAAACAGTCCGTTCTCTTAAGGGCTTAAACCATCTCCCCAGTCCCTAAGGTATAGGATTTTATTATTTTAAAATAACGCTAACAGTAGCATTTAGACATTGATTTTGTTTGATTTTTCACTTATTGTAGTATTGACAAATGGCTTTGCTTTCTTTTTTTACAAGGGACTCGAGAAGTCAGGCCTTCATCGTTTTAATGTGGATCTTGAAAGATGGGCTAAACACCTTTCATTGCTTTTCTATTTTACTTTCTAACTGTTGCAGTGAAATGGTTTGTGAACTCCAGTTTGAAGGATTAGACCAGTAGATGAATTTGTTGTAGTGTGTGAAGTACTTAGAACTTGAATCATGTTTTCTCATTCAGGGGCAGTGTCCTGAAAGAAGAAACAGTTTGGAGTTTTCATGACTTGACTTTCAGTCACTTTCATGAGCTAGCAGACGGAACACTATGTCACATTTGGAGAACTGACAAAAATATCTCTTTAACCTTTGGGAATCTAATCTGTCTGCCTGTATTTAGATATATTCCTTTATGCCTAAAAAATAGTTTAATTTGCATATTGTGCTTATTTGCCTATTGTAATTGGAGTTGCTTGAGAATAACCTGACAAAAACTTTGATCCGTTGGTATTTTGATTCTTTAAAACATACAAAGCTTTATATTAGACATTCATATCACTTTTAAAAAAGACAAATTCTGTCTCTTACAATCTTTCCACCCCCTCTTCCATATTTCCTGAGCTACAGGTGCAGGAGTTTTATGTAGCTTAATCCCTCAGGGCTGGACTCCCTACAACTGTTAGTCTCTGGATTGTATTCAGCTATGTTTTTCTGGGACAGCCTCCATTTGCTGTAAAGAGATGATCCTATGATGAGGGATGAGAGTTGAACTTATCTGTAGGTGTAAGCAGAAGATTTAGAATGTAGTAAGGAATTATTCTGGTCTAGCAGAGTGGCAATAATAAATTCTATTCTAATGACCATGACCTCACTAGCCCTGGGAAGACAGCTGAGTTTGCAGTAACACACATGATTTCCCTAATATTGAATGGGCCTTAGGTCCCGTCAGAGAACTATTGGTTGTCTCAGATGTGTGAATGCCATTTATGGTACCTTTATGCATATCTTGCCATGCTGGCGATTGTCAGAGTTCTTAGGTGTTACAGAAATGGGTAGGGCTGTTCAATTGCCTCCTTCCCTTGAGAGCTTGCTCTATTTTCTGAAACCATGGAGGATTACAAATCATACTCAGCTCAAATCATCTGAGTTCTTTGTTCTACATGTGTGATATCTTCACCAGTAGAGGTACAGCTTCAACCCCTGAGAGGCAACCAGGGGCTACATCAATAATATGTGTTGCCGAGAAGTCGGCTGTGAAATACTATATCCTGCACTGTTGAATATACAGGACTGAAACAATGACAAAATCAATGAACATGTTAACATGGAAGGGTGATGATTTCCCTGGGTCCTACCCTTGGAAAAAGGACTCTATGCACTGAGTGACTGCTGGGGCAGGAGAATTGGGTACTTCCCTGGGTGAGCCTTCTTACCAGCTGTCCAGTACAAAGTGGTCAGCCTGGAAACCACATGCAAACAAAGAAACAAACCTTAGCAGGCTACATGTGTGTATGTGCGTGCATATGTATGTGTGTGTGTGTGTGTGTACAGACACATGTATACATGTATGAAACAAACATCAAAAGAAGCTATTAACCTCAGTATAGAAGAGTAAGGCATAGGTTTGGGGGAAGGTAGATGGGAGGGGCTGAAGGGGGTGAAGAAAGTGACGTAATTCTATTTCAGTCTTCAATTTTAAAAAGTAAAAATAAAAAATAAAAGGCAAATATTTCAATTCAAGATGTGGTGGCAAAAGTTGTTTTATATACCTTCTGTTATTTATTGACTTATAAATTACCAAATCAGAATTTTAGAGCCTAGTCTTCCAAAACTTTTATTCCAACATTTAACAATATATATTAAATCCATGTAAATATATTAATTTAAATGCCTGCTTAAAGTAAAAGCAAATTAAATTATATCAATTATATATGAGAATGTATATTTTAAATTTCTATTTAACATAACATCTTCAGAATTTCTTTTTATGATGTCAACTTATTAAACAGTAGTAAGGGACACATATTTTTAAATAATAAGAAAATACACAATAAAGAACCCACAATATTATTTTTAAGTTTTTACTCTGTTATATAAAGAGTAAACAAATTACAAAACTGAAAATTCTATACTAAGGATCTGTTGCCTTCCATTGAAGTTCACCTTCCATAACAACTGAAAGAACGTATTGGAGGTACACTCTGTCTTGAAATTTAAAATAAGGAAAGGCATGATATTTATGAGCATTTGTATATTTTAGGAGTGACAATATTTGATTGAAAAGTATATGATATGTTTATGTTCATGTGATTGAGTGTGGACTTTTTAGATTATGGCGATTCATTTTTCATTATTTTAAAATGTTTGCTACATCTTCACATGTTCAGTTTGGTTTATGCCAACAAATTATACTTTCTTTATACTTAATCAAGAAAAATTATTACTTCTGTGAGAGATTTTTGATCAGAGGTGTGATTGTTTGAGACCTATAAACTTGTTTATAACAAATGAACTGATTGTGTGGCAATAAACAGTTGGTCCGGGTTAAGAGCATGGTCAACAAGCACAGGGTGTAGAGACTTCATTCCCACTTGCATGGAAAATGCCTGTGTCTCACTGGAGTGATGTTCTGAGCATTGTGACTGTGGATTGATGGCATCACAATTCAAGCCAGAAACACCAATGTTTTCATTTTTAAATGCAAGGAGAGCAGCACACTGAACCTAAGTATCCTTTGTTCAGGACTCATTTCCATAACGGGATATGAATGCTGCTGGTGACTGAGTGTGTGCCCTTGGCAACTCATTTTCTTTTATACATTTATGTTTTAGTTTGTGGTATTAAATTTTTTTTAATGGAAGAATAAAAAAAACTCAAGTAAGACCATCATTAACAAGTAAAAGAAAGTGCTGAGTGTTGGTCTTGGCTTGTATAAGTTACAAAAAGAAAGAAAAAAAACCCTTATATATAAAAAAAAAACCTTATAAACGGCAACACAAAGCTACTTTCCACAGACTCAACTAAAGAAGCCAAGTTGGTGAAGAATATGGAGAAATTTGAATGTTCAACACAAATTAAATTGGGAAGCACATTAAACAATTGTAAGTTGTCTCATGGGGATAGGAGGAAGTTAAAGTAATTTTAAAATGTGGTAAAAACAAGGAGGAGCCTTCTTTCTGTGTCTTCACACAGACACATGCATACATATATGAAACAAAGAAAGAGGTTATTAACCTGAGTGTAGAAATGTATAGAATGGGTTTTCGGGGGGGCAAATAGGAGGGGCTGGACATCCACACTCAGTCCCATGATTATAAATTTATTGTGCCCTTTTAAGTCAAATATTGCCATTCTTAACATATGCAAGTGCTTGTATACTTCTTCAAATAATGCCTTTCATTCTTTTAGATTTCTTTTCCTTACTTTTATATAGCTTCACCTTGAATGGAGGGTACTCTCCAAGGTCACACTTAGGCAGATGTTAGCATCTCGCTGGCCATGCCCAGGTTCATGGCCTTCCTTCATGCGCCCTCCATCAGCTTTCCCCATAGTTCATCCTCTGCCTTCATTCTACATGAACTTCCAGATTCATTTTGAGTCTCTGAACCTGTGGGGGTCCTGGTGATATAAATTATATTGGTAATTTATATTTAAATTTTTATTATTTTCTTAATGATTGTGTGTTTGTTGAGAGCAGACCCTTTTGAGCAAAAGATAGACTCTCTCCTCTCAACCTCAATTATATGTATCTCAACTATCTCCCCCCAGAACCTCTTTGAGTGACAGGATGGCCCCTGCCACTTTGACACTGAAAAGAGTAAAGAGCAGTTGCTCAGGGTCCTCAAAAAGTTCTGAGAACAAGATGGTGATCCATTTCCAGCAGGGGTTAGGATTGGCACTCCTCTGGTATAAACATGCCTGTAAAGCATCAAGGAGTTATCTGTTCTATCCAATGCTCTGTCCTGCCTGGCAACCTTCCAATCAGGAAGAGAGAGAGAGAGAGCAAGAGAGAGATTCACAGCTCTTCCCTGTTCATTCCCCCTGGATATTATGAACACCTGATTTGAGGGTGTTAATTTTGCTTTCTGTCCCAATGTTGCTACTCTAGTTGCTTCTGCTTAATGTGAATTTGATGTCTTGCCACCTGCTACCTTGCTGCTTTGATTTTTACTTTTCCTTGCTACATGTTTCCTTAACTCACTCACTAAAAACCAAAAGCATTACTATTCTATATCATTCTTTTATTATAAGAATCCTATTACCTGTCTTTCCAATATCCATTGCCTCTTTATCTTTACTATGATTGAGTTCAGCTTGCAGTATGCTCATGCTGAGTCTAAATCGTAACTAGTTTAGTAATCTAAATCTGTCATCCCTTCTACAGGCGGTTCAGTTATACCCAAGGAGATTGCATAAACTTATGGTATAAAAATGTTTTATATACATTCTTGTTTTATCTTAGATTGTTGGTTAGATCTCACTTTAACAGCATTAGTAATCCTTGAAAATGGGTGCTTTTTTCTAGTATTGTTAAATATGTACATGCATAGAAATATATAAAATAGCCTTTTGAGTCCATTTAGTGTTGCCTGTATGTTTATGTTTTTTTAAGCTGACCACTTGGTATTAGATAATCAGATGGGGTGGGCATCCACGAGGGAGATTGGTTTTCCTCCTCTCAGCAGTCATTAATCACCTCTTCATCTAGAAGTGAGGCTCTGGAAGATTTCCTTGGTCCACGCTGGTGTGTTAGTTGGTCTTGTCCTGTTCAGATCTTACTTAGTCAACAATATGGTTAAGTTTAGTGAGTTCAACTTCCTAGTCCTTCATAGAAGATGTGATCTTACAGCAGGCTTTCTGGTCCTCTGGTTCTTATCCCCATCGCCCCTTTTTTTCCTTCTCCCCTCTTCAGTGATATTCCCCAAGTGTTAGGGGTAGGGTTTGTCTACACAAACATATCAATTTTGACTGGATACTTACATGGTCTGTCCTCAGCATTTGGACCAGTTGAGGCTTGCTGGCATGTTCTCTGTGTCTGTAGAAAAAGATGCCTGTTTGATAAGCATGAGTGACATTCCTCTGAGGGTGTAGGAGGAGTAGCAAGGACTGAGTTAGAGATTATTCTAGTCCAGGAAAGTGGCAAGAGTAAATTCTACCCTCAGTCCCATGGGGTCACCATACATGGTTAGTTGGCTAAGTGTACAGCATCATGGTTGAATCCCCTCCCATTGAACAGGCCTTAATCCTAATTGGACAACTCTTGGTTTGGGTACCTGAAAGGTAAATGCCACTACTTCACCTTTTGATATCTTATTATGCTATTCGTTGTTGTAATTCATAAGCATCACAGCTGGGTAGGACTATTGATGAAGGTGATTCCCCCCATGACAAGTTACCCTATTAATCCCTAGAGTGGATTAGATCAATTTGGCTGGCTGCACATGTGTCCTTCCTCTCTCACCAATCCTTGTGTGACTCTTCTTCTTCTTCTGAAACTGTGCACGAGGACGACCATCCATGAACAAAGAGGAAGACCCGTCTTTGGTACTGGGTATGTGAATATCTGGGCTACAACTTCTATAACTTCCAAATAAGCTCATAAAGTAACTTTTGAAACAAAGTTACTTTTCCATAGCCATGAGCTCAACCTCCACAAAACCACTTTAAAACTTGTAATTATTTAAGAGAATTTGTATTTTATTGGGTATAATAGCTAATCTAGAAATAATTTGGAAATATATAGAATTGTGTATGTCAGTCGTACTTAAAATATATGGTACTTCATAAAAGTTTAAACTATGTGAAGGATTTTCAGGTCTGGAAAGTGTGGGGTGTACTAGACGTAAATCTTCAAAAGTAGAACAAGGACATATAAAAAACTTTCTTTTTGAGAATACTGTATAAATAAGAACCTACTGTGTTTGTCTAGGTGTGTGATTATGAAGTCACAGGACAAGTATCAACATTTCTGGAGGGTTGAAATGAAAAAATAGTAAGAGCTTAAAAACTGAAAGTTTCTAAAACCAGGCATAAATAAACAATGAATATTATGTAACATAGGCTGTATTGTTTCCTGATTATATTCTAAATAATATATTATCTTACCTTTAAATTCCAAGCTGTTCCTCTTAATAAATTGTACTGTAGGCTTTTACTAGCCTAGAGTTGCCCCCCACCCACAATCTTTTTAGCATTATCCATTTTTCACATTAACCTAGGATCTCATCTTTTTCCTGTAATATTTTATTTCCAAATGTTTCCTTCTCCTGGCAACTTCTTTCATTGTGTTGATTAACTATACATGTATATATTCATGCTATGTGTATATATACATATTTGTGTATTATATATATACATACACATATATATGTCCTGTACAGAATTTCGCCTCTTTTCTTAATAATCTGTCATATTTTTGAGCCAATATTAGCACTGCCCTTAGCTCATACGTGTGGCACATAGTTACACACAGCTATTTAAAACCTCATAGCCCCACCCTTCCCCAGCCAGGACAATGTTCTCAGATAGGCCTCTAACTATATGAGATCAGTGAGAATAAATGTCATTCTACTCAGAATTCTTGGGGAGGTCGGATTCTGCATTCTTCCTGCTAAAATTAATCAAAGTGTGTGTCTTAAGAAGCTGTTGAGAGCAAACATTCTGTCTATAGATGACGTCTAAATAAGGACAGCTAGGCTAGAATAGGAGCCACATAATATCTCCAATGCTTGAATCTCAACTCTGGGAAAAAAAAAAAAAAAAAAAACCACTGAAACTGTTTTTAAGTCTATAGCCTTAAAAATCTTGCTCTTAAGTCACTTCTAATGAAGAGAGTCGAGCCTCTCTCTGGCGGTTTTCTGACTGTCTAGGGAGATCTCATTTCTCTCGTCAGTGTATAAACAGGCTGCGACAGTGTCTGTGAGCCTGGGAACTCCCTCAGCACATTTTCCTTCCTTTTCATTTAGTAGACACATCATAAATATCTGATGAAATAATAGAAAGATCACAAAGTCTGCATATTTTGGGATGGCAGCCAATTTTGATATTTTCTATGAATTTCCTTAAAATTCTGAAATTTCATTCTGAAAGTGCAATTCTCTTTGGCAATGTATTTGCAACTTCTACCAACTCGGGGAATTTTATGCAGAACCTGCTCTTTAACCAAAGCTTTTCCCCAACTACGCTTCTGGTTTACTGAAAATTTCATGTATTCTTTCTTCTTGCGACCACTCTGAGACTGCGAACAGCTGCCATGCTTGTCTTTTTCCGCTCTCCTTTTCCTCTTCCTTATTCTTTCTTTCCTTCTTGTACTTTCCCCCGCTTTCTCCACCCCCTTCCTTGTGAGCCATTGCTGAGTGAGTTCATAAGGTCCTCCATTTTGAGCATCATTTATGAACTGACAGCTTCAAAACTGCCACTTCCCAGAGACATACCTCTAGTTCTGTGACTTTAACATTTGGAATTTTAACTATGTACATGTCAAATTCATAAACCCTAAGAAGTTCCCAATCCTGCATATCTTGCTTCCCCTCATTAGATAACCCTCCCAGCCATAGATCAAAACTTCACTCATCTCCAATTTTCTCCTGTTTTGTACCAAATCCAATTATGAAGCCCACGCTAACCGCTTCTCAGTCCTTCTGCTTCCGCCACTCAAATCATCCTCGTCCTTGCTCTCTCCCTGGACTGTGCCATAGCCGCCTTGCTTCTCATTATCGCTCAGGTTCTTAATCTTGACATAAGAGTAACTTCAAAACCAAACATGAATCATATCATTCAGTTAAAAACTCACCAGGACTCTCTCAAGTGTCCTGTAAACTTTTGGGCAACTAAATTCTTACCCTTATTTTACCTCAGAGTGATTTTTATTTTTTTATTGTATTTATTGGGCTATCCATTTTTCTCCACTCCCCTCCTTTCCTGCCCTCTTCCCTCTACCGTCTCCCACAGCCCCAGTGCTCTCAGTTTACTCTGGAGATCTTGTCTTTTTCACCTTTCTATGTAGATCCTTGTATGTCTCTCTTAGGGTCCTCTTTGTTGTTTAGTTTCTCTGGGGTTGTGGCCTGTGGGCTGGTTTTCCTTTGCTTTATGTTTAAAAGCCCCTTATGAGTGAATACATGTTATATTTGTCTTTCTGGGTCTGTATTACCTTACTAAGTATGACTTTTTTTTCTAGATCCATCCATTTGCCTGCAAATTTCAAGATGTCATGTTTTTTTTCCACTGTGTAGTACTCCATTGTGTAAATGTACCACATTTTCTTTGCCCATGCTTCAGATAAGGGGCATCAAAATTGTTTCCAGGTTCTGACTATGACAAATAATGCTGCTATGAACATAGTTGAGCACATGTCCTTGTGGTATGATTGAATGTCTTTTGGGTATGTACACAACAGTGGTATTGTTGTTTCTTGGGGTAGATTGTTTCCTAATTTTCTGAGAAATTGCCATATTAATTTCCAAAGTGGCTGTACAAGTTTGCACTCCCACCAGAAATGGAGGAGAGTTCCCCATACTGTGATCAGTGTTTTTTATTTTGATCATGCTCAACCTTATCCATCAGAGAAATGCAAGTCAAGACAACTCTGAGACTTCGTCTTATACCTGTCAGAGTGATTTTTAAAACAATATACCTCCAATATGGCTGATGAAAATTTAATGAGAGTGAGAGCCAGTCCCGTTGAAGGATTATACAGCTTTGTGTCTCTGGCTGTTCTCATCCCTACTGTAAACTACTCTTCAATTATTTTACCCTCGTACCTGTTTGTAGAACACATCAAATTCCTAGCTAAAAGCATCTTTATTAAAATTTCCATCTACTTAGAATATTGCCCCTTAGCTATGAGCCTGGCTTCTTCTCTTGCCATCTTTAGGTCAGTGTCCACATGTCAACATTCTACAGGAAACTTATGACTTGTATATTTTAATTCTCCTTGCTCTTATCTTTCTCCACACCTCTTCTTTACTCTCTCCCCTATTCCTTCTCTTCTTGATTTTTATTACAACCCTGTAAATGCATTTCTTAACAAAAGGAAAAATGCATAAAGGGAGAATGAGTTAAATAAAAACATGTAACTAGTTCTTTCAATTTCTTCTAGTATTCACCTTTAAAATATCACACACTGAACAAGTGTCTCATTTTTATCAGAAAACTTTTATGAATGCATATTTGTTGTCGAGCTGGTAAACTTTATAATGACAATTTTGTTCATGTATACAATGTGATTTAATTATTTTTTGTTCCCAAGTACCCTTCCTGAATTGTGCCCCTTATCTACTTCAGGTCACATATGTGCATATATGCATGTCTTTACATACACTTAGCAATGATAATCTGCAATTCTGTGTATTTTCCTCTACATGACAAAATACTTTGTGGCTGAATCAAACTTCACTGTGGATATACTACACTTTCTTTATCCATTCATGTGTTAGTGGACATTTATATTGATTCTGCAAATTGTCTATTGTAACTAGTGTTGCAATAAACACTGACAAGTGCACTATATATGAATATATCTTATAGAATTACATTGCAATTATTGTAAAGGATATATGTTAAGCAAGTGTTACAAAGTGACATGCGCAGCTAGTTTCACGTTGTGTGAACCCCTGCTAGTCCATACTGATACTGGCAGTGTCCTGTCTGAAGAGGACAAAGTTTTACCACAGGCAGAGAAATCGACAATGGGAGGAAATCAAGTCTACCCTTGACCAACCACATCATTCCTAAACTCCAGTTTAATTCTATCTCGTGACTGGATAATCCCACCATTCAGTGTTCTCAGTGTACACTGTTCTTTTTTGTGATGTCAATGCCAACTGGTGATTCTATCTCCAAATTCACAATGATGAACAGGTGTGGAGTATACAAAGGCAGCTTTTAAGTTGCCTGATGCAATCCTCCATCTGAACTGTCCATAAGGGTCTAATGTGTTTGTTGCTGGACCAGCCAGGATTGTGATTCTTGTCATGTGTGTTGAGACTGACATGAGATGTGCTGACAGATCAAAGTTGTAAAACTTCCACCTATAAATACCAGGTCTTTATTTTCTATGAAAAGGAATTGTGTGTCACTATTTTTTCCCAATTTTTCATTTAGTTACCTGAATAATTTCTCTTCCTCACCCTCCTCACCTTCCAATATTGCTTAGCAAAAAATAAAAAAGGTAAAATAGAATGCTTTGAACTATTTTCCAACCAAGACTAGCTCCAGGAATTTTTTGTTTATCTCTGTACTGTCTAACTTTAGTCCTAATCCTCCCATACCTTACAACTATTTCCCTTCAAAGTCTGTCCCTTTCTTTGTGACAAGAACTGTTTTAGATCTCACCAATCAAGCATCATTCACATCTTGTAAATCCAGGAGGCACTTCTGCTCATCTTTCCATATTATCAGAAAGAAACTACATAATAAAAATGCTTCAACTACTTAACCAAGTAAACTAGTAAACCGAGTCTATATTTAAACCCAGGCCAACCTAGATTCTATCCCATCCTCCTAAGTTTCACTTATATGTCTTACTTACCAGTGTTTACTAAGTGAATGAAGCACATTTACCAAGGGCCATGATTCCAGTCTTTGTGAAATTCAGTGTCTCTTGCTAGTTATATTTTCCCTTAAGTTCTCAAGTGCACACTGGATGGGTTTTAGAAACAAGAGACAAGCCATCTCAGTGTGCACAAAGAACGACGCTGCCTGTGTACTGTGTAGTCTCGTATATTTAGGGAACTGGTTTCATAGAAAACTCTGTTTCTTTTCATGAACAACAGATATATCTATATTAATAATGCAGTGGAAAGATGCTAGGCTGATTAGGTAATCATCAGTCTGAGTTTCTTATGTTCATATAGCCAACGTATGAAAGCATAGCACTGGACAATTAGGAAAGACTAAGAAGTTGCCTTCTTGGGATAACGTTTTTTTTTTTTTCTCTCAGTCTCACAAAGGGGATCAGGTTCTTAGTAGGGATGAATGGATAAGAGATGGGATGAGTGGATACCAAATGAGGAGGGGAAAATGATAAAAGATGGAGAGTAATTTAACAAGTTGTTTAGAAGAGAAGAGGAAGAGTTGGGTATGAATCGTTGAGATGGGGTCTAATGAAGAATGCTTCAGAGCAAGGAAATTGGTAGGGAAGAAAACAGACCTTATATTCACTTGAGGACCTGTTGTATAGCTAGAAGATTGATAAGGAATACAGTGAAGGTGGTTTGGACAAGGAGAGAGTACAACCACTGGGAAACAGAGGGGTTGATATGGAAAAATAATCTCAGAAATGTTCGTGTCATCTGTGTAGAAGTCTCTCCAAAGTTGGTACTTGGAGGGACTCAGCCTGTGCCAGACCTGCTGTGTCATGCACCTCATAGCCCTCACCTCTTCCTTTAACTGAATGTCCATTGTGAAGTGTGCATCCTCTCCACAGACCTACTTGTCAACCAAATCATACATGGGCTCAGGATCTAAGTATAAGCTCTTTGGGTGAAATACCGTGTCCCTTAGTTGCCAGAGACTGACACTATACATAAATTATTCTGTCTTTGGTGAAGAATTCTGAAGCAGGAAATAATGAAACAGGAAAAGTCAGCACACCAATATGAATAAATGAATCTCTTAAAGTCCTTATCATTGATGTGCCTAGATGAATTATAGGTAAATAAAAATACATTGTTCTATCCATTTTGGCAAGGTGAAGTATGTGCTCACCAAGGAATGAATGTTTATAGGCACATAGAATCCTTTCATTTTAATGCATGTGTGTCTTTATTTAAAGTAAGTTCTTCATACACAACATGTAGACTGGACCAGTACATTTCAACTCTGTGAATATAATCAATGAACTTAAATTATTATCATTTAATATATTACTTCATATTAGTTGTATAAGTATTTTTATTTGTTATAGTTTACTAGCTGTTACCCTTGTAGTGTGCTCCCATTTTGTCTACCGCAACTTGTCTGTCATTTTGGTATTAATAGTTTATTTAAATAAGCTATTTATTATCCTCCTCCCATTTTCAATTAGAATTTCATTTGTTAACTCTACTTCTTATCCTAGGTTTATCTTCAGTCAAAGCACTGGAATTTCATATTGCTACAATAAGATTTTGCTTTATATATTGTGGAATGCAAGGTAATAGCAAAAATATTCTTTAAATTTTTAATATATTTATTTCCTAAGAAACATGAAAAGTAAGTATATCTCTATATATCATGCATCAATTTCTACTTTATTGCCTTTTATAATCACTGGCACATTGCAAGTGCTACCTGATTAACTGCTCCAAGCTCATGAGGTAATTTCATAACATCTATGTTGTGTTTAGAGCCGTGAAATTATTTAACACTTCTCCCACAGTCAAAAAAACTACTTACAATCCCAGAATTCTACCAATCCACCTAGCCCCACCCTCAACTTGCTATTTCCATCTACATTGCATCTATACCTCCCAGTTCATAGGAAGAAACTACAGATACTGCTCTAATCTCATCCCTAATCTCTTTCTTGACTTACAGTCTTTATATCCTAGGGCATTTCTTTGTAAACTATGAACACCATGATACCCAATGATTCTATCCGAGGTATCTTGTGAAGGTATGCCTTTCTGGTGACTCTGTAGCCTCCTCAAGTCACTGGTTTCTCCTGAATTCTTTGAGTATCTTTCAACTGACAGCCTGATAAGAGAAAGGACAGTGGAGTAATCAACTTTGAGAGGCTCTGTGGTGAGTGCCGGCTTCACCTTCCTGCCTTTCCTGTGCTTATCAGGTCAGGCTGCTTGAAACCTGCAGCCGTGAAAATCTGGACTTGTACCCTTACCTGCTAAATCCTCTTCTTGAGATTGAAATGTGTCTTATTCGGTCTGGCAGACAGCGGCTGCCCTCTTGTTGGGCATGACAGGATACGGAATGATTCAGTAGGGCTATTAGGAGGGGTGGAGGGAGACTTGACATTAGAGGAAGTGTGAAAAACTAGGGCAGGACACTTAGTGGGCCTTTTGGCAATAGAGGAAAAGGTGGGTGAGCTGGCCACCAAAGTGGAGCAGATGACTGTTTGCTTCATAGAAGGGAAATGGGTAGTCTGGAAAACAGACTTGGAATTGATCTGTATGGCTTGTCTATAGGCAGAAGGTTGGGTAGGCACAAAATGAAAAGAACTTGAACAATAGGGGGGAGGACGAACAGGAGGGGGGTGGCGGGGTAGAGAGCCCAGACGTCTAGGAAGCTTTCTTGGCATCGCTCCAGCATTCTGTCTCTCAGGTGGTCATTTAACCAATATCAGTGAGCAACTGAACTGGGGTCATATTTGCTCTTGTAGTTGTACCTCGCAAGTCATCTGTGATGTAGTCCCATTGTGATGATGCACACATACCCTCCCTCTGGTACAGGACTTTAGCCTAGCTACCCAGGGAACAGGCTGTGGTCTAGGTGTAAGGATGATCCTGTCCAATAGCATGGAGAAGAATGGGATGCACATAAGACCCTGTTCTGGGAGGAGATGGAAGCTGCCACTCTACTGGCCAGGACTGGCCCCAAACACAGCTAAGTCCATGTTCCTGGGGGTATGGGAGTATGTTCCTGAACCAAGAGCTGGGAGAAGTGTTAGAAGTCAGTGTTCTATGGTGACTAAGTACATCTTTCAAAGGCCTTCCAGCTTCAGCTCCTTTTTACCACTGAGTAAATACTTGATTCAAAAGAAGATAACCTTGTCCATTGAAACAACAGTGCATATTAGGGAGCGAATATTATAAGCTGGCCATTCAGCTGTCTCTCCTTCCATCTATCCTTTTTTCTTCCATCTGCCTTCCTTCCTCCTTCTTTCTTTTGTCTTTTTATGTTTCGTGTTATAGTTTACTCATCATAATGAAGTCATTGAAGAACCCTAATAACTGAGAACCATGTCCCTATTTTGCCTGTCTTTTCTATTTTTTCCTTTGTTTTTCTTTCTCTTTCCTTTATTTCTCTCTTCTTTTTGCTAGCTTTTTTCCTCTTATTGAAAATGGATTTGTTTCTCATATAGTATATCCTGATTTTAGTTTTTCCTCCCTATAGTTTGTATTTCTAAAGTCTACCATACAGACACCAATTATAAAAATTTCAATTATGACTGGCTTATAATCCTTCCTATAATTTACATATATGTTTAATTATTTTTAGATACAACAAAATATAAAGAAAAATCATATCCAAGTTAGAAAGAAACAGATTGTTGTGCCCAAGAGAAGGCACAACCATCAGAGACCCACTCAGGAGGAATCCCATAAAAACACTGAACTGGAAGCCAGACTGTATACACAGAGGACCTAGTGCAAACCTGTGTCTGCCCCACGCATGCCGCTTCCGTCTCTATGAATTCATATGAGTTTTGGTCATGGTGGGTCATAGATTTTGTTCTCCTGGTGTCCTCCCTTCCCTCTGGCTCTTATAGTCTCTCTAACCTCCTGGCTGTGGTGGTGTGGGGTGTTCCCTGAACTCTGGGTGTGAGGAGAATTTGATCGAGACATACCATTTAGATGTCTTTCACTCACTGTATAATGTCTGACTGTGGGTCTCTTTATTTGATCTCATTTGCTGTAGGAGAAAATTTCTCTGAGGATGCCAGATTTTATTTTTTAATATATTGTTTATTTGTTTGTTCATTTATTTAGTGTGTGTGTGTGTGTGTGTGTGTGTGTGTGTGTGTGTATTGTATAACTGGTTGCTTTTACTATTTACTCTTTGGCTCTTTTGGGGGGCCTGCCACCCAGCTTCCAAATGCATCTACTCTAAGTGCCCAACCTTAGCTTGGCTTGTTTCTAACAAGCTTTTCTTAATTTAAAATCATCCATCTATCTTTTGCCTCTGGGCTTTTATCTTTCTCATGTCTGTACATCTTTCTTTACTTTGAACTCTGTGGCTTGCCATATAGCTGGGTAACTGGCCCCTGGAGTCCTCCTCCCTTTTTTTCTTGCTCCTTGATCTTTTTCTCTCTCATTATCTCTTTCTCTTCTGCCTTGTTTGGTTTATAACCATTTTATATGAGCCCATTTCTGTTACCTGTAACATGTTGCTTACACTTGCTTGTTCAAAAGTTGTTTTTTTAGTTTCAGTGAGTTTACAATATACATTTAAAATTCATTTATATTCACTTTCATCTCAAGATTATACTGTCTTTTGGGCAATACAATGCCATGTAAGCTTGAAATAGTCTGATTTTTATTATAATCATTAACTCACAGAAGCTCTCCTTTTCAGAGAGACTGACTGCCTGTTCAATCCCTGCATCTACCTGTTTTGCTGGGGTTGTAGGTGTCTGGTGCTATACCTAGTCTTTGCCCTAAGAGTTGGGATCTGAGCCTCATGACTCTTGCTCCTTTTGCGAATACTCTATGTACTGCTATTGTCCTGACTCCAGAGTTATATGTCAGTCCCTTCTCTGGTATAGATCACATGTTACCCAACGTGAGCACCCACTTTTTAAGTAATTTTTAATCATTAATTTTGTGAATTTGGTTTCCTAAATTAGGAAAGATTATGGTAGAAAGTAGAAAACACATTTTAAAGATACTTTCTTCAGCCTGAGCTTAGTAAATTTAGAGATAATCCAGAATAAATACAAAATTTATAAAAATGGTTACCTAGAACAGACCATAATACACAGACAGTGATACCTATGCAACAACTTGCCTTAGATAATTTTAATCTCCTTTTTGTAATCGTCATCTCTTATAATAGAAGCCATCTTTAAAAGACCTCCATCACTTAGTAGGTTCATTGCTACACAGAGAACACCTGAGAACAGAACAGCAGTAGCCATCTCAAACAAGCTCCATGTGGTCTCTTACCTCTGCTTTCATTAATGTTGTTCCTGAACAGTTTTATATATGTACATAATGCTTACTAGGCACTTTCATCCCTTGAGCCTTTTTTTGAAGAGTTTTTTTTTTTTTAAATCATGGTCATTTATTTTGTTTTGTGTCTCACTGAGTTTTACCAGGGACATTTTTATGTCATTGGGATTGACTTACCCAATGGAGTCAGGTGAACTTACTGGTGGACACACACCAGGATATAATGATGTCCCCTCTTATTGTAGTTCGGCAGTAGGAGGTAGGGTCCACTTTACCACATCCTTTTCCATGGCTAATTGTGTGGGCCCATACCTGCAGCTACAAGTTCATGAGTTTAATGTTTGTATCAAGTCTAGAGTCTCACCCTATTTTTATGGCTCTAATATAATCCCGAGCCCCCTCTTTCACAAGTATACTCACATACACACAAACACACAAACATACCCAAATAAATAAATAAATAAATGTAACTTTTAAAACATATTTAGAAGACACATTTAGTTTGCTGGTAGGTCAACTAAGCAAAAGTGCCAAGTTCTTCATAGGCATGAGGTATTTATTAAATAGGTATTAAATAGGTATTAAATAGGTATACAGTACTGTGAGGGCTCTCAGGGTGTTCTTTCATATAACCAGCCTGGCTCAAGGGGACCCCGAAGTGTGATCCTCCTGCCTTGATCTCCTGGTAGTAGAATTGTAGGTTTGTTGCGCCATACCCTGTTGTTCCAAGAAGCTTTATATTTCTTGAAATACTGTATGGGGCATTCAATGTTCAGAATAAAATTGTGTGATTTCCATGCAGTTTTTATAGCTTCCATGGCTTTTCTTCAACTTGATTTCCAGTTTTATTGCATTTTGGTCAGAAAAGATATTAACTCAGCATGATTTCAATTTTTTGAAAGAAACATTTGAACCTTCTTCTGTGACCACACCCACAGATATGGTCATCTGATCATTCCTGGAAAATGTTCTACATGTTTATGATAAAAATGTATGCTTAGCAGTTATTGGATGAGATGCCTTATAGCCATCTGTTTGGTTCATCTGTGATATAAGAAACTCCATAATTTCATTATAAATTTTCTGCTGCTTTGTAAATAAAAGCTGTACTTTCATTTCCCAGCCACCCAGACTTGAATAACAACACAGGAACTGTATTAATTACAGTACTGTTTGACCGATGGCTCAGACACATTTCTGGCTAGTTCTTACAACTTAAATTAACCCATTTCTATGTAATGCCACATGATAGATATGTCCATTACAGAAAGTAGCATTTTAAAACCCCAACTATTTTCATATTTGAGTCTATCTCTTTCTTGATGTATACTAATACATATAATACATATTTGAGTGTCTTGAAGTTTTGTTTCTTGTTACCGAATAGGCCTGCTTTTCATTGTATGGTGACCTTTATTTTTCCTATGTTCTTGGTTTAACATCTCTCTTATCTTGGGTACATATGGCCACTTCATTTGAATTTAGTTTCCACTTAGCTTCACCTATGCTTCCTTCATGGACAAATCATGTGTGCTTAGAGGGAAAGTGAATTTCTTATCATTGACAAATAGTTGGAGCCAGGCGGTGCTGGCGCATGCCTTTAATCCCAGCACTCGGGAGGCAGAGGCAGGCGGATCTTTGTGAGTTCGAGACCACCCTGGTCTACAAGAGCTAGTTCCAGGACAGGCTCCAAAACCACAGAGAAACCCTGTCTCAAAAAAAAAAAAAATCCAAACAAATAGTTGGGTGTAGGAGCTGCCTTGCTTTGCTTTGTTTCCTATCCCTTCACTCCATTTCTGATAATCTAATGACTTGGTCTGCTGATGTTCCGGGCAATTATTTACCATCAGTGACTTACTACAAGCCCCTGTGTAACCAGTTTTCAACTTTTCTTGTAGTTCCTTCATTATTTCAGTCCTCCTTAGTGGTTACATTAATTCTTTAGGAAGTAACTTCTGACACTTACTACTTCGGTTTGTTTATTCAGAGTTTTAATGCCAAAAGACTGCATAAAGCATATTTTGACTGTGCTGAGCTATTGAGTAATATTGGAACCTTGAAATGATCACAAGAAAAAGATAGAGAAAATACACTCAATAAAGCCTGTAGTTATATTTCATCCTCTTCCACGTGGTCAATTTTTTTATAGTTTGCCATCTGTATTACATATTACTTAACATATTAATATGATTATTTTAAATTTTTCTTTTTACTCTTTTTATGAAAGGCACATAGTATCTTATGTGCCATGCTTAAATTATTAGGGCATTCTTGATTTGTGTAACTCCTCTTACCAATAATCTTTATAGACTAGTAAAGGTTATTTTACTCATTAATATATTTCTCTTCTAAATAAAAGAACTTCCTTTACCATATTTTGAAGAAAATGTTAAGGTGCTGTATTTTACCATTTCTTGTTTGCTTGGCAAAGTCTTTATTTCACCTTATTTTAAAAGTAGATGCAATATTACTGGCTACAGTATTCTCTGTTGATATTTTTGTTTGTGCCATCATTGTGAAAATCTTCTATCACTCTTGTATCTTACCTGTAGGTTTTCTGCTGATAATTTGACTTTCATAGAAACAGGGGCACCCCTTCTTTGTCTTTATTTCTTTTCCTGAAGCCTTGAGAGCCTATGCTTTTTTATTCACGCTGAGAGTTTGATTGTAAGAGATCTTGACATAGACGAGCTAAATTTGAATAGAATCTTTGATTAACCTGCACTTGGATATTCATATCCTCCTCTTATCATTCTTTTTTTTTACTTGCATTATATTTATTACACATACATGCATATGCCAAGTTTTATCATTCTTTTAAATAAGTGCTCTATCCTTTGGTATTCTTGAGCCCTTTTCAACCATTATAATCATAGACTCTTTTACACTATTCAAAAATTCTAAGTTTTCTCATTCCTCTCCATTCCTTCTCATTCCCCACATGTATGTCTTCAGCAAGTCCGTCTTGGAGCACACAGACCTTTTTGTTTGATGTATTCTGCTATTAATTTCTACCATGTATCTATACTAGCCTTTTACTCATCCCCCTACCTTTTATCTTTCCTCTAATGCTTCTACCCAAAGTTTTATTGTTTTGCTGTTGCTTTGTTTCTTAGCTCTTTGTTCATCAGAATCTGTTAACTCCTTTGGGAAATTAGCAGCTTAAAACTACAACTGTACTGATGCATAGTCTGCATCAACTGTTATAAAAAGGCTCAGTTGGAACGGACTTGGAGGCTTTCACTTGTCTGATGTCTGCATACTCCACCATAGGTCTTTCCTGCCCCACCTTTGACTCTCCAAAATTTTGCACTACATATGTAAGATCTGAATAATAATTCCTTCTAAAATACCCCAACATACATGTAGTTTTCACTTCTTGTTTGCTTCATGCTTATTGTTATCTATTGGCTACTGGAAGTTCAATGGTTCAGTGCAAAATCAGTATCTGGAATATCTTAAAAAGGTGTGAGTATATAATTCACAGTTCATCAAAAACCACCAATAAAAGAGTCTACCACAGAGACTATGATGATAATCATATATTGCTAATGGAAGTTAATGGTTTTCATGAATGCCCCTGAACATGTAATTCAATAATTCTCAAATTACTGATACTAATCCTAAAGACACCCAGGAGTCCAAAAACATAAGAAACATAGATGCAATTCATTATGATAATTAGAGAATTACATACTGTAACAGTTGAAGAAATACCCTTCTTATGGGGAAACAGTGAATCACAAATAATAGAAAACTCTCACCTTCCTTGAAAAGACTATGGAAAACCTCAGAGAACTCTGAAATTAATTGGATTTAATTGATAGGAGTTGTGAAAAAAGAATTCTTCGCTGATTCTGTTTTCCTTTGTGTAATGACGTGCTTGGATTGATGACTACAATGCTCAATTCCAGTTCCACAGTTTTAAATATTTATTGGTATTAGTGTAAACACTTCAAGTATTTTGCAAAATTTCAAGGAAGTTAATGTAGAAACTTTGTCAGGTTTTTGTTTTTTTTGCTATTTTACTTTGAACAATCTTTGACTGAAATCAGTCTCTATTTAGAACAAAGCTTTCAAAAGCAAGAAAAAATATAATTTGCTTATTAAAGTTATGGGGCGGTTTGCAGTTGAAAACACTTCTAATCAAAAGTCATCCCTCAATGTAATCCACTATGCTTCTATCTGTTGACTTGTAGATACAGTGGTCTACCCGACATGCATGGTTTAATTACCAAATAGAAGAAAATTCACTAACGATTAAATCTTAGTTGCTGTTCTATTGCTGTAAAGAGACACTAGGACCAAGGCAACTCTTACAAAACAAAACATTTAATCGTGGACTTGCTTATAGTTTTAGAGTGTTAGTGTGTGATCATCATTGCAGAATCAGACTATATATTGAGTTATAAGTAACATACATTTTAGTGACTGTCAATCTAGTTAGGCTTTAAGAGAACATTTCTAATATAATGTAGAATTTGGACTTTGTATCTTTATCTTCTGTTATGTTATTTTAGTGGAATTTATCAGGTTCATTATGACATTTAAGAATATGGGGCTCTAAGACAAAATATCCTTATCTATAGAAAAGTAATATGTGAATATGATTTTACTATGGTTATTTTTTAAATTCACATCAAGCAATAAGAAAATGAAGCTAGTTTTTAAAGTTAGATCCTGAGGAGGAAAAAGCTGTTTAAGTATGTGAGAGCCACTGAGAACAGCAGTGATCCCTGGTGATGGGATCAGAGCTGGTCATAGATAGTTAGATGATAATTGATGTTTTCTTTCGTGAATCCTGAACATGAAGCATGAAATAACTCTACTTTATTCAGGAGATGTAAATTAATGTTTGATCCAGCTGACTGGCATTTGGAAGAAAGATATTTACTTTGATCACCAGCCCATAGAGTCTACCAAGTTATTTGAATAACATTTTTGCATGTCTGATCCTTTTCCAAATTTGTATTACACTCTTTCTGTATCTTATTATTATTATCTCTGTCAATGCCTCATAGTTTATTTGGGTGGTAAAAGTAATTTTATGGAAATAAATTAATTGTTTAAAGATGTCTTTGCAAGTCAGTTTGATCAGAAAAAGGTGGTCAATATGGATGTCTTCATTCTTTTAGAAATAATTTAATAAAGTGTAAGGTTAACCCCAAACTCAAAATATATAGTGTCCTTATAACTGTGTATTTAGACAATATCCCAAAAGTGCATTTTAATGAAAAAAGTACATTGTGTATGGTGGGGTATATATCTGAGTGCAGATACTTTTATACCTTTAGGGGACAAATGATAGCTTCAAATCATCTGGTACTGCAGTTATAAGTAGTTTTGAGATGCCCAAATCTGGGTTCTGGGAACCAAATTCAGATCTTCTGTAAGAGTAAATAGCACTTGCTTTTGTAATATTTTATTAATTCTTTGAAAATTTCATTTGTAAAAATTCACCTCAACTCTGTCTCTTACCATTCTCTACCTTCCCATCCTTTCTCATTTAATTTTGTGACTACTTCTTTTTTTTCCCCTTAATTACTAAGCAATTCCTCTAGCCTCATAAGTGCATTCTTTTTCATCAAAACATTCTTGGTATATGTATGAATATTAAAGACAAACAGTTATAGATATTTAAATCTGTCCTAAGATAAGTAATGCAAGGTTTACTAGATTTATGACAATAACAAAGCCATTTCTTGTTAGAGCTGAATTGGACATTTACCAATTTCTCTATCAAGTATTAAAATATATTGAATAAATAAAAATTACTGGTTTAAACATTCACAAATAAATTGCATACTCAAAATAGATTAATACGTTAAGCTCAACAACAACAGCAAAACAAAATTAAACTAAAGCTATTTTCAATAAATGATTACATATCATTCTATTTTTATGTGCCTATATAGCAACAGTTATGTAGCTTACTGGGTAAAGATATTTACTACCAATACCTGAGAACCCAAGTTTGATTCTTGGGGTTCACACAGTGAAAGGAAAAACTTTATTCTCTCAGGTTGTCCTTCGACCTTTAAACAGGTATTATAGTATATACATATACTCACAGAAACATACACATAAATAAACAATTGTAATAAAAATTTTACAAACAATGTTTATCGAAGATATGAAAGCATTTAAATATGGCAGGTTGTGGGAGTAAAAAGCATCAGAACAAAATGCCTGAAGTATAAAAACCTAAAATCTTCCCATTTCTCTTGCTACCTCTGCTTCTTATGTTCTTCAGTCTCTTCCCTCTCCTCCTCTTCTCTCTCCACCTCCATCTCCACAGATCTTTAAATTTCTTGCTTAATGGAAAAGTCTGCTGGATACTATGGATCTGTAGCTTGAAGATGGATGCCCCAATGTTACAGAAGAACGTTGGATGACTGTCCAGGCAACATGATGTCTCTGTCAATTCTAAAGTTTTTGAAGTTGCTTATAATGTACTTCCTGTTTATTTAGGTAATGTCATATCCTTCTGGGGTTTTGATGGAGTTAAAGACAAATAATTATAATTATAATTTTCCTTAGTTATGATAAAAGATAAATTAAAATGATACTTTTCAGATAAGTAGACTAAATATTATAAATATAAATCTTGCTTAATACCTGTTTTGATCTATGCAATTTTACTCTGTTGAAGTTAAAATTTTAAGAGAGATGATATGGGATTCCCATCTATATGCTATAAATATGTTTTATTACCATTGATTAATAAAGAAGCTGATTTGGCCTATGAAGGGCAGATAAAGCCAGGCAGGAAATCCGAACAGAGATATAGAGAGAGAGTAGGAAGAGTCAGGGAGATACCATGTAGGAGCAAAGGAAAAAGATGCCAGATCCTTACCAGTAGGCCACAGCCTCATGGTGATACATAAATTAATAGAAATGGGCTAATTTCTATTAATTAAGATGTAAGAGTTAGTTAATGAGAAGCCTGAGCTAATAGGCCAAGCAGTGTTGCAATTAATATAGTTTCTGTATTCAGTTGGAAATGAATGCACAGCCTCTGCTTACAATACCCATCTTTCCTGTAAATTTCTTCCCTTTCTTCACCCTGCCTTCTCATTCTGGCAACTAACTAAAGGCAAAGCAATCCCAAGTTACATAGATTGGAAAGTAAAGTTCATTCAGTAAGAACTAAATAATTAAAAATTCCTTTGAGATTTAATATGTAAATATTATGTGGCATTCTTAAGTGAGTTTTATCCACTGAAGATTTACTTTATCTAAATTCCCTTTCATTGTTTCTCTTATTATATTTTGTACTTTATTAGGGGACATGTTGGAAGTTGTGCTTTCTTAATGATGACAATTATTTCATTATTGAAATATTGTCATGATACTGAGACTTCTAGCACAGAAACACACAGCCTACTATTTGTGAAACCACTGAAATCTTGAATTTGTGGTACATGATAATACATGGATTGTCTTATTTTCAAAAATAAAATCAGAGATTTGTTTAATAATGAACAACTTTATAATGGAAAAAAGATTCTGCAACGTAAACTTTTATCTGATGATTCAATGAAAGACAAGCTAGATATATATAACCTTGACAGTGGACCCATGCTTCTCTGTCAAGACATGATTTGTACTCAACTTGTGATTCCAAATTTCTGTAAGTTTGGTATTATATACTGTTGGTCAACTATAGACAAGGAAAATGATATAAAAAATTTTAAACCGTTAGACCCTACTCCTATTACAATGCAAAGCTTCTTCCAATTCCAATAATTTCTGAATTATTCACTAAAGACATCATTAAAGGTTATTTCTTAATTTATTTTATTTTTTCTTTATTTTACATTCCAACCACAGTTCTTCTCCCTCTTCTTCTGCCCCCCTTTTCCTCTACCCCAGCCTATCCCACATCCACTCCTCCCAACAGATAAGAGCTCCCATGGAGAGTCAACAAAGTCTGACACATTTAAGATGGGGAAGGACCAAGCCTCTCCCCTCACCCTGTATTAAGGCTCAGCATGGCATCCTATCGTAAGGAATGGACTCTAACAAGCTAGCTCATGCACTAGGGATAGATCCTGGTCCTACTACCAGGAGCCCCTCAAGTAGTCCAAGCTTCAACACTGTCTCCAACATATGAACAGCCTAGTTCAGCCCCACGGAGGCTCCACAGCTGTTGGCCTAGAATTCATGAGTTTCCACAAGCTTGGTCTCTGTAGATTTCTTCATCATGATCTTCACCTTCCTTGCTCATATATTTTCTCCTCCTTCTCTTTGAATGGATTCCCAGAGCTCTACATAGTGCTTAGTTGTGGATCACTGCATCTGGTTCCATCAGTTACTGGATGAAGGCTCTATGATGATAGTTGGATTATTCACCAATCTGATTACAGGCGAAGGAAGGTTAGACTATTTTTATTCGATGTCCTAACAAAATGATGTCTAGTAATTTCCATACTTTAATTTGGCCTTAGACTCAATGACTACGCTAAAAATAACTCAATTTGATACTTTATGTTGGAATCACTGTATTAAATAAAATATTTGTTACATTTGCACACAGTAATATCACGACAAAATAAGGAAGAAAAAAAACCCTATCAGTAAATCATAGCAATATGGCCACAAATTAGAGCGTGAAAACCTAATTTTTGGAAATAAGCAAACTTTTGTAAAGGCATTTTTAATTTCATCAGAACTAAAAGAGAAAAACAAATACCATTATACAGCACATCAGTACACTTAACCCAGCGTTTGTCAACCTTCCTAATGCTGCGGTCCTTTAATACAGTTCCTCATGTTGTGGTAACCCCCAATCATAACATTACTTTGTTGCTACTTTATAACTACAATTTTGCTACTGTTATGAATCATAAAGTAAATATCTGTGTTTTCTGATGGTCTTAGATGACCCCCATAAAAGGGGAACAAAGCACTGGTTGCATTTTTTTCTAACCCTATGTATTCATCCAGCGGGTTAGTCAACTCTTAAAGGGATCACAACCCACAGGTTGAGAACCACTGACATAAACTCTGGTGTCTTCAAATTTGTGAGGATAATGAGCTGTCAGGGTTGTGTGATTTAAAGGAGTTTGGTTCAGTTGGCTGCCTTACTGATAATGCATGAAAGGAGTCTGGTGAGATGATGAAAGGAGACAGGGAACACCTGAATAACACCAGATGTGACAGGTACACAGCCTACTTGGCTGATGAAGTCTGTCTCTGCAGTCTCTTAGCCTCAGATCTGCAGTCTTTTCAAAAAGAGCCTTGCTTATTCCACAGGACAGTTAAAAATGTTCAGATGCTCTGCTGTATTCACTAAAAGTTGAAATGCTCTGTCTTGCTCTCTCCTTAATTCTTTCAATCTCAATGCCAACCACCTACCAAAGATCATTTTTAAAGAGACAAGAATGGGAAATTGCAGAAATAAACTGATGCTTAAGGAATGAGTTACAAATCTTAACAGAGCAGAAAAGAAAGATGTGTCTAGAACATTGACTAACTTAGTCATTCATATTAATATTGCAATTATATGTACACATATCAAATAACAACTTAAAACAGATTTTTTTAAACTCTAATAAATCATGTGCTATTTTTATGTTGATTCTAAGAAATCTTTCTTTCCAAAGAAGCAAGAAACTTTTACTTAGAGCAAAGAGAGTCTATATTAAAGGAATATACCCTGTTAAGATTGACAGAGAGCCACAAGGATTAGAAAACGCAAGGGCCCCTATTGTGGTTTGGGGCTTCCATTTATGGAATTCAAGAGAAAGAGCTGGTTTACTAAGGAGAGTAGTTTGAGCAGATCTCTATTTTGATTGGCAGGTTATGTTACACAGTTATTTATCTATTTCTATAGTGAACCTAACCTAAACCAAATACATGCACAATTAAGGATACACATGAAAGTAAGTAGGGGATTATCCCCCCAAGGCTACTCAAACACAATGTTTGTACACACACTCAAAGCCAACTCAGGCCAAATCAGCATTTGTATTCTTCATGAGTGATTGAGTCATTCATTTTCTGATGGGGATAAGGTTGTGGTAGTTTATGTGTTAAGTCTTAAAGAACTGGCATTATAAATATGTATGACTTACTACATGCTAACTGTTCTTCAAAAAAAGCTTTACGCAATCTTGTCTGGGATTTTTATCTAAAATTAAGACCTAACAAGTACATTTAAAAATCTAAGTGATCAACGGGCAGTATTGTTTATCACTGGGTTGGTTCAGTTTGCAACCCATACTCATCCTTCCTTAGATGAGTTCTTCCTTGAGGGGATTCTACGAATACATTTACATAGATCCTGGGAGAGAAAATTAGTCACCATTTTTAAGAGGTAATAGCTAATAAGTACAGAACTAAGGTTACCATGGTTTGTGTCCAATTTCCCTGAGAATCTATCTTTGGTTCATAATTTTCACCTCTGAAGATTCTATATCCATATCTAAAAAGTAAAGGAATGGATATATCTCAAATCCCCATTCTAAACATGAATAATTCATTGGAAATAAATGGTTATGCACCTTTGCTCTGTCAACCACAGTGTTGGTTGTTATGAATAGGAAGATAAAACCAGCCTCTAAGGAGGGTCAAGTTCACGAGAAAAAGCAAATTAGTATAATCCATGTTTTCAGTGATGATAGACATCAGCTCATCACACTTTAGAGATTTAGGGTGGTTTAGGAATTTATAATTGAATTTAACCGACTATTGCAAGAAAGCAAGTTAACCACTCAGTGTCTCCTAAGGGTTAAAGATTAAGGATAATGTCAGAACTGAACAGGAAAAATTAAATTAATTTTCTGCATCAGAACATTAGCGATTTGATCCCTTACTCCTTTCAAATACCTATGTCCTGGAAATAATCCCACAAAAACAAGCTACCACCTTCTGACAGTTCATGAAATCTCAGTTTAACTGTTCTTTATTCCTAGTTATATGATAAATTGCTTTACCATTTTCTGGCCTGTCTACCCAGCAAACTTTTTTTTTTTTTGCAAGGTGGTTTTCTGGTAGACTTTGCAATTGACATTTAGCTGTCTACAAGTAAAAACACTTGCCATGCAATGCTTTCTTTAACACTTTGATCTCCAAATCACCTTTCACCTTTAAGTTTGTAATTATTCTTTGCCTTTGTATATTAGATATTTATCATTTTTTTGTGAGAAAAAAACGATTATCTTATATTTGACTATTACGACAATATGGGCCACTAGATCTCCATGGGAACAAAATTAGTGTTCACATAACTCAGTTTTCTAGACATGGAAAAAAATAGTTTCCATGGCAATACAAAGGTGATGTAAACAGAGTTGCCCTTGGAGATGTTGACATCTGTGAATACAGACAATTCTGTGGCCTCCTTGGTCTGTAAGATTTTTGAGGTGGTTCTGAGTTTAAACTGAAGTATAAATGAAAGATTTATTTAGGCAGGGTTAGTATCTTCTGTGAAATTAAAAATTATTTGGAAATTTCATACAATTTATATTTATATATATACAATATAATAAAATTTGGGAAATTTTTAATTGCAGTGATTGGAAGTTAAAGGCCCAGTGGTAGAGAAAGAACTCAGTTAGTCACCTTGAAGATAAGTGTTACTGACCTTGAACTTTAGAAAAACTCTTGATTAGTTGATGTTTTTCAAATTATAAATATTCACTGTTCTTAAATAATTATTTTTATGTTCAATTTTTATTCAACATCAACTTTCTGTAGGTCCAGAAAAATCTATATCCAATTTGTTAATACTGATATTACTTCCAATGTAACTGATGCATTCATCCCTTTCCGTACAGTCATAAACTTGGGCAGGTGTAGAAAATACTATCCGTTTACTTAAGTTAAAGCATTGTTATTAATTAAAGATAATACACATAACACATGCTTAGTATGGTTCAAAATACAGTGGCACACAGAATAAAATGGATTAGGATTCTGTCCTAGTTTTTAAAGAACTAATTTATTACAGAAAATATATTAAATTTATATATTATCTATCAGGTACTATATGCAAATCTGGGAATGCATAGCCTCTTCTCTTGTCAAAGTCAATTGAACATTTATACAAAGAAGGAATAAATATCATGGAGAGGTATAAATAAATACAGAATCACTTACAAAAGACCAGGTAAATACACCACCTATGAAGGCTCTTAAAGAATGGCAAGGAGTGGCTGGGTGTTGGTGGCACACACCTTTAATCCCAGCACTTGGGAGGCAGAGGCAGACGGATCTCTGTGAGTTCCAGACCAACCTGATCTACAAGAGCTAGTTCCAGGACAGACTCCAAAGCTACAAAGAAACCCTGTCTTGAAAAAAGAAAGGGAGAGAGAGAGAGAGAGAGAGAGAGAGAGAGAGAGAGAGAGAGAGAGAGGAAAGAAAGGTAAGAAGTCTTTCATCCTCCATGATGGTGTGGTATGGGGTACTGCAATGAATTTGGAAACCATTAAAATGAAAATATAAACAAAAACGTAATAGACTTGTTTGTCATATCTGGATGGATGAGATCAAATGTGGAAATACTAAAGAACTAACTGGATGTAACAGGGCTGTTTGTGCTGAGGGCTGTCAGTTGTGCCCAGGATTTGAGCAAACTAGCAGGAGCAGATGAGGATTCTTAGAGGTAGTTTGTTGAGGTGATGTAGTTCCCTACCCTCTTTGGTGCAGTTTGGAAACCCATGAGGCAGTAGGCAGAAATACTAATCAGGAACTCTTTTAGGGCTGGACTTTTTGTCAAACTTTCTTTGGAATACCAGTTTCTAATAATGACATGGAGACTTATCATTAATTAAGAAAGCTTGGCCTTAGTTTAGGCTTGTTCCCAACTACCTCTTATAATATATATTAACCAATTTCTATTATCTACATTCTGCCATGTGGTTCTTTACCTCTCCTCCATTCTGTATGTCTGACACCCTCCATGTCTCAATGGATTCTCCAACTCCCTCTGTGCCAGATTCTAACCCAGAGTTCCTGTCTCTGTCCTGAAGTCCCACCTAACCTTTCCATTCAGCTCCTTATTACACCAATCAGAATAAAACAGCAACACATTTTCACACAATGCAATCAAATATCCCACAACACTCTTTAATATGGGAAATTCATTTATGTGAGTGAATTCAGGATGTGTGAAAGAAAGATATATCCTTGAAATATAAGAAAACTTTTGAATTTCATGGAGCTCAAACATTTTGTGTTAATTTATTATGTTAAGGCAAAGACAGTAAAGTGGTAGGCTCATATAAGTAATATTTAGTTTCTGTGTCTTTAATTCACTCCATGTGTAAAATGACTAAATGGATATACCTTTGGAGAGAGAAGCTACATTGGGATTCAATTTACTACAGTGCCTATCACCTTCAATTAGATTATGCATTTCAGATACTAAAGTTCCCATCATGACTACATTGAGCAGAACCACTGATATTCATAACCACTTATCTAAGATGCTTCTAAAATATCAGTTTTGATTGTCATACATTTCTGTCAGTGTCCTCTTGGGTTTTTTTTCATTCCTTTGCATGTAAGTTTTGCTGATTTAAAGTAATTTCAATATGGCTTTGGATTTTATTATGCATAATTTAAAATATTTGATTTATAAATACTATTTTGCTGGGGAAATACATTTAAAATAATGATAAATTTTATCCAATGAGAAGATATTTATTATTATAAAATAACTTCTACATAATAAAATATGTCTTTTGGCATATATTATTTTTTTAGATAGTTTCTTATCATAAAATAATACCACATAGTGAATCAAATACTTTATATTATATATTATATTGTTTTCATAGGTGATTGTTTTGGCACATTTTACTTCTCTTCATAAGGTATTTTAGTCTTGTATATATTTCATAATAATAATATATAGTTACTAAGTGGGCTGGAGTGATGGCTCAGAGGTTAAGAGTGCTAACTGCACTTTCAGAGGTACTAAGTTCAATTCCCAGCAACCACATGGTGGCCCCTCTTCTGGTTGCATGTATAAATGCGGACAGAACTCTGTATACATGATAAATAAATAAATCTTTTTTAAAAATGTAGTTACAGCCGAGAGGTGGTGACGCACGCCTTTAATCCCAGCACTTGGGGGGCAGAGGCAGGCGGATCTCTGTGAGTTCGAAACCAGCCTGGTCTACAAGAGCTAGTTCCAGGACAGGCTCCAAAACCACAAAGAAACCCTGTCTCGAAAAACCAAAAAAAAAAAAAAAGTAGGTACAAAGTATCAAAATAAACATATATATGCTTACTTAAGTTGATCACTGATAATAAATATAATAATGGTACATGGATAAAGAAGGCCTTGATGGATATATCCCAAACTAAGAATAGTGCTTCTTACAAAAAGGAACAAAGACATCGTTAAAAATAATAAAGTGACTTATTGGTCTTAAATAAAGATGTTTGTAATGAGATAAATGTATTCATTCATTAATTTGTGTAGTTCAAATTTAACAAAAAAAAAGATTATAAAATATTAAAGGTTTCAAGGAAGATGACAGAATTGTTTTATATTTTGGTTTTAGTTATGGCCATAAAACTTTGTGTCAAACTTCAGGAATTATACATTATAACAGGTGAATTTTACTGAACATAAATCACAAAATAAAACATTTAAATAACATTCTAAGATTAAAAACTAGAAGCTATAGAATGGTATAAATAATATTTTAAGACTGTACCTTTAACTATAAAATGGTTATAAAATCTATTACAATATGTTTGCCAAAATAGCCTTTGATCATGTTACTATGGCCATCTGACAGAAAAACAGGGCAATGTTTCTTCAGTGTTCTTTTCATGTCCTGCAGTGATCCTGCATTCAGAACGCCATACAACTTGTGAGAATAGACTGCCACGAGAATAAAGGCACATGATTTATTAACATACTACCATATTTCAGTCAGTCTACTGTACCAAAGAGGGTACTCAGTGCCCTCTGTTGTTCCTCTCTATAGCATAAGATTGGGCCTAAAATTAAAAAAATAAAGGTAGCAGTTCATATGAGTAATGACAGCTATTGATTTTGTGGATAGGGACATAATGAGTTTGTCAGTTGCTTTGGGAAGTAACCAATGTTATGATAAGTGTAGCACATAAGTAAAGCATCTTGGATTTCCCTAACAAGTATCTTAAATTCTCTACTTAAGTAACTTCCGCCAGTCCTAGGCTTTATGCATCATTCTGCTGAGCAATTTGTCTGTACACCCAAGGTGTTGGCGTCCTATTGCTGACAATGGAGACAGCATGACCGCACTGGAACACAGGTATCCAGCTGTGCTGAAAATCATTTTTACTTAAAATGCAACATCTAGCAAAAAAGGGTGAGAGTTTAGGTGTATACTAAAAGTTTCTAACTCTTTAAAGAGATGATCCTAAAGTATATTTTACTTAGAAAATCCATTTGGTTGTCCCCCAAAAAACTGGCAACGTTTGTTCTTGAATTAACAGTTCATGCAAGTATCCAATTTTTTATGTTGTTCTTGCTTTTCTGGTCCATGGCCGCACTCCCTCCGCATGCATCTATTACCGCCATCCTCCTTAGGAAAACAGTTCAAAGAAAAATAGAAGCCTTAGGAGGAAGTGACTGAAGGCTACTCTCCCTTTTTTTTTTTTCTTTTCCCCCTGGTACAAGGAGAACTAAGACTTGGTCCTTTTTGGAACAGTGGAGAAAGACAGGTTAATCTTTTGTTATTTAAGTGCTGCATAACCAGTTCCTCTGGAAGTCAACTATAGGTCTTAGGTATTTGTTAGGTACTATCAAGATTAGCTGCTGTGGAAATTAAGTGAACAGAAACCAGGAGGTCACAAATTTCCCAAAGGTCTGAAATTTGGGCCCCTTCACATTTGATCTCAGCTTGGAAGCAAGGCCTGGACCATTATATGGCTTGGTTCATCTGTAATTTCATTACAAACTGTTGCTGTAAAGGCTGTGAACAAAGTAGCTTTCTCACCCAAGGGCAGTTGCGGTGAGGAATTAACCATTAAACCTGGTCAAAGCATCCTCACAGAGGCAGAGTTTCCACTGACACAAAGTAACACTGGTTCTCATCTACTTCTTCCAGAGGATTCCAGTAGCAACCCCACACTCCTATCCCTGAAAGAGAGACAGATCTCATGGCTACAACTGACAGTCTTTTCCTACACATTATAAACTCCTTCCATTTGCTCTGTTTAGCTACTCTAGCTGACAACAATGGCAGTGTAGTCTAGAGTACTCTACTGAGTCCTGAGAGTTTCTATTTCCCTCTCCAGATGCTAAAACTAATTCATTAAAGTTGAACAAATCAGCAATAAGAGATATCTCTGGTGTCCCGAATGAACTCCTACTCTTTTGGGGGAAACAGAAGCCAAGTTTTCTTTTGAGGATCACAGTCAGCTGTCTTCAGCAGGATGGAGACATTTTGCTCTTGCTTGCTATTCCCTTGTCTCAACAAACCTAAAATGCGAAGGCATTAGCTGAAAACTCAAGTTCAGTGAAAACCCTTACTGTGTTCTCAGTGTCCCATTTAAAAGGAAATACTTTTAAACCTATAAAGTTCAGACTTGGGCCAGCGGATGTCTCAGCAGATACAGTCACTTAAGGCCAAACCTGGAAAGCTATGTTTGATTTTTGGACCCACATTGTAGAAGCAGAGTACTAAATCGAGCAAGTCATCCTCTTTCAACCACAGGCATTCTATGGCACAGCATATTCACAATCTTTCCACCTGTGGCACACAAAATAATAAATAAATAAATGTCAAAAAGCAGTTCAGACTTCCAGAACTATCAATGTGTAAACAGATATAGAACTTAGATATATATACACACTATGTACACATACATGAAAAAAGAAATGTATAAACAAATTTTATGCAATGTGGTCTTATAAATATATAATATGTACAAATCATAAGTGCATATATTTTTATACCTGTATATAGTTCATACATTTTGCTAAGAGGAATGATGAAGAACGACATCCTTGTACCAATGTAAAAACCAAATAATAAGATTTTTACTTTTAATCAATAAATTAATGCAAAAAGGAAGCATGACATCATGGAGAAATGGTTTGGTCTAGAGCTAAGGCAGGATATAACATAAACAACTAAAATAAAGATGTGACATGTTACACCAGAGAGTGAGCAAAGATTGGAACTGTGGCAGAGACACCAACCTATGATGATGTGAACACAAAACAATTGTAAAAATATAAATAAAATAGTAAAAATGGCAATTCTATAAATAAAACGTATTAATTACTTCACGCTTTTATAAATAAATTTATAAACATAAACAAACATTTACATATATCTACATAAATACATTATTCATTTATGTCTATATACAAGAAAAATATCCTTAGAATAGAGCACCAGCTAATAAATATGAAAAAGGTTGTTAAACAGATGTTTTAGCAACAATCACAGGGTTTATCAATATAAATGAAAATCATCAGTGGACATAAAGGCTGGTTTGTAGGAGTTTGATTAAAAAAAATGAAATATCGTTGTAATTAAATCCCTACAAGAAAGCAACCATAGCAGAAGATGGTAGATAATAATGAGAAAAAAAAAACTGGCTAAAGGACTGTATTTGAATTTGCCAAGTTTCCCAGAAGTCTCTTATGATCAAGCAACACCGTTAAATTAATTTATAATAAATAAATCTTCCAGAGACTACCTTACTGTGTTATTGAGTAATATGAATAATGTGACATTATCATAGTGTGTTTCTGAAGAAATGCCCAGGAATATGCCTGGCCATATGAAAGAATCTGTCAGTCTCACGTTGAGGGTCCCAGCACTACATGGAGAGCTTTTCCTAAGACAGACACAAAGAGGAGAGACACATAATAGCTCATAAGCTTCAAGGAATCTGGTGAGACCTGGTAGCAAATTTAGGACATGCTCCTGATGGCTTAGTGGACTGAAAAATTCCAGTAGTGTTGTTATAAAGGCAGAATTTATGACTCACCGAGTGGCAACTACTCAGTGTGAATTCTCTGAATAAGCTGTGGATAATGTGTCCTTGTATTGCAGTACATAGTAGAACATGTAAATTAAATAGATATTGCACAGAGAGAAAATGAGAAGGCAAAAAACAAATGTGTCACAGCCACCACCCATGGTCGTGGGTGTTTCCACTAGAAAGGAAGATCCAGTTACATAAACCAGATATTCTCACCTGCTTGTTCTTTTTCTACATTTCATTTATCTCAAAATTACAAAGGTTGACTTAATAAGCATATTTTTACATAGTAAAATTCATCATGCCAGATGAATCTTCTAGTTTAAACCTCAAAGTTCAGACATACAAAGGACATTGGTCTCCTTTTGAGACTGTGACAACCCTGAAAAGATGCACAAAGATCAGTCTGTTACTGTTGAAAAGTTAAGTACCCAGGCTTTGACTAAGTCAATACAATAACCATACATGTATTCTCTGACACTCGATGTAAAGTATATAAATAAGAAAGAAAGGGGGTGGTTGCAATGCCAAACCAACCCCCCAAAAAATCTGATATACTTCCAGTTTTGTTTGAAAGCAAAACATTTTCCATTTTAAAGTTACTCTAACTGAACTCCTCTGGGCTTTTCTCAAAACCTTCTTGTTTTCTTTCTTTTCCATTTTCCTCTTTGGCAAATATTTTACAACATTCTGTGAGAAAGAGTTTTGGAGTGTCCATTTGTAGTTGTGAAATAACTTGTCTTAATCCTTTTGTTTACTCCCTCAAATGAGTCATTGATGTTTCCCAACTGCTCTTGAGCAGAGGGGCTTGTGACTTGGTAGCATCATGTTGTCTTTTCCTGGAAGCCAGAAACTGAGCAAACCAGAAAAAGTCCAACTGGAATTGAAACAATGTATCCTTCAAACTAACAGCAATTCCCTGATTTATATTAGAATATTGTGTGTTTTTATTTGTTTCCGGAGAGGTTGCATAATTCTTATTGAAGAAAACAAAATCTTCTCAGACTCTCTTGTCGCCTCTAGCAATACTGCTTTCAAAATACAGATTCAAAAGCTATTAAGTGTTTGAAATAAAACTTCCCCAGTCTCCATTTTACTCATTTATGTTAAGATATTTTCTTTCAGTCTGCTTACCTTTTCTTAGTAATATGCATCTTTGACAAGTTTGTTGATAATTAGTTTACAGTTGCCATTGGTTCGTACTAAGTTATTCAAGTCATTATTGAATCCTAACATCTGACTTCCTTAATCCTTCCTGACCTCAGCCATTTTTTTTTTACCAGCTAGGAAGGAAAATCAGATATTCTAGGTCATCCTGGTTAATAGTTTTGTCAATTCCAGTTCCTATCTGCAGAACAAGGTGAACATCTGGGATGATAGCTCATTTATTGAAGAACTTACTGCACAAACATAAGGACCTGAGTTCAGTTCCAGGAGCCCACTTGAAGAAGTCAGACTTAAGATTACCTACTTTAATCCCCAACATTAGGGAGCCAGAGACAAGTAGATCACCAAGATGTTCTGCCCAGTTAGGCTAGTCTCCATTGCAGGCACCAGGCCAGTGAGAGATCCTTCTG